>NC_086317.1:26693600-27007446 GCF_036172605.1 Pelobates fuscus
GTATGTGAAAAAAAATTAAAAAAAATAAACTACCTATGCAAAGGTTTGTGGTAAAATGGCTGCATAGAAAGTATCAAAATATTCTTAGATGAATACCCTGGGTTATCTAGTTTAAGAAAAATATATACATGTGGGGTGTTTTTTGGAGATTTATGACATAACAGTGTTACAATGTCAATATTGATACATTTGAAAAATGTACATTTTGAAACAGCAATTTCCTACTTGTACTTATAGCCCTATAACTTGCAAATAAAAGCAAAAAAAAAACACATAAACATTGGGTGTTTTTAAACTCAGGACAACATTTTGAATCTATTTAGCAGTTTGTTTCATTCGATTTTGTAGATCAGTGAAAGATTTTTTAAGTAAAAGTAAAAAAAAGTGTTTATTTTTTATTTTTCACCATATTTTATTATTATTTAAATTAAATTATATGACATGATAAAAATAATAGTATGTAAAGAAAGCCCTTTTTGTCCTGAAAAAAAACAATATATAATTTGTATCGGAACAGTAAATGAGAGCGCGGAAAATTACAGCTAAACACAAACACCACAAAAGTGTTAAAATAGCTCTGTTTTTTAACGTACAACATCGCAAAAACAGTCCGGTCCTGAAGGGGTTAAGAAGTATGTATATATCTGTGCTGCATTGATTGCTCACAAAGTGAATTTTTACTATTTTTGGTTATTTTTGCTTATACACACGCCCTTCAGTGGAGTATAAATATTTGGGAAATTGTCGGGGTTTTGGTTTCATTATAAGGACTGAAAGATTTCATTATAGTGATTAGCAGACATACACATTGATTTATACATTCATATATTTTAGATTGTGAGTTTATGGAGCCAGTCCCTCTGATTCTTCTTGTAAATAGATTCATTAACAATTAAAAATTGTAGATTATGCTAGCTTTAGTGTACCTATAATCTTAATTTTATTAATGACAGGAGGCGAGTATTTGCTTAAGTCTCTCTTTACTAGAACTCCACAGCAGCACAGAAAAACAACCAATCAGAAAAAAGTTAGGTACTATAAAACTCCCCTCCCCATGCATCATTTCCTCTTTCAAGCTGCGACAAAACAGAATAAAAGGCAGAAAACATAATGGGGAAGAAGAAACAATGTCCTAGATACGATGAATACAACGATGTCCACCCTCCGAGAGTAACGGTCGAGCCAGATAGCGATGAAGGACTGTAAACTGAAACGAGAGAAAAAACAGAATCGAAAGGGTTGGTTAGCCAAATAAAATGTACTCTGAACAAAACATGTAGGTACCCAATGTAGCAACCAAAATTACCTTAATATGAGATATCCCAACCCTACATATGAAAAACAGACATAAGAACAAGTGACAGGTAGCAGAGACAACAAGCAGAGTTGCATACGTACCTGATAAAACTAAACTATTAACAGTAAACAAGGGAGGGATAAGAATGGGTGGGAAATACTCGCCTCCTGTCATTAATAAAATTAAGATTATAGGTACACTAAAGCTAGCATAATCTACAATTTTAAAACATGACAGGAGGCTTCGTATTTGCTGTTTCAACGCTCAATTCGACAGTCCAACGCTGTTTGTGTCGCTGGTACCTATTCCAGGAGATATCAGAATAATCCAAAACGGACATAACAACTGCGATAAAGGACAGAAGACGGATCAATGAAGATGCCAGCCGACGAAGCATCTCAAACACGGATAAAAAACACCATCTGCCCGTAGATCCATTGAACGTGGTGTTGTGATCTGTTTCCTAGCAGTCGGTCCATGAGCCAGCAATCTGACCTATCAGCCTGTAGTTGTAAAATATCGAAGGTCATTTGCGGACTTAGGGCCGCGAGAAGAAATTGCCACCATGTCTCAACTCTTGATCTGTAAGGTGGTTCCTCCGATCGTGCCAGGGTCATCCGGCGATGTGGCCTTGCAGGTAGATCTCCAATCTCAAGAGTGCGCCTAAGTCCACCACCAATATCACAATAGAACCGAGTAGGATCTTTCGTTCCCTCCTGACCTACCCGGTGAGAAGTTTCATCCTAGAATAAATTAGTATGCAGGCAAGAGTGTGGTCAAACCAGCCGTATCCTAAGTGATTCCAATAAAGCAAATGGACTGTGTAATCCTCGCCTGCAGTAGAGAAAAGACTCCAAAAGGACGTCCATTCAGGGTTCTGAACTGAACTTGTGTGGATGAACTGTGGTCGACTAGTCTGGAAATAGAGAGTCCCAGAAATATACAAAGGCATGGGAAGTGTAAACCGGAGTGGAGATTCCCATCCAGATATGTCATCGTGTAAGAGTGACAGATGTACGGATCCAATGGTGATTGGGACCTGGAAACCACGAAGAGTCCTCACGTGCTGTAGTGAGAGAGTGAAATAATCTGATTACCCGTAGCACGATCCTGTTCCATGCCCGACCTGTCAAAATTTGTGTAGGGGTTTCTGGTATACACGCCACCTACAAGATGGGTTATTATAAAAATACAGTATATACATATATAAACAAGAAACATATGACTAAATCTAATAAACCTTAAATATATAAAAGGAAAAGAATTATAAAAATATATAATAAATAACTAAATACAGAAATAAACATAAAATATATAAAAAGAAAATAATATAATATATAACTAAATACAGTATATACATATATAATATATAAAAATAAATACACAATATGGTAACTGAATAATATAAATATAAATCATAAATAAGTCAAAAATAAATCCCAAAGCCACCCACTAGAAGCAGGAGGCAGTGGTACTCTGACCTGTACTGTCTGCAGAGCAGCAAAGAAAGAGGAAATGATGCATGGGGAGGGGAGTTTTATAGTACCTAACTTTTTTCTGATTGGTTGTTTTTCTGTGCTGCTGTGGAGTTCTAGTAAAGAGAGACTTAAGCAAATACGAAGCCTCCTGTCATGTTATAAAATTGTATACAATGAGGCATGAACACTAGTGAACAGATGTGTATTTTGCACGTGGCCCGTTGCAAATGTTTAATGTGTTTTGTAGTCGATGCTTCAATTACCAAAGATATTGCAGTATCCTGTTTGTTTGTTTTTTGTAATGGTCACCTTTACTCATTTTTTTTTTTTTATAAATCTTTTTTTTTTTTTTTTTTATTGAAACAGGGTTGGTAAGAAAGTTAGGCTCGCAGGCCTGCATATACAACAGTTATATAATCAATACCAGTTCAATATCATCTTTTTCTTTTGCATGAAATACAGGGATAACATTGTGTGGAACAGATCTTAATTACATTGTTATTTTGTATTAAGAATATAGTTGCATTTGGGTGAGATGTGCCATGAGAGCTTTATCTAAACAATTATGCTTTGTTCTTTATGCGGACATGCATATATAAATGTTATCCAAGGTTTGATGTATGTCCCCCTGTAGGCTTATGACTGTCTTCCTCTTCCTAGTATGAGGTTGAGAATTCTAGTGTTAGGAGGCTTTTAAAGATGAAGTGGAATGTGTGTTTGGGGAAAGAAGGAAAAAGGGAAGGTGGTAGATGTGGGAGGGTCTTCCCCTTGATCCTGAATTGTATGTCCACATTTTTGTTTTTGTAGGTCAGTTTTTTCTTGGAAAGCACTGAAAAGAGTGGCATGTATATGAGCCTCCAGAGAGACAATATTTAATGCCGGTGTCACCTTTACTAATTGTGGGCAAGAAACATGTACATGACTTCGCGACTGCTCTTTTGCAACCTGTGAGTACCAAGATATGATGTTATATCCACACACTTACTTCCTTCAACCTATACGTAACTTTGGACTCCATGGGTTTGAGAGCCGCTATATTGCAGGTCTCACTCAGCATCCTGAGTGAGGTGCCTGAAATCCTTCAACTATTTGAGTGAACCTGTCAGGGTACCTGAGGTCTCTACCTCCGAAAGAGGTAGAGATTTAGCCGTTCATCCATCCGGACGGTCTGATTTCTCCCTTCCTCGCGGTGACAGAACCAAACAATTGGGATTTTCAAAATCATGGGGTTACATAAAGCCGAGGGCCAGAGCCCCACCTGCCTCTCTCAGTGATCGGCCTTAATGGTGGCCGCTTCATAATTCAGAAACTATTAATACAAGCTTTTAATATTGTACATTTCCTGTTGCATTCTACCCATATGGTTCTGTGTTCCCCTAATGTCTGCCGAAATGGCCAACATTTGGAATTACACAATGTGCATTCCATACATTTTTTACTTCCTCCAAATAGCATGTGTGACGTGCGACAAGTGTCCTCTTCAAGTTCATAGGTTTGCCAAAAAATTGAAAAACAAAATTAGATAAAAGTTAGAATCTTCCTGGATTAAATTTGCAACTTTTACCTAACCCTAATTGGCAGCAAAAGAGAGGTGTAACAAGGTAAATATATAAAAGTGCAAATTTCTAAAAGAGTACACACTCTTCACACATAAAGCATTTCAGCAAACTACAGTAATTTATGTGTGTGGAATGTCCCTGAAAATGATTGTCTGTCATATACTTTGCATGGACCCAAAGGAACTTTGGCTAAATTTCAGCTGGTTCAGAACGTGAATGTGAGAATCTTTGAATAATTATCCCTCCAATCATTATCATAACAGTCCTGCAAGATGTAGACCATGGATCGTCAACCTGGTCCCTATCGCCCACTAGTGGGCGTTTCAGGATTCCTAGTGGGCGGTAGGGATTTCGGCAGCTAAATCCTCTGTTTGAGAGACTGGCTGGCTGGGCCGGACACAGCAAGCTGGGGCTGGGCTGGCAGCCCTAATGATCATTATGATTAATCCTCCCCTCGGACTTTGCCAGCCTGTCAGTCCGAGGGGAGTAAGGAGGGAGGAGCTGGGGGCTGGTGTGGCTGCCAGCGGCCACAGGGAGATCTCTCAGTCTCCCTGCACACTCTAAAATCATTTCGGCCGCATGCCCCGCCTCCTAACAGAAGCTCCGCCTCCCGCAAACAAGCTCTGCCCCCCTACAACTTTCTGGAGAGCTGCCACCGGACCAAGAGGAAACTAAAAGGTATTTACCTTTTTACAGCCCCCTTCCCACCATTCAAATGCCCCCTACCCACTGTACAGCCCCCCTATCCACCTCACAGCCCCCTACCCACCTCACAGCTCCCCTACCCACTATACAGCTCCCTTACCCACTATACAGCCCCTCTACCCACCTCACAGTCCCCCTACCAACTATACAGCCCCCCCTACCCACCTCACTGCCCCCTATCCACTATAGAGACTCCCTACCCACTATACAGCCCCCCTACCCACCTCATAGCCCCCCTACCAACTATACAGCCCTCCTACCCACCTCACAGCCCCCTACCCACTATAGAGCCCCCCTACCCACCTCACAGCTCCCCTACCCACTATACTGCTCCCTACCCACTATACTGCCCCCCTACCCACCTCACAGCTCCCCTACCCACTATACTGCCCCCCTACCCACTATACTGCCCCTCTATCCACCTCACAGCCCCCTAACCACTATACAGCCCCCCTATTCACCTCACAGTCCCTCTACCCACTATACAGCCCCCTACCCACTATATAGCCCCCCCTACCAGTATACAGCCCCCTACCCACTATACAGCCCCCCTACTCTCCTCACAGCCCCCCTACCCACTATACAGACCCCTACCCACCTCACAGCCCCCTACCCACTATACAGCCCCCTTACCCACCTCACAGCTCCCCTACCCAGTATTCTGCCCCCCTACCCACCTCACCATCCCCCTACGTACTATACAGCCCCCCTATTCACCTCACAGTCCCCCTACCCACTATACAGCCCCCTATCCACCTCACAGTCCCCCTATCCACCTGACATATGACATATTGACACATTGACATATGGATTGACACCTGTCCTCAGAGCCCCTGATACACAATGACACAGAGCAGAATAGGGACTGTTCCACCTACATAGGGTCACTTGGCAGGTATGGATTGACACCTGTCCTCAGAGACCATGATACACACTGACACAGAGCAGAATAGAGACTGTTCCCCCTACATAGGGTCACTTGGCAGGTATGGATTGACACCTGTCCTCAGAGACCATGATACACACTGACACAGAGCAGAATAGAGACTGTTCCCCCTACATAGGGTCACTTGCCAGATATGGATTGACACCTGTCCTCAGAGATCATGATACACACTGACACAGAACAGAATAGAGACTGTTCCCCCTACATAGGGTCACTTGGCAGATATGGATTGACACCTGTCCTCAGAGCCCCTGATACACACTGACACAGAGCAGAATAGGGACTGTTCCCCCTACATAGGGCCACTTGGCAGACACCTGTCCTCAGAGACCTAATTGTGTAATAATGGTAATACTATTACCTATTATATAATATTGGCAGGGGCAAGGAAATTCCCTCTAAATAGATGGGTATAGGCAGAGAGTATGGAGACCGGAGTGATAAAGTGTCAATAAGGTGTGTTACAAAAACCTTATTTCACTGTGTGCCTTTAAGTGCTATTTTCACCTTTCTGACTTATTTGCAGCCGTTCGTATGGTTCAGCACGAATCCTTTGTGTAAACGTATAGGTGGCCGCCATTTTGGGACTTTGCACGTGTTCGCGGCCATCTTACGTACGAACAGCGGTGTTTGCCAGCAATCGTCTGGAACTGAAAACGGAGACGCAAACAGGCGAACACCGCTGAGACCTCCAGGATAGCATAACTTTGTGCTGGACCTACCGAACGGCCCACCGTTCGGTAGGACGATGGGGAGTACAGCGACCCCCGGGATAACTATGGATGGCAATGGGTTCGTGGAGTTTTACAGTACGAACAGAGACCGACCGCAAGGCCTAAACGTGTGGAACTATTTTCGACTAGAAAGTCTGTGCGGTCGGTCAAAACTTTGGAAACCCATAACTCCCGAACCGTTCATCCGAACGAGCCAGTTTTCGGATATGTTGCTCCCCTGAACGAGGTCTATCCAGCAGTGCAGGATTTAAAGGCATACCCCCTGGTTTTGGGGTACATCCAGAACTTGGGTGAAAATATGTATAGTATAATTGTTTTAACTGTTTATCTGAGGGGAGGGGACATGTGGGTTGCACCCAATATGTGATTGGTGATTTTATGCCTCCCCCTGGGAGTGTCCTTTTTGTATGTGACCACAATAAAAAGCAGGCTGGGCATCCCAGTCCTCAGTTCTTGTTTGACCCTCAAATCGCAGCCTTGACTCGTTTTGTGGGCAGAAGGGTATCCTAGCTGTGCTATAGCTAGTGGGATTATTCTACATTTACAGGACTCGCATGGAATACTATGGAAAGCTATGGAAAGCAGATTCTCCCCTCTCCAGCAATAGGAATCCAGACTACTAAGCGGTCCAGCTCTCAGCAAGACTAAGGGTAACCGTAACAAGGTGAAATAAAGTTAAATGTATCACAGACACACAGCCACCCTTTCTCTTAGCTAGTTTCCAGAAATGCTGGATAGGTAGAAGGGCTATAAAGACTCAGAGAGGTCTAAGAAGAATCCTCTAAACTAGCCCTAATCTCCTTAAACACCTTCAAGGGTATTCTAAGCTAAAGCTCAATTTAAACGTTTAGATTACTGTCTGATTTCTCATCACAGATGCTGGCTAGGAATAACAGTGTGCAAGACAAAGAGTGGGTCTAAGTGCCCATAGTGCAGTAAAGTGTCCCTAGTGAAGTGAAAAAGAGAATAACGAGCTGGCGCCCAAGAGAATAACGAGCTGGCGCCCTATCAGGGGACGTGTATATGGCATCGATTTTAGGAACCGGGAGATGGAAAAATATGCTTGGTCGGTCGTCCTACTTCAAATTTGGGGCACTGCACGTGCAATCTAATGTGCCACCAGATAGGAGTGGTGTGTTAAGTAGTACTATTCCTATCAGTTTAATCCCTGTTATGTGCCTTTTTTTTGGTTTGGTTTTTGAAGCCATAGTGCAGCACCAGAGGCCCGAAAAATTAGACATGTACATATGCCTGAAAAATTAGGTATTGTTGCAGCGGCCATAACAATTGATGTTTGTTTCCCAGGCAGAAAGTGCCCTAAAACATTGCGGCTTGAGCCCTAGTTGGTGGCGGATAACTCACGCAAGTCAACCGGCATTCAGAGCTAAAATACAGCAGCGTGTGGACCATTTTTAGCCCAAGGCAGCTCATCTCATCAGGCCTTTTTTAGTCGAATGTATCGCCCACTGTCAGTCCCTTCGGGATCCATCCCTCATTCATCTTAATAAAGGTGAGGTAATCTAGACTTTTTGACCTAGGCGACTTCTCTTCTCAGTGACAATACCTCCTGCTGCACTGAAGGTCCTTTCTGACAGGACACTTGAAGCGGGGCAGGCCAGAAGTTCTATCGCAAATTGGGATAGCTCAGGCCACAGGTCAAGCCTGCACACCCAGTAGTCAAGGGGTTCATCGCTCCTCAGAGTGTCGATATCTGCAATTAAGGCGAGGTAGTCTGCTACCTGTCAGTCGAGTCGTTCTCTGAGGGTGGATCCCGAAGGGCTGTGGCGATGCGTAGGACTTAAAAAGCTCCGCATGTCCTCCATCAACAACACGTCTTTAAAGCGTCCCGTCCTTGCCGGCGTGGTCGTGGGAGGAGGAGGATGACTTTCACCTTTTCCCCTGTTAGATTCCCATTGTGCTGTGACATCACCCTTATACGCTGTGTAAAGCATACTTTTTAATTTATTTTGCAAATGCTGCATCCTTTCTGACTTGTTTTAATTCGGTAACATTTCCACCACTTTCTGCTTATACCGGGGGTCTAGTAGCGTGGACACCCAGTACAGGTCGTTCTCCTTCAGCCTTTTTATATGAGGGTCCCTCAACAGGCACGACAGCATGAAAGACCCCATTTGCACAAGGTTGGATGCCGAGCTACTCATTTCCCGTTCCTCCTCCTCAGTGATGTCAATGAAGGTATGTTCTTCCCCCCAGCCATGTACAACACCACGGGTACCAGATAGGTGACAACGAGCACCCTGGGATGCCTGTTGTGGTTGGTCTTCCTCCTCCTCCTCAAAGCCACATTCCTCCTCTGACTCCTCTTCCTCACAATCCTCTTCCAGCGTTGCCGCAGGTCCAGCAAGCGATGCTGATAAGGCTGTTTCTGTTGGTGATGGTGACCACAACTCTTCCTCTTCCTCTTCACGCTCATCTATGGCCTGATCCAGCACTCTTCGCAGGGCATGCTCCAGGAAGAAAACAAATGGTATGATGTCGCTGATGGTGCCTTCGGTGCGACTGACTAGGTTTGTGTCCTCAAAAGGACTCATGAGCCTACAGGCATTGCGCATGAGCGTCCAGTAACGTGCCAAAAAAATTCACAGCTCCCCAGAGGCTGTCCTAGCACCCCAGTCATACAAATATTCATTAACGGCGTTTTCTTGTTGGAGCAGGCGTTCGAACATTAGGAGTGTTGAATTCCAACGTGTTGGGCTGTCGCAAATCAAGCGCCTCACTGGCATGTTGTTTCGCCGCTGGATATCTGCAAAGTGCGCCATGGCCGTGTAGGAACGCCTGAAATGGCCACACACCTTCCTGGCCTGCTTCAGGATGTCCTGTAAGCCTGTGTACTTATGCACAAAGCGTTGTACGATCAGATTACACACATGTGCCATGCACGGCACATGTGTCAACTTGCCCAACTTCAATGCCGCCAACAAATTTGTTCCGTTGTCACAAACCACTTTGCCGATCTCCAGTTGCTGCAGAGTCAGCCACTTTTCCACCTGTGCGTTCAGGGCGGACAGGAGTGCTTGTCCGGTGTGACTCTCTGCTTTCAAGCAAGTCAAACACAAGACGGCGTGACACTGCCGTATCCGGGATGTGGAAAAGTACCTGGGGAGCTGGGGGGGTGCCGTTGATGTGGAGCAAGACGCAGCAGCAGAAGAGGACTCAGCCGAGGAGGTTATGGAAGAGGATGGAGTAGGAGGAGTAGAGGAGGTGGCAGCAGGCCTGCCTGCAAGTCGTGGCGGTGTCACCAACTCCTCTGCAGAGCCACTCCTCTGCAGCCGTCAGCAGGTTTACCCAATGCGCAGTGTAGGTGATATACCTGCCCTGACCATGCTTTGCAGACCAGGTATCAGTGGTCAGATGGACCCTTGCCCCAACACTGTGTGCCAGACATGCCATTACTTCCTTTTGCACAATCGAGTACAGGTTGGGGATTGCCTTTTGTGAAAATAAATTTCTTCCGGGTACCTTCCACTGCGGTGTCCCAATAGCTATACATTTTTTGAACGCCTCAGACTCCACCAGCTTGTATGGTAAAAGCTGGTGGGCTAATAGTTCGGACAAGCCAGCTGTCAGACGCTGGGCAAGGGGGTGATTTTCTGACATTGGCTTCTTACGCTCAAACATGTCCTTGACAGACACCTGACTGTGGGCAGATGAGCGGGAACTGCTCAAGGCGAGAGACGGAGTGGCGGATGGTTGAGAGGGGGCAAGGAGGACAGCAGTGGTTGACGTGGCTGAAGATGCTGGACCAGGAGGAGGATGGTGGCTTTGAGTTTGTGTGCTGCTTGTACTCATGTGTTGATCTCATAGGCGTTTGTGATGTGCGATCATGTGCCTACGCAAAGCAGTTGTACCTAGGTGGGTGTTGGACTTCCCACGACTCAGTTTCTTTTGGCACAGGTTGCAAATGGCATCGCTGTTGTCAGATGCAGACACACAAAAAAAATGCCACACTGCTGAGCTCTGCAATGACGGCATTCTGGTGGTGGACACAGCATGCGTTGATTGACGTGCTGTCGGGCTGACCCCGGGTGGCGATGCATGCTGTCTGACTGTGCCACTAGCTCCTTGCGACGACCTCCCCCTGCTTCCAACTCGTCTCCTCCTCCTCCTCTCTGTCTCCCCATCTGAACTTTCGTCCTGTTCTTCTTCTTGCCGAGCGGGCACCCACGTGACATCCATGGACGCATCGTCATCATCAACCGCTTCACTTGTATCTGACAACTCAGCAAAGGAAGCAGCAGCGGGTACAACATCATCATCATCACACCGTACGTCCATGTGTGTAATGCTGCCTGACTGAGACATATCCCTGTTATCTACATCCTCTGGCAATAATGGTTGCGCATCATTCATTTCTTCAAACGGATGTGTGAATAACTCCTCTGACATACCAAGTGAAGCGGCTGTGGTGCTAGTGTTGGTGGTGGTGGCAGGCGGGTGAGTGGTATCTTGAGAGGTGCCCGAAGCTAAGCTAGAGGAGGATGGTGCGTCAAGGTTCCATGCGGAAGCTGTAGAAGATTGGGTGTCCTGTGTTAGCCAGTCAACTATGTCCTCAGAACTTTTCAAGTTCAGGTTACGTGGCCTCTGAAAACTGGGCATTATTCTAGGGCCAAAGGGAATCACAGCAACACGACCACGATGGCCCCTGCGGGGTGGCCTGCCTCTGCCTGTCTTTTTTTTTGGATTAGTGGTACTATGCATGCAAGCTACTGTGAGACCAGATATAAGTGGCACTATGCAGTGGCAGAGTTTGGCAGAGTACACGCTGTAGGCCTGACACACCCGCTTGAAGACAACTAACTGCTATTCAATCTATAACAGTGAAAAATGTTTTTGGGTTTTAAATGCATGCTATTGTGACACCAGATATGAGTGGCAAAGTGGGCTGGCAGAGGTTGGCAGAGTACACGCTGAAGGTCTGACACCCGCTTTAACGACACTGACTGCTATTAGCTTACAGTGAAAAAAGTTTTTTGTTTTTAAATGCACGCTTTTGTGACACCAGATATGAGTGGCAAAGTGCACTTGCAGAGGTTGGCAGAGTACATGCTGAATCCTGACAACCGCTTTAAGGACACTGACTGCTATTAGCTTACAGTTAAAAACTTTTTTCTTTTTAAAGGCACGCTATTGTCACACCTGATATGAGTGGAAAAGTGGACTGGCAGAGGTTGGCAAAGTACACGCTGAAGGCCTGACACACCAGCTTGAAGGAAACTGACTGCTATTAGCTTACAGTGAAAAACTTTTTTTCTTTTTAAAGGCACGCTATTGTCACACCTGATATGAGTGGCAAAGTGGACTGGCAGAGGTTGGCAGAGTACACACTGAAGGCCTGACAGCCGCTTGAAGACAACTAACTGTTATTCAATCTATTACAGTGAAAAAAAATATTTTGTTTCTAAATGCAAGCTTAAGCTATTGTGACACCAGATAGGAGTGGTGGCACTGGGCAAGTGGGCACAGTATCCACTGTGAGCCTGACACAGAAGCTGGCAGACAACTAACTGCTATTCAATCTATTACAGTGAAAAACAAAATTTTGTTTTTAAATGTCAAGCTTAAGCAATTGTGACACCAGATATGAGTGGTGGCACTGGGCAAGTGGGCACAGTATCCACAGTGAGCCTGACACAGAAGCTGACAGACAACTAACTGCTATTCAATCTATTACAGTGGAAAAACTTTTTTTCTTTTTAAAAGCAGGCTATTGTCACACCAGATATGAGTGGCAAAGTGGACTGGCAGAGGTTGGCAGAGTACACGCTGAAAGCCTGACACACCAGCTTGAAGGACACTGACTGCTATTAGCTTACAGTGAAAAACTTTTTTTCTTTTTAAAGGCACGCTATTGTCACACCAGATATGAGTGGCAAAGTGGACTGGCAGAGGTTGGCAGAGTACACGCTGAAGGCCACTGACTGCTATTAGTGGGAAAGTGGGCACAGTATCCACTGTGAGCCTGACACAGAAGCTGGCAGACAACTAACTGCTATTCAATCTATTACAGTGAAAAAAAAAATATTTTTAAATGTCAAGCTTAAGCTATTGTTACACCAGATATAAGTGGTGGCTCTGGGCAAGTGGGCACAGAATCCACTGAGAGCCTGACACAGAAGCTGGCAGACAACTAACTGCTATTCAATCTATTACAGTGAAAAAAATTTTTTTTTTTAAATGTCAAGCTTAAGCTATTGTGACACCAGATATGAGTGGTGGCACTGGGCAAGTGGGCACAGTATCCACTGTGAGCCTGACACAGAAGCTGGCAGGCAGGCAACTGCAATTACATTACACAGAAGAAAAAAAAACGCCTTTGGGGTGCTGTCCTTACAGCAGAGATCAGATGAGTCCTTCAGGACTGTAGTGGACACTGAATACCCTAGCCTAGCTATCAATTTCCCTATCAAATGAGCAGCAGCTACACTTTCCCTCCTCTATCTAAGAATGCAGCTTCAGAATGAATCTGAAATGGATGCTGTCCAGGAGGTGGGAGGGTCTGCGCTAATTTGCTGGAATGTGTCTGCTGACCGTGAGGCACAGGGTCAAAGTTTACTCAATGATGACGAATAGGGGGTGGATCGAACCGCGCATGTGTTCGCCCACCGTGGCGAACGCGAACACGCTATGTTCGCCAGGAGCTATTCGCCAGCGAACCGTTCGGTACATCACTACTAATAGACAATCACAGTCTGCTTAAACTAATAACACACAAAGAATGAAATGTTGCCATGTTTTTATTGAACACACCATGTAAACATTCACAGTGCAGGTGGAAAAAGTATGTGAACCCTTGGATTTAATAACTGGTTGAACCTCCTTTGGCAGCAATAACTTCAACCAAACGTTTCCTGTAGTTGCAGATCAGACGTGCACAACGGTCAGGAGTAATTCTTGACCATTCCTCTTTACAGAACTTTTTCAGTTCAGCAATATTCTTGGGATGTCTGGTGTAAATCGCTTTCTTGAGGTCATGCCACAACATCTTAATCGGGTTGAGGTCAGGACTCTGACTGGGCCACTTCAGAAGGCGTATTTTCTTCTGTTTAAGCCATTCTGTTGTTGATTTACTTCTATGCTTTGGGTCATTGTCCTGTTGCAACACCCATCTTCTGTTGAGCTTCAGCTGGTAGACAGATGGCCTTAAGTTCTCCTGCAAAATGTCTTGATAAACTTGGGAATTCATTATTCCTTCGATGATAGCAATCCGTCCAGGCCCTGACGCAGCAAAGCAGCCCCAAACCATGATGCCCCCACCACCATACTTCACAGTTTTGATGTCGGTGTGCTGTGCCTCTTTTTCGCCACACATAGTGTTGTGTGTTTCGTCCAAACAAGTCAACTTTGGTTTAATCTGTCCACAGAATTTTTTGCCAGTACTGCTGTGGAACATCCAGGTGCTCTTGTGCAAACTGTAAACGTGCAGCAATGTTTTGTTTGGAAAGCAGTGGCTTCCTCTGTGGTATCCTCCCATGAAATCCATTCTTGTTTAGTGTTTTACGTATTGTAGATTCGCTAACAGGGATGTTAGCATTTGCCAGTGACTTTTGTAAGTCTTTAGCTGACACTCTAGGATTCTTCTTCACCTCATTGAGCAGTCTGTGCTGTGCTCTTGCAGTCATCTTTACAGGACGGCCACTCCTAGGGAGAGTAGCAGCAGTGCTGAACTTTCTCCATTTATAGGCAATTTGTCTTACCATGGACTGATGAACTGCAAGGCTTTTGGAGATACTTTTATAACCCTTTCCAGCTTTATGCAAGTCAACAATTCTTAATCGTAGGTCTTCTGAGAGCTCTTTTGTGCGAGGCATCATTCACATCAGGCAATGCTTCTTGTGAAAAGCAAACCCTGAACTGGTGTGTGTTTTTTATAGGGCAGGGCAGCTGTAACCAACACCTCCAATCTCATCTCATTGATTGGACTCCAGCTGGCTGACATCTTACTCCAATTAGCTCTTGGAGATGTCATTAGTCTAGGGCAGGGGTTCTCAACCAGGTCCTCAAGGACCCCATACCAGTCCAGGATTTAGGGATTACCTGGGTGTGTCTAAGGTGTTTAGAAAAAGAAGATAAAAAAAACACCTTAGACACACCCAGGTAATCCCTAAATCCTGGACTGGTAGGGGGTCCTTGAGGACTGGGTTGAGAACCGCTGGTCATGGGGTTCACATACTTTTTCCACCTGCACTGTGAATGTTTACATGGTGTGTTCAATAAAAACATGGCAATATTTCATTCTTTGTGTGTTATTAGTTTAAGCAGACTGTGATTGTCTATTGTTGTGACTTAGATGATGATCAGATCACATTTTATGACCAATTTGTGCAGAAATCCATATCATTCCAAAGGGTTCACATACTTTTTCTTGCAACTGTATATACATACAAATATCCACATATGACTTACTATTATGATATTGAACATATAGAAATAGCACCTATATTAATATTGAATATGCATGGATCGAATATCAATGAAGAAATATCATATTATTAAACTAGTGTTGGTGGAATGTGTATAATAGACATGTATATATCACATGTTGTCACATTACTTAGTGTTACACACATAATTCCACACAAGAACCAGACAAAGGATTACGAAGAAAATAGATAACTAAAAGTAATTAATTTACTTTTTAAATATTATGGATCTGATACAAAGTTTGATTGTATTAGAGAAGGTAAAAGAAAAGGCAAATGTGTCAAATTCTAATTTTATGACACAAAAACCAGATGGGAAGTCTGGTAAAATGAAAGAAAAGTCTTTGAAATCTGACAGGTTTTGATGGATGGTTATCCATAAAGATAACCAAAAATGACATCAAGTGCATCACAAAATACAGTTAACCTCTTACACAAAGTGATAATAGGAATTCCTGACAATAATTTTTTTGTGGTGTTATGACGCCATCTACTGACCAAAATCTAGATAATAGTCTGTAGGGAGATCACGCTTACCTTACTCTATTGATCACTGAAACTAATGACGTAAAGTATGATTCTCCTTGAAAAAATAAGGACAAAGGAGAGAGAGGGATCTGGGGTCTGAGGTTGGAGCATATAAAACTGACACATCTAACTTTACAACTAACACTTTACTTTGAATTTCTTATTTCTCACAATTATCATTCATACTTGCATTCACAAATCTTGGAATATATTTCCAGGCCTAAAATAAATTCTACAAAAAGAAGCTGGTAATTATGCTGGTCTTATTTAATTTAATTTGAATTAATTAATTTTGCTAAAAATATAAATATATCTGGATAAAAGGATGGTCAGATTTAAACTATTATGAAATCATAGTTAGCTAATGAAATATGCTGTTCCACGGTCCTTACTGCAGATGGAATAAATAACAATATATTTACTGCCAATTTGCCAAAAATAGCATATCAGTTATTACCAGAGATACTGAATTATCTGGATTTAGGGATAGTCATCTTTATTAGGAAAGCTTAAATTCTGCAAATGTAAAATCTGGTTAGAATTATTCTTATTGGTTATTGGATGAGAAGGAATGGTTAACTGATCTGGTATGATAAATATTGTATTTTGTCATTGCAACATAAAAGGTATTTTGCCCATGAGAATTGTAGCCAGCAGTGAGTGAGTTAACTCAGTGTGATTCAGACAGACAGAGAAATGTTTTTACGGCCATATGCTGTGTGCTGTCATGTGAGGCTGTGAGATACTGTGTTCTGTGTTAAGCATTGCATAGCTGGTATCAAAGAAAGTGTCCTGTTGTAAATCTAGTTAAAATTGCATTTATGTGGATATAAAGGTTGCTATTAAACTATCAGAAACTGTGTTAAACTGCCATATCGTATACTTATATAACTAATTAGTCACTGTTTATTGCCACACATGTTACATTTTATTATTATTATTAGTAGTATTGTCACAATAAATAATATTTGTATAATTAATTTGTGATTAATGTGTGAAATACAAATTCTCTAATAAAACGTACTCTAGGGTCTATAAGAGTAAAACAATAGTGGGTAGCTCTTAGCTTTAAATTATTCAAGGGGATCATTGCCAATATATAAATTATAAAATACATTTTTGATAATATTTATGAAATATTATTTTTAATATTTTTTACCACATAAATATCTTCACAGTCCAAAGAATCAACATAGCTGCAATGAGGGTGATATGGTTTGGACAAAATCATGGAGATGCGGTAATATATATGAGAATTCTACAATATGTGTATATTTATTTAGAACACTGTTTCCTTGTCTGTAACTTCATTATTTGGTAACTTATTTTGTAAAAAGTTTTTCTGCCCCATCAAATGTTTCGTTTTGATTTCCTTTTAATAACATTATCTAAAGCTATCTGAAACAAAAAGTACATTGAAACATTACTTCCAAGGACACTCACATTATTTAGATTCTGGGGGTGTTTTCTTTTTTGCAAACCGCTTGATGGTGAAGGGGTTAAACTAGAACACTGTTTCATTGAACTTTTTAAATACAGCTTGAGGAATATTCGGGTTGAGCATGTGGTACTGTCATCTAGTGCTTATAATATGTGCTTCTCCTTAAAAATTATTGCAGTTAAAACTTCATCTGTATACACCGATCAACCACAACATTAAAACCAGTTATCCGACAATTGGGTTAGAGCACAGGGGCGCCACAAAATGTTTCCCTGATGCTATAATCATAGCACCGGGAAATGTGCCTCGCTCTCCCCTGCCTGATCTGCACTGTAATGCTGGCAGCCGGCAGGGGAGGGAGAGAGGACCCAGAGGAAGTTCTAACCTGCAGTTCCGCTGGGTTCTCCTCTCGCGAGCTCGAAGCAACGCTCCGCCGGGTTCTCCTCTCGCAAGAGTGAACTCTATCAGCTCTTAACTCTCACCACTTGGACCACCAGGGCTTCTCCACCGGACCTCCAGGGATTGCAGTGTACTGTCCCCTCCCCTAGGCATAGGTAAAGAGGGAGAGGGTATGAAAATTATTATTTTTAATTAAAAAAACAAAACAAATATATATATATTCATGAAATTGCCCTCCTTCCCCTACAGACCCACTATAACTCCCCCCATACACACGCACTGTCCCCCATAAATACACACACTACCCCCATACACACACACTGCCCCCATACACAAACACTACCCCTCATACATACACACTACCCCCCCATACACAAACACTACCCTCATACACACACACTGCCCCCCATACACACACACGGACACTGTGTGTGTCAGAAGTGCAATGTGTGAGAAGTACAGTGTGTGAGGGGTGCACTGCCCCCTCACACACTGCACCCCTCACACACTGTACTTCTGACACACACTCCGCCACTCACACACACATATTGCACCCCTCACACACACACACACACTACAGCCCCTATCCCGGCAGATCCCAGGTAAGTTGTCAAACTGTTTTTAAACAGTTTTACTCCTTACCCTGGGAGGGCACTATGACACTACTGGCACCATAACCACTACAAATTGATGTAGTGGTTATTATGCCTGGATTGTTTCTTTAACCCCTTAAGGACACATGACATGTGTGACATGTCATGATTCCCTTTTATTCCAGAAGTTTGGTCCTTAAGGGGTTAAATAATCTACCAGTGCCCCTCCAAAGATTAGGTTCTGGATCTGTGCCTGAACGGCAAGTATTTCTGCCAAACAAGGGCCCAGTATATGCTACAGCGCTGTACATATATACAACCTAGAAATTTTTTTGACTTGGGGCACTTTGGAAAAATATTTAACTATTAATGGCGCCTTGAAGCTAAAATATTTGGGAACCACTGGGTTCGAGCATCTTCAAAATAACAGGTCTTGTGGGATGTTCCCAATATGCATTGTTTCTACCAAAAGTGGTGCAAAAATGACAACCGGTGAACCGACAACAGGGTCATGGGCTTCTAAGGCTCATTGACGCACCTGTAGAGTGAAGGCCAGACCTTCTAGCCCAATCACACATAAGAGTTACTGTAGCTCAAATTGCTGAAAAACTGTATGCTGGCCATGATAGAAAGTTGTCAGAACACACAGGGCATCACAGTTTGCAGCCAATCACAGTTACAAGTAACTGCTTTGTCTAATGATGAAGCATTAATCTGAATGGCAGAGAGGGGCCAGGCTGTGGTCTATTCAAAATGTTTTAAACATTTATTGATGGGATGGTGCCAGGGAATTCTAAGTACCATAACCACTTGAATAAGATAAAATGTTTAAGGTGCCTGGGGTGTCCATTTAAAATTGTTCAGAAATATATAATCTTCCTCTTTAAGTAGCCCCAAAGAGCAACACAGAATTGTTATCATGCTTTGGCGTACAACAGAGCATGTACGTTATGTTAAATTTTTTTATTTTCCTTAAAGAACCGGTAGTGAAGAAAAGTCATGAAACAAACCACACATACTAAAATATTGTTTATTGAGGTAATTTTAAATAGCATACCACATAAGTTAAAATAACTGTGTACATAATGTTTTAATATATTACAAATACATAAGGAAAGACCCAGTCATACAGGAAACATGTTGTGTACCTCATACAATAATCATAAGGCAGTAGTTTTATTAGACAAATAGATACAAGTATTGTGTATAAAAAACAGTCCTAAAATGAATTTCCACAAAACATAATTAAATACATTTCATAGTACATTGGGCATCGCTATATGTGAGCCTTAATACAGTATCTAGTGATTACGATTGTTTGTTCCTGATAGACCGCAAAAATACATTAAAATGGTTGGGGCATAGACTAAAATGGGTGGGGCATAGGCTAAAATGGGTGGGGCATAAGCTAAAATGGATTCCCAATATTTCCTTCATCCACACACTGGTATCCCTAGACATCACCCCCTAGCCAAGTGCTCCATGGGAAATGAAATCTCAATGCCAGTAAGCTCTTCCTTTTGAATATGGAGAACAATGCAGATACAGTTTTGCCATGTGTGCAATTATTGTCTGTGACTGAGCACTTCATATGCAATAACAAACATGGCGTTTTACATGTATCATGTAAACCTTTACCTATTGTTTCTCCTTTTGGCATTGTTCTAAAGACTTTACAGGTTCGATGGACTAATTATGGAGCATCACTGAATGCTGCTTTACAATATGTGAAATTATTGATACTTTTATTTGATATAAATCCTTCCAATTTCAACATTGAAAGAAAATGAGCAGCTGTCCTGTTTTGGTTTTAAAATATATCTACAAAAAAAAAAGCCAAACCCTCCGAACTTTAATATTTAGATTCCTTGTGGATTCTGACATTAATTTGGATGACACAAATGTATCCTTAGAACAGTATTATACGTTATGTAATTAAATGTATTAATATGTTTATAAAAATATAAAGAATATAAAATATTAAGAGTAATCTGTGCAATTGATATATTATTCTATAGCAACAACCTGAGTAACTATTTGACACATCATATTATATAACAATTGCTTTTAATGTTTCCTTTATTTAGTTCAATTAGTTATAATATTTGTTTTAAAGAATTACTTTCTAATTTGTTAATACCAGTATAAATATATAATATATATACATACACTGCATACATATTTATAACATATTTTGTTACACATTTTATGTTAAATTGTAAACATTTCTTTTAGCACTATAACATGATAACATAACTTTACCAGCAAAATGATATTTTAGGATAAAATTCCGTGAGAAACCCACATGTCCAGCATCTGTTGAGGTAAAAAATGATTGAGGATTTCCACGTGAATCCCACCTCTATCACGTCTAACTACACCTGACCCTTTTCAGCTGAATTTACGTTAAACAGCAACAGTCCAAGTTGAACCAACACCATTTCACTGCTCTTAAAATACCAACATATCTATGATTACTGGGAAAGTTACCTAGCGACTAATCCGGTGGTCATATAATTTTTTGGTGGGGTCTTCATCCCTCCTTAAAATGCTACCATATTAATTCACTGTATTATTACAGTAAATCACACAAAATAAATAAGCATACCTTATACATTTATAAGCAAAAACATTCCTTTTTTTCATTTTTTCTTTAAATGATCTAATATGTTGAACATATTTTATTCCCGTTGGAGGATAAATAACAATAGTTTTTAGGTCAGACTAACTGGTTGTTTTTATAAGTTTTTATAAGCAGATATTTTCACATTGTCGGCAAAACTGGTTGAGTACCGACCAGTCCTTCTCTTTATATACAGAGATACAGCTACCACAATGATAACTATTAGCAGGGCTGCGGAAAGTAGCACACCGATAACGATTGTAGCTGTCCTCCATTGATTGTCCTCAGTGGGATTTGATGATGAAGGTGAAGCAGAAGCAGAAGCAGAAGTAGCTATTGCTGTCAATAGAAAATAAATAGAAAATATGTTACTGCATGTCACCTAGATATCATTAAGATAATAAAACGCTAACCCAACAAGGTTTATTTTGTTCCTGTGAAGATTTTGAGGTTCTCTCTATGCAGTATTTGATAGAGACTAATCTAGATAATTCTGATTTCCTCCTGTATCAGGGGAAAGGTTAATCTTAAAACGGGTGTTATTATTCAGCACCAGTGAGAACCTACCCACAGATAGAAAGCTGTCTCTGTGCTGCCAGTGCCAGGAATGGTCATGCTGCCAGTGCTAGGATTGCCTTCATTGCCAATTCCATGGTTACTTAACCTGCCAATACTACAGTTGCAAGTTATCCCACTGCTGGGGTTTCAATTTATCTCAAAGCCTGGGTTGATACCATAACCTATTCCATAATGCTTCATTCTGCCGTTGTATGAGGTACCTGTGCTGTTAATTTAAGCATTGGTTAGGCTGACAAAGCCAATGTTACTAATGCTATACATGCCAGGAGGCATATGCTGACAATTACCATTGCCAGGATTATCTATGCTGTTGATGCCAGGGTTAGCTAAACGGACAATACAAGGCATGCCCATAGAGCAGTATAAGGACTGCCTCTGATGCCAGGATTAGTTTTGGGTTGTATTGGCTTTATTCTAGAAGAACATAATTAAAGTTTCTTGACGGTAAAACTGAGATCTGGTCAGCCACATGGAACACTTACTCTGCACTGTAACTGCAATGTTTGACGATGGATACACAGTTTGCAATGCCTTATTCAGAGTCGTCTTTAGGACGTCTTCGGTAACCGGAATCGTTGAATTTACTATGACCATGGTGTAAGCACGCACACTTCCTTCGCGGAAACCCAGCACAACAATTTTTAAAGAGCTGTTCAGGATTGCAGTCATATTCCCTGCGACCTAAATAATGAGAAAATAGAGTCAAAATGAATTTGAATGTGATTCATGAGAAAGTATTAGATCAAATTGCAATTAATTACTATTTTAAATTATATTTAAAAGAAAACCTGAGAAATATATATTTTTTTTATTTATTCTATTTTTTTAATTATTTTTATTTATTCTATTTTTTATTTATTTTTATTTATTCTATGTAATTACCCCATTTATTCCACTATATATGCAAAGAGAAATTACAGACGAGCGTATAGAAATCAGACTTTACAACTCACACCTTTTTGATGACAAGACAAAATGCGTTGTTTTGTTTTTCCACACTCCATGAATTATTGTTGGCATTGACCATGTGATCCTGTCTGCCCTTTGTGGTTCAAACACAAGGGTAAAGAATAGGATGACACGACACCAGTCTAGCTTGCAGTAATGGGCCTGCTAATTTCTAGATGTAACTGCCCCTACTACAGATATTTTATGTCTAAAACCCCAGCCAGACAATGTTTCAGATTCTTAATTCATATTAAACAGAGACCTGATGACTAAACATTGATCTGCATATGTTTGACAACTACATTTCCCATAATGCTTAACCAGCTAGATAGTAAATAAAGTCTGACAGGTTACATTATAAAATGACTGTTAACTATGATATGGTAATAATTTAAAACAAGTGTGGTTTTCCTAAATCTGCAATATTACTTTGAACCACAAGAGGGCAGTGCTCTTTATAAATGTATATCTAAATTGTGACTCATATAGTAACACTTTTCAACCATTTCTGATATTGAGAATATTATTAATATTAGCGTTACATGAACGGGCTGCTAAGGAAGAATAGACGTTCTCATGCTCTCCGTTTTATGTTATATACCTGTTATATTTTGCTATTTTTACATCACATGTGGCGATGCATGCAAAATAACTGCGGCATCAAAAATGGCTTATTTGCAAGAGCAGCTATAACAGGATTCAATTTTTTTGATGTACAGAGCGAAAGGATAGTGTTGAAATTCTTACATTTATTTTATTATCTAAACTTTATTTAAGCTGTCATGTACTTGTAAGTGTGACAGGACGCTTTATCATTAAATGGTGTTTCGCTTCCTCAAACTATTTTCATTGTAGATGTTGTAGTTAGATGCATTTTGGGTCAGTTTAAAACTGGGCTTCACCTTCTGTTATCTGAGCATGCCTTTCACAAGGATTCGTGCCTTGGATGTTTGCAGAATGAGTAGTGTTACAAATATATACTTTTTTTTTATTTGCATTACACATATATAAAAGAACAATTTACTCACGTATACTGTGAATTCCTTTGCATAGTTCAGATAGTTTTGGCTTGAAGTGTTTAATAGGTCTGTTGTAAAGTTTGCATCTTTAATCAATATGTTACAAGGAAATGCTTGTTTACCTGAAATACAAATAAAATCAATTGTAATTTGGTATATCTATACAAACAGATCACATAAATACTGCAATGAGATATCACACTATCTAAGTAAAGAAACAAATATGCCAAGGTGGAAACATTTTGAAACGTGGTCGGCTGTCAAATCACCCCAACTCCTTCAATTGTTCTACCCCTTTAGGTTTCACGCAATTTAAAGCATTTGTGAGGCTATATTTCTTTAGACGATAATATTCTCAATTTAAGATATAGATTAAAATGTTTAAATACCTAATTTATGGCTTCTTTAAAAAAAAAAAGACTCTTAGAAGGACACGTCCTACCGCAAACTAGAGTATAGAGAATACTGGAAAAAATTAAATTTTATATGTATAATATACATAAAATTATATAGAACAGCTACCACTCCAAAAAAGATTGAGCCACTAGTTCAGTATAACTTGTTATTATTACAATCATTGCACGGTGATACTTTGTTTTACAAAGTTTTGATTTAGTCAGCTGGCTTTAGTTGTGTAGCGTTATCTAGATGAAATATATGTTTTATGTCTATTAAAGCAGTGCTCCCCAACCCCCGGGCCGCGGACCGGTACCGGTCCGGGGATCAAACGGTCAGGGCCGGCGCCACCTGTAAGGCGACCTAGGCAGCCGCCTAGGGCGCAACTTACCAGGGGGCGCCGGATCCCTGTCCCCGCTGTGGCTCCTCATGCTGCGCCGCCTGAGCGCTTTAGCAAGCCCCAGGCGGCGCAGCACTGCTGCATGGAGGGCGGCCGGGTTTGTGACCGGCAGGAGGGAAGCGCAGAGCGCTCCCTCCTGCCGGTCTCTCCATGTAGCGTGGCCGGGCGGCGCGGAACGCGAGACAGGAACCTTTGTTTCCTGTACCCGGCCGCCGGCGGAATGACAGGAAGTGCTCACTCAGTGAGCATTTCCTGTCATTCCGCCGGTGGCCGGGTACAGGAAACAAAGGTTCCTGTCTCGCGTTCCGTGCCGCCCGGCCACGCTACATGGGCAGGAGGGAAGGGTAAGGACCACTAAGGGGGGGGGAGTTAAGGACCACGGGGGGGGGAGTTAAGGACCACGGAGGGGGGGTGGGGTGGGTTAAGGACCACTAAGGGAGAGGGGGGGGGGTATAAGGACCACTAAGGGAGGGGGGGGGTATA
This sequence comes from Pelobates fuscus, assembly GCF_036172605.1. Taxonomy (NCBI): domain Eukaryota; kingdom Metazoa; phylum Chordata; class Amphibia; order Anura; family Pelobatidae; genus Pelobates; species Pelobates fuscus. The sequence goes on from NC_086317.1 coordinate 26,718,170, forward strand.
AGGACCACTAAGGGAGGTGGGGTATAAGGACCACTAAGGGAGGGGGGGGGGTATAAGGACCACTAAGGGAGGGGGGGTATAAGGACCACTAAGGGAGGGGGGGTATAAGGACCACTAAGGGAGGGGGGTATAAGGACCACTAAGGGAGGGGGGGGCTATAAGGACCACTAAGGGGGGAGGGGGGTATAAGGACCACTAAGGGAGGGGGGGTTATAAGGACCACTAAGGGAGGGGGGGTTATAAGGACCACTAAGGGGGGGGTATAAGGACCACTAAGGGGGGGGGGGGTATAAGGACCACTAAGGGAGGGGGGTATAAGGACCACTAAGGGAGGGGGGGGGGGATAAGGACTACTATGGGAGGGAGGGGGGGGGGATAAGGACCACTATGGGAGGGAGGGGGGGGATAAGGACCACTATGGGAGGGAGGGGGGGGATAAGGACCACTATGGGAGGGAGGGGGGGGATAAGGACCACTATGGGAGGGAGGGGGGGGGGATAAGGACCACTATGGGAGGGAGGGGGGGATAAGGACCACTATGGGAGGGGGGGGGGGATAAGGACCACTATGGGAGGGAGGGGGGGATAAGGAGCACTATGGGAGGGAGGGGGATAAGGACCACTATGGGAGGGAGGGGGGGGATAAGGACCACTATGGGAGGGAGGGGGGGGGTAAGGACCACTATGGGAGGGGGGGTAAGGACCACTATGGGAGGTTGCAGGGGATAAGGACCACTAGGGGAGGGGGGATAAGGACCACTAGGGGAGGGGGGGTAAGGACCACTAGGGGAGGGGGGATAAGGACCACTAGGGGAGGGGGATAAGGACCACTAGGGGAGGGAGGGAGGGGGGATAAGAACCACTATGGGAGGTTGGGGGGGATAAGGACCACTAGGGGAGGGGGGATAAGGACCACTAAGGGGGGGAAGGACCACCAAAGGGGGGTAAGGAGGGACAGGGGGCCAAGGGAGAGCACTAAGTGACAGAAGGGGAGAACACGGAGGGACAGAAGGGAAGGGGAAATCAATAATTGAGGGGAGAGCACTATGAATTAAAAAAAAAAAAAGAAAGCTGTTCCCATCTCAGTCCCTATCCTACCCCACAAACCCTCTCTTTTACACTACACACATACACAATGCATCCCCCCCACACACACACAGAAACATACAATGCATTCCTACTCACACACAGACACACCCGAAACACACAATTCATCCCTTACGTTCTCTTACATAATTAATGCACCCCTTACAGACACACACTGCATTCAATTACATACACAGAAACAAACCTTGCACCCCTTACACACACACACACACAGAAACATACAATGCATTCCTTACACGCAAACACACACTACATCCCCTATAAACACACTACATCCCTTACACAAATTGCACACATAAAACATCCCCAACTCATGGATGGGCCATGTAGGTGGATCTATGGGTGGGCATTGTAGGCGTATGCCCCCTGGGGGCCCAGACCTTGAGCTGTGTAAGGGGCCCTAAAAAATGGAGCTGCTTCCTGTTCGTTAATTGTTGTGAGCACTGTTAAAAACAGTCTCCAGAGAGCCTCTTCTACACCAGACCTGTGGAGCCAGACTGAGCCCATCATCAGCCTCTTGTCCTCATCTGGTGGTAAGTAAATCTCTAATTTACCTCACATTAAATGGATACTATAGTCACCAGAAGCACTACAGCATAATGTAGTGGTTCTGGTGTCTATAGCCTGTGCCTGTAGGCATTTTAATGTAAACACACTGTCTTTTCAGATAAGACACTTTGTGAAGACTGGCGTTGACCCATATGGCAGAGCATATGGGCGGGGCATTGTGATGTCACATGGTGGGCTGGACATATGGGGGGGCGGCAAAATTTTTTTTGCCTAGGGCGGCAAAAATCCTTGCACCGGCCCTGCAAACGGTACCGGGCCGCCCAGGGGTGTGGGGTGTGCGAGCCTGCCGGCTAATGCAGGGCTGGCATTGCCCAAGTGCCAGCCCTGCAATGTGCCTGCAGACCGGAGGGGAGATCAGAGATCTCCCTCCCCGGTCTGCAGGCACATTGCTGACAGCCGGCAGGGGAGGGAGTGAGAGAGGACCCGGGAGCTCTTACCTGCAGCTCCTCCGGGTCCTCCTCTCGCGAGATTTGGAGCGTTGCCGCGGTAACCACAGCAACGCTCCAAATCTCGCGAGAGTGAACTCTAGCCCTGTAACTGGGCTAGAGTTCATCTCACCACCACTGGGACCACCAGGGATTCCCCACCGGACCACCAGGGACTAAGAAATGCCCCCCCTCCTCCCAGTAAAGGTAAGAAGGGAGGGGGGACATGAATATATTAATTTTAATTAAATAAAAAAATATAAAAAAGCCTCCCTACCCTCCTTACCCCCCATACACACACTGCCCCCATACACACACTGCCCCACAAACACTGCCCCCATGCACACACTACACACACTGCCCCACAAACACTGCCCCCATGCACACACTACACACACTGCCCCACAAACACTGCCCCCATACACACACTACACACACTGCCCCACAAACACTGCCCCCATACACACACTACCCTTTACACACACTACACACACTGCCCCACAAATACTGCCCCCATACACACACTACACACACTGCCCCACAAACACTGCCCCATACACACACTACACACACTGCCCCACAAATACTGCCCCCATACACACACTACACACACTGCCCCACAAACACTGCCCCTATACACACACTACACACACTGCCCCACAAACACTGCCCCCATACACACACTGCCCCATGCACACACTACACACACTGCCCCACAAACACTGCCCCCATGCACACACTACACACATTGCCCCACAAACACTGCCCCCATACACACACTACACACACTGCCCCACAAACACTGCCCCCATGCACACACTACACACATTGCCCCACAAACACTGCCCCCATACACACACTACACACACTGCCCCCATGCACACACTACACACACACTACACACACTGCCCCACAAACACTGCCCCCATGCACACACTACACACACTGCCCCACAAACACTGCCCCCATGCACACACTACACACATTGCCCCACAAACACTGCCCCCATACACACACTACACACACTGCCCCACAAACACTGCCCCTATACACACACTACACACACTGCCCCCATGCACACACTACTGGCGCCATAACTACTACACTGTGCTGTAGTGGTTATTGTGCCTGGATTATTTCTTTAAATAATCTACAAGTGCCCCTCCCGAGATCAGGTTCTGGATCCGCCACTGGTGCGAACTGTGCGGTCGCACAGGGCGCCATAACACAAGGGGCGCCCTGGCAGCCGACACGGCTCGCAAGCTGAATCCCTGATGGTCCAGTGGTGCACCTAGCAGGAGCTGCAGCTAGATAATCATAACTTCTCCCTCGCGGTTCTGGCGCTCACTTAGTGAGTCAGAGGCAGCCTCAGAGATTCACAGCCTGCGCTCTGACTCCACACAGCGCCAGAACCTCGAGGGAGAAGTTATGATCAGCACTCCCTGCTATTCACCTCCAGCCCACCAGAGGCCGGCACTGGAGACCAGGGACAGAGGAGACTTGTGATCGGGCACCAGAGAGAAGGGGCACTGCATGGAAGCAGAGACAGCTTGGGACAAGGTAGGTAGGAGACTGAAATAAAGCCTTGAGTTCCCAGCCACAGAAACTCCCCCAGTCTGTGACTGGGAAAGAAGCTGCTGAGTATAGGTGGTGTTACATCAGCATTAGTCTGCTGGTGTAACACTACCTACCTATCCTGTCTGTCACATACCCTCATATGTACCCCATTTTTATTAACTCTCATATGAACATGCTATATACATTCAGTCTGCGTATGTGTGGGACCGTGAACCAACTATTTTGAGTCTATGTCTTTATGTGACTGTGTTTGTGATTTTCTCACTATGTATGTGTCTGTGTGTTTTTTTAATATATGGGACTGTTTTTTTTTTTTGTCTTATTAAATCAAAACAACCGGGCCACGGAAAAATTATCAAACGTTTACCGGTCCGCGGCGATAAAAAGGTTGGGGAGCACTGTATTAAAGTATCATTTTGTTTTAAAGGTACAACAGTTTGTATTATTGAAGGAATCACATCTATTGTTACTTTTATTTTTGTCTTTATTTTTTACTTTCAATAACGCCTCCTTGACATTGTAGTTTTATGTTATCTATGCACCATAAACATTATATCTTATTGACTGGCATATATTACCTAAAAATAATAATTCAAAAATGGTTTCTACTCAGACTTACTTGCGCATATAAGATCTTTGGAGGGTGTACATGAGCTGGTTTGGGAACAGAACCCACTGTTGTTGAAACATGCTGGTACAGAATCTATAAAACAAACAGCACCACAATTATTTGACTGGATTGTTGATTGTTATTTATCTTACCATGTACAAATTATTTTTCTCATTAAAAATACCCTCAAAACGTTGGAGAAGGCTTACATGTTTACATTAGAAAGTCCATGATTGACTATATTACTTTTAAACAGTTTCTACACAAAAATAGAATTCTAGGAGAACATATTATAAATGTTATAATTATAGTTTCTTCACAACATTCTCTAAAAAGGGCATTTCAATGGCATTTTCAGTTTATTGTAAAGAATGATTTTATAAATAAGTAGAAGACATTAAAATATTATTAGAAAATAGTGTCAATCATCTTGCAATATGCTGCCAGTCAGACTATCCTGCAACACACCAAAAGAGCTGAAAGGCCAAATCCCCATAAAAATCCGACCCCTTATCAGGGCATAATAAACTGGGCCATAGGTGCTGGAATCAGATGAGTTCTGCAGGTTGTCATCTTCTAACCAAACATGGCCTTTGGGAACATGAGTGTGTCTCTTGAGGAGTTCTGATGGGCTGCTGGTACATATTTTGGAACCTTCCAGTCCAATTACCCTTTTACAGATGTTGATTTCTGGCCTGTTTGGGCTTTTTGCAATTATGATATCTCCCTTGTGTATTGAATAAAGGTGTCGAATTAAATGGTCAGTAATTAAAACATCAAAATCCTTATTGTTGGTTCCATAGAGGGTCCAGAACCGATGACTATTTCTCCAATGTATTCAAATGTAAATTGTGCTATGCAGCCATACTGAATTGCATATCTGAAGAAACCAAGGTTTTTCCAACCTTTTTATTTTTTTTCTCCTTATTTTACTTGGCTAAATACAAAATGGATAAATGGTATTGAGTTAAATTATTTTGTGAGCAAATTAATGACTTGATTTAATATTCTTGAAAAAGATTTCGAATGATTTAATATTTATGGTTAAGTGTAAACTAATTGTTTTCAAACTATTAAAATATCCAAAAATATATCATATTGGTTAAAAATAAATAAATATCTTACAAAATGTCAAGATACTCAAATATAAATCATTTAAAAAAACGTATGCAAAAATATTAAATTGTGACCTACATTTGGTAAAACATCTAAAGTGCAGAACAAAAGAAATTGTCAAAAACAACATATAAAACATCTATGTAAAACAGCTTTGATAAAAACTTAAAGGGAAACTCCAGTGCCAGGAAAACGATCCGTTTTCCTGGCACTGGAGGGTCCCTCTCCCTTCCACCCACCAAACCCCAGTTACTGAAGGGGTGAAAACCCCTTCAGTCACTTACCTGAGGCAGCGGCGATGTCCCTCGCCGCTGTCTCCTCCTCTGCGCCGCTCCTCCTACTGGCTCCGTCGGCCGGCGGGCGAGACTGATCCCGCCCACCAGCTGAGGAGACCTAATGCGCATGCGCGGCAATTCCACGCATGCGCATTAGGTCTCCCCATAGGAAAGCATTGAAAACTATTTTCAATGCTTTCCTATGGGGATTTGAGCGACGCTGGAGGTCCTCACACAGCGTGAGGACGTCCAGCGACGCTCTAGCACAGGTTTCCTGTGCTATGGACCAGGAAGAGACCTCTAGTGGCTGTCTAGTAGACAGCCACTAGAGGTGGAGTTAACCCTGCAAGGTAATTATTGCAGTTTTTAAAAAACTGCAATAATTACACTTACAGGGTTAGGAGTAGTCGGAGTTGGCACCCAGACCACTCCAATGAGCAGAAGTGGTCTGGGTGCCTGGAGTGTCCCTTTAATAAAAATACAAATTATTGCATTTAATCTTTGAAAATACAGCAGTCGTAAAACTGCAACTGATACTATAATGTTAGCTCAACCTCTTGTACTCAATTTGGTCCTTAAAGCACATCCATGGTTCAGCTTTTGTCAGTATCCCAATTGGAGTAGAATTGGATACACCTGTGCTATAGACTGTTGGTGCGCTTTGAAGATTGTGCTGGGTACCACTAATCTAGACAATGGTGGTTATTCGCTGATCTACAACTTAATGTGCCATGTTACTTGTCATTTTTTTTATTAACTTGTATAACTAATAATACCATAGAAGATGGAAAAGGTTCCCGTTTTGTATTTTTCTTGTACCATATTTATGGTATTAGCCGACCGAATTATACTTTTTCAAATAGCAATCCAAGACTTCCCTATATATAAGCCTGGTTGAAGATAATGAGATACTCTTGAAACTGACGTAGATTGTGCCAACTTAACTCCAGCACCACAATACAGTTTTACAGTATGAGCCCATCATTTATTGAACTTGCTTTGTATAGTAAAGCATCACTACGAGTGATGGGACACTGTAATTTCATAGAAGATTCCATTCAATTCAAACTAGTTATCTGCAAAAATGTCTTGAACTTGGAACAGATTGGAAAATGATACGTATAAAATATGGCTGTTTGTAACATTGGGTGATTTTAATCATGCAAATCTTTAATGTTATGTAGCATTTGAGGGGAGGGGGAGTAAATATAGAACCGAGGACAAAGGATCACCACAATTCAATGCTTTAATTTTATTTGCTAGAAATGAGAATGCGTTGTGGAATACATTCATCTAACAATATGTTGTGTGGAAATCTCTATAGAAACTGTAGGATATTGTAAAGTGTGATATGAAAGCATTGTGAAGGAATATGTGAAATACAATAAACGGGATAGACTTCAATGATTCTTTTGAATAATCAGTCATGCTGGGTGTCAGTATCTGTGACTTTCATGGGGGATGTTACCTTACGGAACTGATGGAGAAAATACAATTTGTTCTACGCACTCAGAGACAAACAAAACAGCAATGACAATACATAGTAACAAGGAAATGGTCTTCCTTTGATAAATAGTGAGAATAATATTTAGCCAAATTGCTCTATCAAGAAATCATTTGTAAAATCAGTTTCTTTGTGACTGAGGGTTTATTAGCTATGCATTGCGTCATTCTAGAAGTAAAAGATAACCCTGTTAAAGAAAGTGAATACTGCTTCTGACAATACAGTTTTTGAAACGATTTCACAAGGAATGGGATATTAAGAAATATATGGGAGTCTTTCAATATGCTATTTGCAACAGATACTTTACTCCTGGAAAAACACTTGTAACTAACTATTTATATAGCTAACTAACTGCTTAAAGTGTACCTACCACATTACACAGACATGTTTGTTTTAAATTAATGTGAAAATAATCATATATAGATTTTACTAGTATAATTGGCAATTGTATCGATTTTATGAAAATTCTGCAGTAAGATATGGTCTCTTCTTACCTAGAACATTTGGTTCTCACCATAGACATCTATACTTCTGGCATAAAGGTCTATGCTGAGGATTGAGTGACACCGGATAGCTAGAGAACCCTTCTACCTTCTCCTATAGCAATCACCAGCAAGTCTTATAATATTAAAGGAGTATATAAATGAAGTAACAGATATCACTCTATTCTGAAGATGAGAAGCTGGCAATGATGTCAATGAGTCAGCAGTATGGAGAGAATTTGTTTTTGGGGGGGGAAGGGTTCCCAAATAGGTTCAATTGTATTGAAAGGAAGGAAAAAATGAAGGAGGAATCAGGGAGAGTTTTACATTACATGAACATCTACAAACCTGCTCAGATTGCTGCTTTGTCACAACTGGAGAGGAGATTGGTATATCACTTATTGTCTCTGTTATATTCAGTATGTAAATTACTTGTTGGCAAACATCCCCCTTCTATATTTGTGCAGAATATGTTGTCGCTAAATAAATGCTAATAATAATAATAATTCAAGGGGGGCGTAGCCTGACCTACAAGCGGCTCGGACGTATGGAGCACAAGCTCTAGACCATGTGGCAGATTTGGGCGTGCCTATCCCTGCCAACAAGCCACTAAACCTGACATAAGTGCACCATCTGCGTCAGGGAATCCTGGACGAGCTTTTGGAGTCATTACTCGCAACTCAACCCGGAAATCTGTGTTGGCGGCCTGCTGAGGACAGAGCAGGGGAGAGACGGTCGATCTTCTCTCTCTTGTACCTGCTGCACTCCTACTCCTACCTACCCATAGGTAAACATAGCAGTTTCTCAGAAACTGCTATGTTTACAGCAAAAAAGGTTAAACCTAGCTGGACCTGGCACCCAGACCACTTCATTGAGCTGAAGTGGTCTGGGTACCTATAGTGGTCCTTTAAGGCTATTCTACCCCTCTAAATAAAAGTTAATTAATCTAAATCGTAGAACCATTGGGAATATATTAAATGCAAGCCATTGTACATATATGTTCTGTAATAAAGGCTTAAAAACTTTTATTTGTACCCAAACACATAATGTTCCTTCTGGTTTAACCATATATCATATAACCCCTATTTCAAGAAATTCAAAGTTATTTAACACTAAGAAATTACACAGTTTAACTGTGGGATTAAACATTACTCAATATCTAGAATTACCACCTATTAAGTAAGTGTGTTTAATGGTCCAGTTACTCTATGTAGATGTCTATTGTAATATACAGAGCATTTCAAGCAGAGAGCTCCTCAAAGATTAATTCTAAATGACCTTGAATATATCAACTGAGCAATTACTTTTTTATTTCTAAAGAAACACAACATACAACCCTAAAAATAATGGAACATCAATCAGACCTTCAAAAATAGACGTCCAGTTTACCTTTAAAGGCCCTCACAGGGTAAAATGAGTTACAGTCCAAGTTCAGAATCTGCTCTATTAATACAAGCTAGGGTATTTGCAGCTTAATGTAGTGGTTCATGTATCTATAGCCTGTAGGCTTTTCAATGTAAACACTGCCTTTTCAGAGAAAAGGCAGTTTTTATATTGCTGCCTAACAACACCTCTAGGCGCAGTCACACAGATAGCCAATAGAGGTGCTTCCATGATCAGTACCGCGCAGTGTACATGGAGACACTTTGCACGGAGACACTGAACGCTCCACATAGGGATACATTGATGCGATACATCTCTACATGAAGATGCTGCCTGGCGTGTTTTGGGAAAGAATTGGATTGGCCTAGATCATCAAGATTGATAATCTCAGCCATGGAGGCTAAGCCAGGCAGGGCCTGTCGGCGTGACGTGGGGGAAAGGTTGAGTAAAATAACCTTTTCTGCACGATTGGTGTGAGGACAGTCACATAAAATGTCATATCAGGACTATAGTGTCACTATAGTGTCATCAGGACCAATACATGTTTGTATTCCTGACAGTATAATGTTCCTTTAAGTTACTTTATGGCTTAGTGTTTTATTCATTAAATCTATATTAATGCGTCACTGAACTAAATTTTCTTTTAAATAGAATTGTTACACTTTCATGGTAGCATGTGCATTTTTGCTGTTCGTAATAGAATAATGAAAATGTCCTGTGTTTATTAAAATTATAGTAAAGCTATTTACTAAACTGAAATTCTGGAGAATTGGCCGCTAGGCAAGCTGTAAAAATGTTTGCAAGTCTACTAATTTTGTTCAAGATTTTACATTTCCTTCTTCTATTCTCACTAATGCAGTTTAAGAGTTTGGTGATTATCTCTGTTTGGAACATAAAGGAACACCGTGATCACTATTTTTAATTCACTCTCATAGAAAAAGTGATATTCCCGCTACCCCTCACATATCAGATCTCTCTGACACCCAATTATATCTTCTCATTTCTTTGTTTAGAGTTATGCATTTCCAGGGATTTCACTCCCTTCCAGAGTTAGGGAATCAGGGCATGTCTAAGGTTATCCCTTTGCTCTGTCAGTTCCTGCTGTTACTGGATTTCTGATACACGACTGATCATAGCAGAGCAGCAGTCACATGTCAAACTACCGTAAGTAAATATTAAAGGAGGACAATGCTACTTTAAGACAAGTTAAGTAAAATACATTTGCCCGAGTAAATGTCTCCAGTTATTTAGACACAGTTGTATACTGTATGTTTCGGGCAGTACTCACCAATGCATTGTCGTCCAGGATTGGTTGTATTGGTATCAGAATATCCTGGGTAACACTGACACTGATAGCTTCCAGGAGTGTTGGTACAAGATGCAAAAGCCGAACAGGTGTTCAAAGTAGAATTTGCACACTCATTTATATCTGTAAAGAAACAAATCAACTAATGGATTATATAGACATTGTAAAGCATATGCATAGGTTTAATTGTATTGAAAAGAAGGAAGAAAGGAAGGAGGAATCAGGGAGAGTTTTACATTACATGAACATCTACAAAACTGCTCAGATTGCTGCTTTGTCACAACTGGGGAGGAGATTGGTATATCACTTATTGTCTCTGTTATATTCAGTATGTAAATTACTTGTTGGCAAACATCCCCCTTCTATATTTGTGCAGAATATGTTGTCGCTAAATAAATGCTAATAATAATTCAAGGGGGGCGTAGCCTGACCTACGAGCGGCTCGGACGTATGGAGCACAAGCTCTAGACCATGTGGCAGATTTGGGCGTGCCTATCCCTGCCAACAAGCCACTAAACCTGACATAAGTGCACCATCTGCGTCAGGGAATCCTGGACGAGCTTTTGGAGTCATTACTCGCATCTTAACTCAACCCGGAAATCTGTGTTGGCGGCCTGCTGAGGACAGAGCAGGGGAGAGACGGTCGATCTTCTCTCTCTTGTACCCACAGCGTGGACCTGCTGCACCGGAGGGGGTTATCCCGGTCCCCACTGAAACCCAACAAGCAGGTTTTACTACACCTGCCTAGTGCTCAGCTTTGAACCCTGTTAACAGCTCTCAATCTCTTAAGATCAGCAAGATGGCGACCGGGTTACAGCCTACCTCTCAGGGCCTGGGTCCATCACGGCAGCCGACTCACATCGCTGTTGAGTGCACCTTGCAAAGCCTGGATGAGGTTTTCCAGTTATTCTGGCAACGACTACAGGAACATACACAAGCACCGCTGCCCAAACCAAGGATGGAAAAGCGGATCTCCGTTTTGCCAGGGAAGAGGGGACTCTTGTACCCACAAGCATCACACTCATCTACTACTCACCTACCTGGGCCAAGAGCACCATGGGGATGCCTCATTGCATCACTCGTGCCGGTCGAAGACCACCAGCAGACGGCGGAGGATACCACCTGGTTCTACCGGCTACCTCAGAGGGGGGAAAGACTTGGCACCGAAGTGTCTCCAAACCTGTGTAACCCAGATGCCAGCTCTCATACCAGCTCGGGCCTGCGAGAGGTTCCAGATCTGGAGAAGCGGCACATCCCTTATGCCCTGCTGTGGACTGACCCTGCCACACGTGGGGATAGGTTGAGCAATGTTCTGAGCCAACAACATTAGATTAGCATGCCTCTACTCTAACAATCATCATACGACTTTCACAAAACCAACTAAACAACACATTATGTTATTATTTCTGCTGCAACTCTTTTCCCTTTACTCTACCTTGTTACCTGGTTTCATGCAATGAGCTTTACAGTTTTAGTGGCTCCCATAGAGGCAATTTTAGCAACTTGATGCCAATTTAACTTGTGATGTTATGCATACTCTTGTCCACTGTCCAGCCCAGTCTTCACTTCTGAGTACAGTCTTAGACATGATTGTTTATTGCTTATTTTATAAAAGAAAATATGTGCTAGACCTTCACAATGTCACATGCTGCAACTTTTACTGCTCTGCCTGATACATATGTGTATGTGTTTTGCTATAATTATGGTTGCATCTTGTTAGTGCTGTTGTGGCATTGCAAGATTCTATGTATTACTCCCGGCACAACCAAAATAAAGAATTAAAAAAAATAAAAAAATAATAATAATAATAATTCATTACTAACATCTCCTAATGAAAATAAAATAGGTTGTTTGCCCTTATAATTGTATTTTCAATAGTTTTTATGTCCAGATTTTAATTTTATTTGAGGAGTATGTCATTGGAGCTCCATTGCAGAACCAAATTATTAACACGGAGATGAGATATTTTCCTTCACTGTGTTCAGATTCTGCCCCGAGCCAAATGCAACACCCAGTTTCTGTTAACTTGGACTAGGAGTTTATTTATAAATACCCACGGAGATTATTTTCTCAGTTCATATTTTGGTTCCATCTGAGCCAGTTTAAAGGACTACTATAGTGCCAGGAAAACAAACTTTTCCTGTCACTATAGTGCCCTGAGGGTGCCCCCACCCCCAGGGTCCCACTCCCGTGGAGCTGAAGGGGGAGGAAGGGTTTAATCCCTTACCTTTTTTCCAGCACCGGGCTCCCTCGGCGCTGGGACTCTCCTCCCTCTTCTGACGTCCCTGGCTGAATGCGCATGCGCGCATGCGCAGCCAGAAAGCATTCTCAATGCTTTCCTATAGACGCTGGCGTCTTCTCACTGTGAAAATCACAGTGAGAAGCGTGGAAGCGCCTCTAGCGGCTGTCAGGAAGAAAGCCACTAGAGGCTGGATTAACCCATAGGTAAACATAGCAGTTTTTCTGAAACTGCTATATTTACAGCAAAAAGGGTTAAACCTAGCTGGACCTGGCACCCAGACCACTTCATTGAGCTGAAGTGGTCTGGGTACCTATAGTGGTCCTTTAAGGCTATTCTACCCCTCTAAATAAAAGTAAATTAATCTAAATCGTAGAACCATTGGGAATATATTAAATGCAAGCCATTGTACATATATGTTCTGTAATAAAGGCTTAAAAACTTTTATTTGTACCCAAACACATAATGTTCCTTCTGGTTTAACCATATATCATATAACCCCTATTTCAAGAAATTCAAAGTTATTTAACACTAAGAAATTACACAGTTTAACTGTGGGATTAAACATTACTCAATATCTAGAATTACCACCTATTAAGTAAGTGTGTTTAATGGTCCAGTTACTCTATGTAGATGTCTATTGTAATATACAGAGCATTTCAAGCAGAGAGCTCCTCAAAGATTAATTCTAAATGACCTTGAATATATCAACTGAGCAATTACTTTTTTATTTCTAAAGAAACACAACATACAACCCTAAAAATAACGGAACATCAATCAGACCTTCAAAAATAGACGTCCAGTTTACCTTTAAAGGCCCTCACAGGGTAAAATGAGTTACAGTCCAAGTGCAGAATCTGCTCTATTAATACAAGCTAGGGTATTTGCAGCTTAATGTAGTGGTTCATGTATCTATAGCCTGTAGGCTTTACAATGTAAACACTGCCTTTTCAGAGAAAAGGCAGTTTTTATATTGCTGCCTAACAACACCTCTAGGCGCAGTCACACAGATAGCCAATAGAGGTGCTTCCATGATCAGTACCGCGCAGTGTACATGGAGACACTCTGCACGGAGACACTGAACGCTCCACATAGGGATACATTGATTCGATACATCTCTATATGAAGATGCTGCCTGGCGTGTTTTGGGAAAGAATTGGATTGGCCGAGATCATCAAGATTGATAATCTCAGCCACGGAGGCTAAGCCAGACAGGGCCTGTCGGCGTGACGTGGGGGAAAGGTTGAGTAAAATAACCTTTTCTGCACGATCAGTGTGAGGACAGTCACCTAAAATGTCATATCAGGACTATAGTGTCACTATAGTGTCATCAGGACCAATACATGTTTGTATTCCTGACAGTATAATGTTCCTTTAAGTTACTTTATGGCTTAGTGTTTTATTCATTAAATCTATATTAATGCGTCACTGAACTACATTTTCTTTTAAATAGAACTGTTACACTTTCATGGTAGCATATGCATTTTTGCTGTTCGTAATAGAATAATGAAAATGTCCTGTGTTTATTAAAATTATAGTAAAGCTATTTACTAAACTGAAATTCTGGAGAATTGGCCGCTAGGCAAGCTGTAAAAATGTTTGCAAGTCTACTAATTTTGTTCAAGATTTTACATTTCCTTCTTCTATTCTCACTAATGCAGTTTAAGAGTTTGGTGATTATCTCTGTTTGGAACATAAAGGTACACCGTGATCAATATTTTTAATTCACTCTCGTAGGAAAAGTGTTATTCCCGCTACCCCTCACATATCAGATCTCTCTGGCACCCAATTATATCTTCTCATTTCTTTGTTTAGAGTTATGCATTTCCAGGGATTTCACTCCCTTCCAGAGTTAGGGAATCCCGGCATGTCTAAGGTTATCACTTTGCTCTCTCAGTTCCTCCTATTACTGGATTTCTGATACACGACTGATCATAGCAGAGCAGCAGTCACATGTCAAACTAAGTAAATATTAAAGGAGGACAATGTTACTTTAAGACAAGTTACGTAAAATACATTTGCCCGAGTAAATGTCTCCAGTCATTTAGACACAGTTGTATACTGTATGTTTCGGGCAGTACTCACCAATGCATTGTCGTCCAGGATTAGTTGTATTGGTATCAGAATATCCTGGGTAACACTGACACAGATAGCTCCCAGGAGTGTTGGTACAAGATGCAAAAGCCGAACAGGTGTATAAAGTAGAATTTGCACACTCATTTATATCTGTAACGAAACAAATCAACTAATGAATTATATAGACATTGTAAAGCATATGTAACGGGTTATAATATGAAGGTATTAACATACACAAAAAAAGTAAAAAACAATCTCACATACATCCTCCCTCGTATCTGATTCATGTAATAAACGTTATCTTGTTTAACAAGAAAAAGGCTAGTTAAACAAGTTATAGAAGACAATTGATTGTTAACAGAAATTCCAATGTCAAGAAGAGTTTAAGATACGTTTAGAATCCTCAATGTAACTATATTTAAAGGGACACTATAGTCACGAAAACAACTACAGCTTAATGCTTTCAGTTGAGAAGTAATTTGCCAAATGTAAAATAAAATTGCCAAATTAGAAAAATCTTTAGGAGTCAATCATTTTTCTTCTTATTTTGGCCTAAAAAATCCTCAAGTGACTGCTTGGTGAATATAGCACTAAAAGAGACTCCAAGGCCTTAGAGTTGATTTTTGTTTTCATTGAATTGAATTAAATCACTGAACAATGATTAACTACTAAAAGAAAAAAACAATTGATGTAAAATTATACATGATTGAAAAAATGTTCCTTATTGTTTAAATGCATTTACACATGTCCTATGTGGTACTTACCTGTGCATTGTCTACCAGGATTGGTTGTATTATTATCCACCGTTCCTGGGATGCACTGACATTCATAGCTTCCCGGGGTGTTCTTACAAGTTGCCAAAGGTGAGCAGGTATTAGTAGTATTAGATGCACATTCATCAACGTCTGGAAAAATACAAATAATGTAATTAGTCTGTAAAATTCAGCAAAGGTTTTAACGTATATGTGCAGGACTGTGATATAAAGGACATTATATGTGGCAGATATTTCGCCCATAACGAGATGGCTCTATATTGTTAACATTTCCATTGCCAGGGTTAGCCAGTCTGTTGATTCCAGGGTAAGCTAAATGGACAATACCAGAGCAGTATATGGGCTGCCTCTAATCCCAGGGTTAGTGTTAAGTTGCACTGGCATTATCCATCTAGAAAAATGCCAGTGCAACTTAACACTAACCCTGGCATTAGAGGAAGCCCTTAAACTGCTCTATCGTCATGCCTGGTATTGTCCATTTAGCTTACCCTGGCATCAACAGACTGGCTAACCCTGGCAATGGAAATGTTAATGATATAGAGCCATCTATTCTACAAGAACATAATTAAAGTTTCTTGACTGTCTCTATCATTTTAGAGTGGGTAAAACTGAGATCTGGTCAGCCACATGGAACACTTACTCTGCACTGTAACTGCAATGTTTGACGATGGATACACAGTGTGCAATGCCTTATTCAGAGTCGCATTCAGGAGTGCTTCGGTAACCGGAATGGTTGAATTTACTATGACCATGGTGTAAGCACGCACACTTCCTTCGCGGAAACCCAGCACAACTATTTTTAAAGAGCTGTTCAGGATTGCAGTCATATTCCCTGCGACCTAAATAATGAGAAAATAGAGTCAAAATTCATTTGAATGTGATTCATGAGAAAGTATTAGATCAAATTGCAATTACCGTATATACTCGAGTATAAGCCGAGTTTTTCAGCCCATTTTTTGGGCTGAAAAACCCCAACTCGGCTTATACTCGAGTCATAGTCTGTATTATGGCAATTTGCATTGCCATAATACAGACCGGGGGAGAGGGGGGCTGGCAGAGCTGTACTTACCCGTCCTGCAGCTCCTGTCAGCTCTCTCCTCCTCCGCGCCGTCCGTTCAGCACCTCGGTCAGCTCCCAGTGTAAATCTCGCGAGAGCCGCGGCTCTCGCGAGACTTACACTGGAAGCTGACAGAGGGAGCTGCACGGACGGCGCGGAGGAGGAGAGAGCTGACAGGAGCTGCAGGAAAGGTAAGTACAGCTCTGCCAGCCCCCCTCTCCCCCCACTGGACCACCAGGGAAGGAGAGCCCCCCTCCCTGCCCTATATCAAGCAGGGAGGGGGGACGAAAAAAAAATATATACAAATAAAATAAGAAATAATAATAATAAAAAAAAGGAGTATAAGGACCACTATGGGAGGGGGGGGGGGTATAAGGACCGCTATGGGAGGGAGGGGGGGGGGGGTATAAGGACCACTATGGGAGGGGGGGGTATAAGGACCACTATGGGAGGGAGGGGGGGCATAAGGACCACTATGGGAGGGAGGGGGGGGATATAAGGACCACTATGGGAGGGAGGGGGGTATAAGGACCACTATGGGAGGGAGGGGGGGGATAAGGACCACTATGGGAGGGAGGGGGGGCATAAGGACCACTATGGGAGGGAGGGGGGGGATATAAGGACCACTATGGGAGGGAGGGGGGTATAAGGACCACTATGGGAGGGAGGGGGGGGATAAGGACCACTATGGGAGGGAGGGGGGGGATAAGGACCACTATGGGAGGGAGGGGGGGGATAAGGACCACTATGGGAGGGAGGGGGGGGATAAGGACCACTATGGGAGGGAGGGGGGGGATAAGGACCACTATGGGAGGGAGGGGGGGGATAAGGACCACTATGGGAGGGAGGGGGGGATAAGGACCACTATGGGAGGGAGGGGGGGGATAAGGACCACTATGGGAGGGAGGGGGGGGATAAGGACCACTATGGGAGGGAGGGGGGGGGGATAAGGACCACTATGGGAGGGAGGAGGGATAAGGACCACTATGGGAGGGAGGGGGGGGATAAGGACCACTATTGGAGGGAGGGGGGTATAAGGACCGCTATTGGAGGGAGGGGGGTATAAGGACCGCTATGGGAGGGAGGGGGGTATAAGGACCGCTATGGGAGGGAGGGGGGGTATAAGGACCACTATGGGAGGGAGGGGGGGCATAAGGACCACTATGGGGGGATAAGGAACACTATGGGAGGGAGAAGGGGGATAAGGACCACTATGAGAGGATGGGGGTGGGATAAGGACCACTAGGGGAGGGGAGGGTAAGGACCACTAGGGGAGAGGTGAGTCAGGACCACTGGGGGGGGGGGGGTGAAGGAACACGGGGGTGGGGAGGTAAGGACCACTGAGGGAGGAGGAGGGGAAGTCAGGACATATGGGGGGGAGGGGGCGGCAAAATTTTTTTTGCCTACGGCGGCAAATATCCTTGCACCGGCCCTGCACACACTGCATTCACACACTGCATTCATACACACACACACTGCATTCATGCACACACACACTGCATTCATGCACACACACGCTGCACTCATACACACGCTGCACTCATACACACGCTGCACTCATACACACGCTGCACTCATACACACACACATACGCACACACTGCATTCATTATACACACACTGTAAATAAATATTCAATTAATATATTTTTTTTAGGATCTAATTTTATTTAGAAATTTACCAGTAGCTGCTGCATTTCCCACCCTAGTCTTATACTCGAGTCAATAAGTTTTCCCAGTTTTTTGGGATAAAATTAGGGGCCTCGGCTTATATTCGGGTCGGCTTATACTCGAGTATATACGGTAATTACTATTTTAAATTATATTTAAAAGAAAACCTGAGAAATATATATTTTTTTATTTATTCTATGTAATTACCCCATTTATTCCACTATATATGCAAAGAGAAATTACAGACGAGCGTATAGAAATCAGACTTTACAACTCACACCTTTTTGATGACAAGACAAAATGCGTTGTTTTGTTTTTCCACACTCCATGAATTATTGTTGGCACTGACCATGTGATCCTGTCTGCCCTTTGTGGTTCAAACACAAGGGTAAATAAAAGGATGACACGACACCAGTCTAGCTTGCAGTAATGGGCCTGCTAATTTCTAGATGTAACTGCCCCTACTATAGATATTTTATGTCTAAAACCCCAGCCAGACAATGTTTCAGATTCTTAATTCATATTAAACAGAGACCTGATGACTAAACATTGATCTGCATATGTAAAATATGTAAATAGTAAATAAATCCTGACAGGTTACATTATAAAATGACTGTTAACTATGATATGGTAATAATTTAAAACAAGTGTGGTTTCCTAAATCTGCAATATTACTTTGAACCACAAGAGGGCAGTGCTCTTTATAAATGTATATCTAAATTGTGACTCATATAGTAACACTTTTCAACCATTTATATTAGCATTACATGAACGGGCTGCTAAGGAAGAATAGACGTTCTCATGCTCTCCGTTCTATGTTATATACCTGTTATATTTTGCTATTTTTACATCACATGTGGCGATGCATGCAAAATAACTGCGGCATCAAAAATGGCTTATTTGAAAGAGCAGCTATAACAGGATTCAATTTTTTTGATTTACAGAGCGAAAGGATGTTGAAATTCTTACATTTATTTTATTATCTAAACTTTATTTAAGCTGTCATGTACTTGTAAGTGTGACAGGACGCTTTATCATTAAATGGTGTTTCGCTTCCTCAAACTATTTTCATTGTAGATGTTGTAGTTAGATGCATTTTGGGTCAGTTTAAAACTGGGCTTCACCTTCTGTTATCTGAGCATGCCTTTCACAAGGATTCGTGCCTTGGATGTTTGCAGAATGAGTAGTGTTACAAATATATATATATATTTTTTGATTTGCATTACACATATATAAAACTACAATTTACTCACGTATTCTGTGAATTCCTTTGCATAGTTCAGATAGTTTTGGCTTGAAGTGTTTAATAGGTCTGTTGTAAAGTTTCCATCTTCAATCAATACGTTACAAGGAAATGCTTGTTTACCTGAAATACAAATGAAACCAATTGTAATTTGGTATATCTATACAAACAGATCACATAAATACTGCAATGAGATATCACACTATCTAATTAAATAAACAAATATGCCAAGGTGGAAACATTTTGAAACGTGGTCGGCTGTCAAGTCACCCCAACTCCTTCAATTGTTCTACCCCTTTAGGTTTCCTGCAATTTAAAGCACTTGTGAGGCTATATTTCTTTAGAAGATAATATTCTCAATTTAAGATATAGATTAAAATTTATGGCTTCTTTTAAAAAAAAAAAAAAGCTGAAAAGACTCTTAGAAGGACACGTCCTACCGCAAACAAGAGTATAGAGAATACTGGAAAACATTTAATTTTATATATATAATATACATAAAATTATATAGAACAGCTACCACTCCAATAAAAGATTGAGCCACTAGTTCAGTATAACTTGTTATTATTACAATCATTGCACGGTGATACTTTGTTTTACAACGTTTTGATTTAGTCAGCTGGTTTTAGTTGTGTAGCGTTATCTAGATGAAATATATGTTTTATGTCTATTAAAGTATCATTTTGTTTTAAAGGTACAACAGTTTGTATTATTGAAGGAATCACATCTATTGTTACTTTTATTTTTGTCTTTATTTTTTACTTTCAATAACGCCTCCTTGACATTGTTGTAACGGACCACCTGGCACCCCGACCGGGTACCTCCGTTAATGGATGCTCCTAGTGCTTCCTGAGGACTCCAAGCACTCTGGCAGACACCACAATCACCGAATCCGAGAAACCTTTAAATTCTCCCAAGCATATGAATGCTGTAGACCATTGAATAGGAACCATACGAATAGGCTTGTACTCCTAGCAGTCAACTGGAACAGCATGCAATAAATCCTTCCCCCCAATAATGAGACGACACATCACTTTGAGGGTAAAACAGGAACTCTCGACTGGCTCATCCAGCCTGGCTTTTATTACACTAATCCACATACAGGCCACACCCAGGGGGAGGCATAAAATAACCAATCACATACATGGTTCAGCCCACACATCCCCTCCCCTCAGATAACATTAAACTCAATTATCCGGTACACTTTTTCAGCCAAGTTCTGGATGTACCCCAAAACCCGGGGGTACACCTTTAAATCCAGCATCGCTGGATAGCCCTTATTCAGGGGGACAACATATCCAAAATTCAAGTAATTCGGATGAATGGTTCGTGAGATATGGGGTTCCAAAGATTTGACCGACCGCATGGGTAAAGTATCCGAAAACAGTTCCATGCATTTTGGCCCTGCGGTCGGTCACAAACAAGGGAATGAAAACAGGCGAATTGCCTGTGTTATAGAGCCTGGAGAGGGTTTGAATGAATTCCCTTGTTTATGGGGTTCTTTCTACCGAACGGCGGGTCATTCGGTAGTTTCTATACGAATTTCTGGAAGTATGGAGGTCTCAGCGGTGTTTGCCTAGTCAAGTGTCCGATTTTAGTTCCAGACACTCGACGGCAAAACACCGCTGTTCGGTAGTTTAAGATGGCCGCCGCCACGTGTTTGTTTCCCGAATGGCGGCCACCCAGAGGACAAAGAATACATTACACTGATTGCCAATTACCCGTTTGCAACATTGTTGCAAACTGTAATTGGAGGCACACTTATTCCTGGGTGGTCTGGTTGTTCGGTAGTTTCACTCAATATAATGAATGGAGTGATTCTACCGAACAATCAGATGAATGCTGCATACATATCCCAGGTTAAACTTAATACACATATAATATTACAGGCAGTACACTAGAGTATGTATCACAGTCTTAAAGGGACAGTAGTCCCAAAAGTCCCAATATGTCCATAGATGCTGTTAAAAGGGCCAGTAGCAGCAATATACAGTACAATATGCCCCAAATAACCCAGGGGCCATAGTCAGCAGGTAGGAGGCTAGCAAACAGGCTTCTCCAGGGCCCAGTGGCGAGATTGGTTTCGCCACATTTGTAGTTTTATGTTATCTATGCACCATAAACATTATATCTTATTGACTGGCATATATTACCTAAAAATAATAATTCAAAAATGGTTTCTACTCAGACTTACTTGCGCATATAAGATCTTTGGAGGGTGTACATGAGCTGGTTTGGGAACAGAAACTGCTGCTGTTGAAACATCCTGGTACAGAATCTATAAAACAAACAGCACCACGATTATTTGACTGGATTGTTGATTGTTATTTGAAACATTCACATTAGTATTTATCTCACCATGTACAAATTATTTTTCTCATTAAAAATACCCTTAAAACGTTGGAGAAGGCTTACATGTTTACATTAGAAAGTCCATGATTGACTATATTACTTTTAAACAGTTTCTACACAAAAATAGAATTCTAGGAGAACATATTATAAATGTTATAATTATAGTTTCTTCACAACATTCTCTAAAAATGGCATTTCAATGGCATTTTCAGTTTATTGTAAAGAATGATTTTATAAATAAGTAGAAGACATTAAAATATTATTAGAAAATAGTGTCAATCATCTTGCAATATGCTGCCAGTCAGACTATCCTGCAACACACCAAAAGAGCTGAAAGGCCAAATCCCCATAAAAATCCGACCCCTTATCAGGGCATAATAAACTGGGCCGTAGGTGCTGGAATCAGATGAGTTCTGCAGGTTGTCATCTTCTAACCAAACATGGCCTTTGGGAACATGAGTGTGTCTCTTGAGGAGTTCTGATGGGCTGCTGGTACATATTTTGGAACCTTCCAGTCCAATTACCCTTTTACAGATGTTGATTTCTGGCCTGTTTGGGCTTTTTGCAATTATGATATCTCCCTTGTGTATTGAATAAAGGTGTCGAATTAAATGGTCAGAAATTAAAACATCAAAATCCTTATGGTTGGTTCCATAGAGGGTCCAGAACCGATGACTATTTCTCCAATGTATTCAAATGTAAATTGTGCTATGCAGCCATACTGAATTGCATATCTGAAGAAACCAAGGTTTTTCCAACCTTTTTATTTTTTTTCTCCTTATTTTACTTGGCTAAATACAAAATGGATAAATGGGATTGAGTTAAATTATTTTGTGAGCAAATTAAGGACTTGATTTAATATTCTTGAAAAAGATTTCAAATGATTTAATATTTATGGTTAACTGTAAACTAATTGTTTTCAAACTATTAAAATATCCAAAAATATATCATATTGGTTAAAAAAAAAAAAATATCTTACAAAATGTCAAGATACTCAAATATAAATCATTTAAAAAACGTATGCAAAAATATTAAATTGTGACCTACATTTGGTAAAACATCTAAAGTGCAGAACAAAAGAAATGGTCAAAAACAACATATAAAACATCTATGTAAAACAGCTTTGATAAAAACTTAAAGGGAAACTCCAGTGCCAGGAAAACGATCCGTTTTCCTGGCACTGGAGGGTCCCTCTCCCTCCCACCCACCAAACCCCAGTTACTGAAGGGGTGAAAACCCCTTCAGTCACTTACCTGAGGCAGCGGCGATGTCCCTCGCCGCTGTCTCCTCCTCTGCGCCGCTCCTCCTACTGGCTCCGTCGGCCGGACGTCCAGGGACGTCCAGCGATGCTCTAGCACAGGTTTCCTGCAAGGTAATTATTGCAGTTTTAAAAAAACTGCAATAATTACACTTACAGGGTTAGGAGTAGTCGGAGTTGGCACCTAGACCACTCCAATGAGCAGAAGTGGTCTGGGTGCCTGGAGTGTCCCTTTAATAAAAATACAAATTATTGCATTTAATCTTTGAAAATACAGCAGTCGTAAAACTGCAACTGATACTATAATGTTAGCTCAACCTCTTGTACTCAATTTGGTCCTTAAAGCACATCCATGGTTCAGCTTTTGTCAGTATCCCAATTGGAGTAGAATTGGATACACCTGTGCTATAGACTGTTGGTGCGCTTTGAAGATTGTGCTGGGTACCACTAATCTAGACAATGGTGGTTATTCGCTGATCTACAACTTGTACAACATGTGCCATGTTACTTGTCATTTTTTTTATTAACTTGTATAACTAATAATACCATAGAAGATGGAAAAGGTTCCCGTTTTGTATTTTTCTTGTACCATATTTATGGTATTAGCCGACCGAATTATACTTTTTCAAATAGCAATCCAAGACTTCCCTATATATAAGCCTGGTTGAAGATAATGAGATACTCTTGAAACTGACATAGATTGTGCCTACTTAACTCCAGCACCACAATACAGTTTTACAGTATGAGCCCATCATTTATTGAACTTGCTTGGTATAGTAAAGCATCACTACGAGTGATGGGACACTGTAATTTCATAGAAGATTTCATTCAATTCAAACTAGTTATCTGCAAAAATGTCTTGAACTTGGAACAGAATAGAAAGATGATACATTTAAAATATGGGTGTTTTTAACATAGGGTGATTTTAACCATGCAAGGGTTTAATGTTATGTAGCATTCGGGGGGAAAAAGTAGATCTAGAACCGAGGACAAAGGATCACCACAATTCAATGCTTTAATTTTATTTGCTAGAAATGAGAATGCGTTGTGGAATACATTCATCTAACAAGATGTTGTGTGGAAATCTCTATAGAAACTGTAGGATATTGTAAAGTGTGATATGAAAGCATTGTGAAGGAATATGTGAAATACAATAAACGGGATAGACTTGAATGATTCTTTTGAATAATCAGTCATGCTGGGTGTCAGTATCTGTGACTTTCATGGGGGATGTTACCTTACGGAACTGATGGAGAAAATACAATTTGTTCTACGCACTCAGAGACAAACAAAACAGCAATGACAATACATAGTAACAAGGAAATGGTCTTCCTTTGATAAATAGTGAGAATAATATTTAGCCAAATTGCTCTATTAAGAAATAATTTGTAAAATCAGTTTCTTTGTGACTGAGGGTTTATTAGCTATGCATTGCGTCATTCTAGAAGTAAAAGATAACCCTGTTAAAGAAAGTGAATACTGCTTCTGACAATACAGTTTTTGAAACGATTTCACAAGGAATGGGATATTAAGAAATATATGGGAGTCTTTCAATATGCTATTTGCAACAGATACTTTACTCCTGGAAAAACACTTTTAACTAACTATTTATATAGTTAACTAACTGCTTAAAGTGTACCTATCCCATTACACAGACATGTTTGTTTTAAATTAATGTGAAAATAATCATATATAGATTGTACTAGTATAATTGGCAATTGTATCGATTTTATGAAAATTCTGCAGTAAGATATGGTCTCTTCTTACCTAGAACATTTGGTTCTCACCATAGACATCTATACTTCTGGCATAAAGGTCTATGCTGAGGATTGAGTGACACCGGATAGCTAGAGAACCCTTCTACCTTCTCCTATAGCAATCACCAGCAAGTCTTATAATATTAAAGGAGTATATAAATGAAGTAACAGATATCACTCTATTCTGAAGATGAGAAGCTGGCAATGATGTCAATGAGTCAGCAGTATGGAGAGAATTTGTTTTTTGGGGGGGAAGGGTTCCCAAATAGGTTCAATTGTATTGAAAGGAAGGAAAAAATGAAGGAGGAATCAGGGAGAGTTTTACATTACATGAACATCTACAAACCTGCTCAGATTGCTGCTTTGTCACAACTGGAGAGGAGATTGGTATATCACTTATTGTCTCTGTTACATTCAGTATGTAAATTACTTGTTGGCAAACATCCCCCTTCTATATTTGTGCAGAATATAATGTCGCTAAATAAATGCTAATAATAATAATAATTCAAGGGGAGCGTAGCCTGACCTACGAGCCGCTCGGACGTATGGAGCACAAGCTCTAGACCATGTGGCAGATTTGGGCGTGCCTATCCCTGCCAACAAGCCACTAAACCTGACATAAGTGCACCATCTGCGTCAGGGAATCCTGGACGAGCTTTTGGAGTCATTACTCGCATCTTAACTCAACCCGGAAATCTGTGTTGGCGGCCTGCTGAGGACAGAGCAGGGGAGAGACGGTCGATCTTCTCTCTCTTGTACCCACAGCGTGGACCTGCTGCACCGGAGGGGGTTATCCCGGTCCCCACTGAAACCCAACAAGCAGGTTTTACTACACCTGCCTAGTGCTCAGCTTTGAACCCTGTTAACAGCTCTCAATCTCTTAAGATCAGCAAGATGGCGACCGGGTTACAGCCCACCTCTCAGGGCCTGGGTCCATCATGGCAGCCGACTCACATCGCTGTTGAGTGCACCTTGCAATGCCTGGATGAGATTTTCCAGTTATTCTGGCAACGACTACAGGAACATACACAAGCACCGCTGCCCAAACCAAGGATGGAAAAGCGGATCTCCGTTTTGCCAGGGAAGAGGGGACTCTTGTACCCACAAGCATCACACTCATCTACTACTCACCTACCTGGGCCAAGAGCACCACGGGGATGCCTCATTGCATCACTCGCGCCGGTCGAAGACCACCCGCAGACGGTGGAGGATACCACCTGGTTCTACCGGCTACCTCAGAGGGGGGAAAGACTTGGCACCGAAGTGTCTCCAAACCTGTGTAACCCAGATGCCAGCTCTCATACCAGCTCGGGCTTGCGGGAGGTTCCAGATCTGGAGAAGCGGCACATCCCTTATGCCCTGCTGTGGACTGACCCTGCCACCCGTGGGGATAGGTTGAGCAATGTTGTGAGCTAACGACATTAGATTAGCATGCCTCTACTCTAACAATCATCATACGACTTTCACAAAACCAATCAAACAACACATTATGTTATTATTTCTGCTGCAACTATTTTCCCTTTACTCTACCTTGTTACCTGGTTTCATGCAGTGAGCTTTACAGTTTTAGTGGCTCCCATAGAGGCAATTTTAGCAACTTGATGCCAATTTAACTTGTGATGTTATGCCTACTCTTGTCTGATATACTTCATGTTCACTGTCCAGCCCAGTCTTCACTTCTGAGTACAGTCTTAGACATGATTGTTTATTGCTTATTTTTTAAAAAAAAATATGTGCTAGACCTTCACAATGTCACATGCTGCAACTTTTACTGCTCTGCCTGATACATGTGTGTATGTGTTTTGCTATAATTATGGTTGCATCTTGTTAGTGCTGTTGTGGCATTGCAAGATTCTATGTGTTACTCCCGGCACAACCAAAATAAAGAATTAAAAAAAATAAAAAATAATAATAATAATAATTCATTACTAACATCTCCTAATGAAAATAAAATGACCTATTTTGCCCTTATAATTGTATTTTCAATAGTTTTTATGTCCAGATTTTAATTTTATTTGAGGAGTATGTCATTGGAGCTCCATTGCAGAACCAAATTATTAACACGGAGATGAGATATTTTCCTTCACTGTGTTCAGATTCTGCCCCGAGCCAAATGCAACACCCAGTTTCTGTTAACTTGGACTAAGAGTTTATTTATAAATACCCAAGGAGATGATTTTCTCAGTTCATATTTTGGTTCCACCTGAGCCAGTTTAAAGGACTACTATAGTGCCAGGAAAACAAACTTGTTTTCCTGGCATTATAGTGCCCTGAGGGTGCCCCCACCCCCAGGGTCCCACTCCCGTGGAGCTAAAGGGGGAGGAAGGGGTTAATCCCTTACCTTTTTTCCAGCACCGGGCTCCCTCGGCGCTGGGACTCTCCTCCCTCTTCTGACGTCCCTGGCTGAATGCGCACGCGCGCATGCGCGGCCAGAAAGCATTCTCAATGCTTTCCTATGACGCTGGCGTCTTCTCACTGTGAAAATCACAGTGAGAAGCGCGGAAGCGCCTCTAGCGGCTGTCAGGAAGACAGCCACTAGAGGCTGGATTAACCCATAGGTAAACATAGCAGTTTCTCTGAAACTGCTATATTTACAGCAAAAAGGGTTAAACCTAGCTGGACCTGGCACCCAGACCACTTCATTGAGCTGAAGTGGTCTGGGTGCCTATAGTGGTCCTTTAAGGCTATTCTACCCCTCTAAATAAAAGTAAATTAATCTAAATCGTAGAACCATTGGGAATATATTAAATGCAAGCCATTGTACATATATGTTCTGTAATAAAGGCTTAAAAACTTTTATTTGTACCCAAACACATAATGTTCCTTCTGGTTTAACCATATATCATATAACCCCTATTTCAAGAAATTCAAAGTTATTTAACACTAAGAAATTACACAGTTTAACTGTGGGATTAAACATTACTCAATATCTAGAATTACCACCTATTAAGTAAGCGTGTTTAAAGGTCCAGTTACTCTATGTAGATGTCTATTGTAATATACAGAGCATTTCAAGCAGAGAGCTCCTCAAAGATTAATTCTAAATGACCTTGAATATATCAACTGAGCAATTACTTTTTTATTTCTAAAGAAACACAACATACAACCCTAAAAATAACGGAACATCAATCAGACCTTCAAAAATAGACGCCCAGTTTACCTTTAAAGGCCCTCACAGGGTAAAATGAGTTACAGTCCAAGTTCAGAATCTGCTCTATTAATACAAGCTAGGGTATTTGCAGCTTAATGTAGTGGTTCATGTATCTATAGCGTGTAGGCTTTTCAATGTAAACACTGCCTTTTCAGAGAAAAGGCAGTTTTTATATTGCTGCCTAACAACACCTCTAGGCGCAGTCACACAGATAGCCAATAGAGGTGCTTCCGTGATCAGTACCGCGCAGTGTACATGGAGACACTCTGCACGGAGACACTGAACGCTCCACATAGGGATACATTGATTCGATACATCTCTATATGAAGATGCTGCCTGGTTTGTTTTGGGAAAGTATTGGATTGGCCGAGATCATCAAGATTGATAATCTCAGCCATGGAGGCTAAGCCAGACAGGGCCTGTCGGCGTGACGTGGGGGAAAGGTTGAGTAAAATAACCTTTTCTGCACGATCGCAGTGGGACAGTCACCTAAAATGTCACATCAGGACTATAGTGTCAGGAATACATGTTTGTATTCCTGACAGCATAATGTTCCTTTAATTTACTTTATGGCTTAGCTTTCTATCCATTAAGTCTATATTATTGTATTGCGTCACTGCACTAAACTTTTTTAAAAATAGAATTGTTACACTTTCATGGAAGCAAATGCATTTTTGCTGATGATAATAGAATAATGAAAATGTCCTGTGTTTATTAAAATTATAGTAAAGCTATTTACTAAACTGAAAATTTGGAGTATCGGCCGGAGGATTTTTCATTTTAGGCCAAAATAGGCAAGCTGTAAAAATGTTTGCAAGTCTACTAATTTTGTTTAAAATGTTAAATTTCCTTCTTCTATTCTCACTAATGCAGTTTAAGAGTTTAGTGATTATCTCTGTTTGGAGCATTACTAAACACTATTTAGTGCCCTCTCAGAGGAAATGTGTTATTCCCGCTACCCTTTACATATCAGATCTCTCTGACACCCATTTATATCTTCTCATTTCTTTGTTTAGAGTTATGCATTTCCAGGGATTTCACTCCCTTCCAGAGTTAGGGAATCAGGGCATGTCTAAGGTTATCACTTTGCTCTGTCAGTTCCTTCAGTCATTTAGACACAGTTGTATACTGTATGTCTCGGACAGTACTCACCAATGCATTGTCGTCCAGGATTGGTTGTATTGGTATCAGAATATCCTGGGTAACACTGACACTGATAGCTTCCAAGAGTGTTGGTACAAGATGCAAAAGCCGAACAGGTGTTCAAATTAGAATTTGCACACTCATTTATATCTGTAAAGAAACAAATCAACTAATGGATTATATAGACATTTTAAAGCATATGGAATTTGTTATAGTAGCGGTACCCAAACTGTGTGCCGTAGCAGCCTGGGGCGCCGCGACGGGCACACAGGGTCCCCGTGGAATATTTCCCGGTGCTATGGTTGTAACACCAGGAAACATTTCTGCTGAACAAGGGCCCTTATACAAGGCCCCCCCCCCCCTCCCTCTCACAATCACCCCCCCTCTCCTCACTTCCACTAGCCAGCAAAACCAGGACTGGTGTGTGTATGTGTCGGTGTATGCGTGTGTTAACATATGTGTATGTGTCAGTGTGTATCTATGTGTCTCTATATGAATTTGGGTGTATTTACATGTGTATGTGTTTTAATGTGTAAGTATGTATGTATGTGGTAGTGTATGTGCATACATCTAAGCAGGCAAACACCAGCACAACATACAAACACACTCCTGCATTCAAACTCCAAAAGGATATACAAATACTTCATACAGATGACTAATTTACATCCGCATTTAAAAGTGAACATTTCATTCAAACACGCCCCTGAAATTAAACGCAAACATTACATACACACACGCTCCTGAAATCAAACGCAAACATTACATACAAACACACTCCTGAAATCAAACGCAAACATTACATACAAACATAAAGAAATGTCCCAAATGGAAGGATTATATGGAGGGAGAAAAAGAAAAGTTCAACCCCCCGATAATCACTAACATAGGGTGTGCCCACATGGAGGGATGAATAACTCAAATCCCATGGTATCAAATAAATAAAAATAAAAACAGAAATAAATATAAATAAAATTCTTTATTAGACAAAAACTGTTGAAAAAACACCCAATAAAATAGAACCCAGATAAGTGAAAAAACAAGTGTATAAAAGTGTATTATACACACAGGGTCTGGATAGACTGAGGTCCTAAAGGTGAGGTCTAAGGTATATAGTATGATAGATATCTAGAAAGGGTAGACCATGTAGCTGGATAGGAGTCTAGATAAATATAGAGGAAAGGACTTATAAATATATAGAACAAGTGTTCAAAGGTGAGACAAAATACCTTCCTCAAGGAACTAGGACCAGAGAACAGTCACAGGGACCCCAGATATAAAGGGAAAACAGACCAACAAAAATGGATTGACCTCCTAATAGAGGTTATTAGGTAATCAATAAAGTAGGTAGAAATATAGGGGATACAAATATCCAAAGTAAATAATTGTAGATATCCCCTATCAAGGATCCAAATTTGTACATTGAATTTAGCTAGGAGAAGTAATCTATAATATACCTAGATAACAGTGTCCAAATGTTAAATAGCTAAGTGTATCGAAATAAAAGATACTGGGTTGCAAACTGCTATGATGGCCACCGGAGCACCAGGGCCCCCACCGGACCACCAGGCAGCCCCCACTGGACCACCAGGGATTTAAGGTAATTTTTTTAGTCACCCCCGCCTCTCCTCATCACCCCCCTCCCTCTCACAATCACCCCCCTCTCCTCATCAGCCCCCTCCCTCTCACAATCACCCCCCTCTCCTCATCAACCCCCTCCCTCTTACAATCACCCCCCTCTCCTCATCAACCCCCTCCCTCTTACAATCACCCCCCTCTCCTCATCTCGACATTTTTTTAATTTATTATCCGTGCCACATTTTTTTATAAAGGTTAGTACCAATCACAACATGTTTCATTTAACATATTGATATATATCACAGTAATGATGTATGTTATTGTCTCTCATGTAATTTACAAACTTAAAAACGGGGGATGAAAGGGCCTCATAAGTGGAAAAGCCTAGGGCCTCTTTTCATCTAAATCCGGCCCTGTGGCAGATAGTTCAGCCATAACGAGATGGTTCTATATAGTTAACACACAGTATTCTTTGTATCTTGTATCGAGTTAATAAACTTGCTTCACATATCTTGCTATAGAGTGTTGAATGTAAAGAAGCCAATTATTGACCCTTGAACGCGTAGAAAAATGTTTAGAATTAACAGAAACACCAACTGTTGCCACGCAGAAAATCAAGTCTTCAAAAAGATTAATTTAGGAGGAATAAATTTCTTACAAGTGACTCACTTTTCTTTTGTGCATTTTAATCTAGATGTTTTACTTTGCTAATTTTTTTTTTTTTGCTAATTTTTTTCATAACCGACATGTTTGTCATAGCTAGTGTGTTTGGTTTGATTGTTTGTGGTGGGGCAGGGTTGGGGCTGCACATCCTAAATCTTAACATTATATAAAGCTGTTCCAAAAATTCCTCTTACCTTGACACATTCTTCCAGGGACACTGGGGCTGGTATCGTTATATCCTGAGAAACACTGACAAGTATATGAGCCATTGGTGGCCGTGCATGTGGCAGATTGCGAGCAATCATTTTGTCCGGTAGCACAACTGTTTGATACTGTAGAAAAAAAAAAAGTAAGGACTTGTAGGAAATGAAATCCAACACTATAAATATTTGTAAACTGAAGAAAAGTAGTTCTATATTATCTAAAGTTCTATATCATACGTACAAAAAGGATATATATATATATATATAAACCAACAATTAACAGTAACAAGGTTATTTTATAAGAGTGACAATTTCTATTGAATCTGCACTTTTTTGCAAAATGAAAAAAAGAGGACATACTTCACACATTCAGCAAGCTGAAGTGCTTTAAGGGTCTGGAGTGTAACTAAACTCTAAGTTACAGAGCTCAATGTCAACAACGGTGTAAGAGACTACTAGCTTCCTTTACAATTTCAATCATTGGGATAAATGTATTAAGAAATGAATTCACTTATTCATATATCAAGAAAGGACTTGAGAAAGGATTAAGTGATGTCCAAAATTGTCATACTTGCAGGTCAATATAGAACAAATAATTAAATATTTTTTTGCAAAAAGACTTCTGAGTAGCCATACCATATGATTATATATACACATATTAAACACACACACACACACACACACACATACATATATATATACATCCAGCGCACTCACTTATTCATTAAACAACAACTTCTCAAAAGTTTAATAGTTTGTGTTTGTTTTTTTTAAACACCAGATTTAGGTGTTAATAATGGGGATTTAGTAACAGTATATGATCATACATTGCATAAGCCTGCCACTATGTACAGTAGTAGAAGTTTTAAGACAGAATGCTTAGTATAAAAACATTATGCAAAACAAATTGCAACATAAAAATTATACCTTGAAAGTTATATGTCGATATTTCAAGAGTTACGCTTTTATTTAATGCTTCTGTAATAATGGTGGAGACATTCTGCACTGTAAAGTTGTTGGCTGTATTCGTGATGATGTCAAAGTTTACAACGACGCTTCCTTGTACAATGCTGGTGATGTGGATACGCATTTTCCCAGAATTAATCAATCCTCTACTATTGTCATCCAGATTTGTTATTAACTGCAAAGCATAATTACAAATTAAAAAACTAACACATTGATTAAAAAGCACTTCTGTATATTCTGTTACTAAATGCTGGAATATGGAGAGTTTATTCTTTAGTCAAGCTATGTTTTTGTTGTGTTTTTTTCTTTTTTCACGCAGTTACATATTTATAATTGTCTCTCCTCCATGCAGTTACCATATGTGACCACTAGGCATCTTGGATATTAAACAGACTAAGAATGTTAAGAAGATTTCTAAATATTATATGCAGTTTCCACAAAGATATTTATTGTAGTCACATTATTGGCCTTTGTTTCAAAACTAACTCCCACCACTCCCCCCCCCCCCCCACTTCCTTGACTGAAGATTGATATTTCCCTTAACTGAAAAAAAAATTCCCAAATAAAATCAAAGTAAACTCAACAATACAAGTATAATACATTGATATTAAAGCATGTTGTCTAATGAAACCAATGTAATAATAATTTATTTGTGCAGAATAATTAATTTAAAACAATTGCCTAATTTGATATTGCTACTGAACACACTCACCTGTTGTGTAAAGTTGTCAGTGAAATTTTTATACACCGGACTACTTGTGTTTTCAAAATCTGGCTGGAAATCTAAACTTGTTATCCTAATTTGTGCAGCAAATATTTTTCCAGCTGTAGAAATAAGAAACACATAAGACTTAGAATGGTAGTTTTATTATCATTAAAGATCATCGTATACCTCCATTTTACAAGTCCCATATAACCATATTTTATTTTCTTAGACTGTAATTGAATATCGATAACGTTGGCTTTGGGATTTAACTCTCTAATTCCTTTGTTAAGCTGAGGTGCATGGACTTTTATGATTTACTCTAGGGGTAATATTGCAACCACTGGTCATGAATATACCTGTATTTGGTCTTTAATGTCACATAAAATAAATATAGTTGCCAGGCAAAAAAAAAAAAAAAAAAACAGGAATCTTACTATCAATGTTGGCTGCATTATTATGTTCCCAACGCCCTCCCTACCTCCCTTTCACCTCCCAAAGCCCTCCCTACCTCCCTCTCACCCAGATGCTGTTCTCTGCACTACTGACATTTACATAATGATCTGTCCCTCTGCACAAGGCAGCGAGGCTAAACAGAGCACTAACAGAGAAATTGGTTGTCTTACTGGTTAAGGATTACCCAGTCACTAGTAGTTTTAAATTTGTTTAGGCGACATGCCCCTACTCATGGCATGCCGCGAGTAGGGGCATACGAGAGGATTTAACCTCCATTTTAGTAATATCGGGGTCCTAGTGAGCCCTATAGGTTTCAATGCGTAGGGGGGTAGAAATTAATATTATTACAAGGAGGGAGCTGGTAGCGCTGCTGACTCCCTCCTTGCTTTTTCTTTTGCGCACATGCGCAATGTTATTTCTCAGTGCTGTGGGGGTTAATTCCCCTGCAGCACAGAGTCTATTAAACAAACAAAATGAAAAGGTAATGTATTCTGCATTTGCCCTTTTGTTTATATTATATATGTAGGGCTTTCGTTAAAAAAAAAAACAGAATTTTCAGGCGAAATCGTATTCGGACAAAAACGAATGCACATGTCTACTGATTAAAGACCAGCCCGTTTGTCTCACTGTTGTGAAAGGAGCCTACAGCCCTTTCTCTGTCTTCAAAAAAGGTTGACTACTTATTTACTAAGCAAATGAAACCAGTTAATCCCCTACCTCTCAACATTTTAAATATTCAAAAATAATATTGCTTTAAGGGCCATAGCTTGTAATGCAAGAAATTTAGAATAGTCCCTGTAACTTATTAATAGCTTCTATATCATTCAGAGTATAAAACTAATACAAATGAATATACGGTATATGCTAGTTAAAGCAGTGTAAAGTATATAATTATATTGCTATGCAGCTCTGTAAAACACACATATACATGCTGCTTATTATTGTATTTAATTCCACAATTGTAAAAGTGACAATAATGCACACTGTTTAGGAGTGTAACACAGAGCTCCACAAGCATAAAACATACAATACTGTGCAGTGTTGAGGAGTGTATCACAGATACCAGTAGCAAAAAACTCACAGTAATGGATTGTGTACAGTAGATTAATGTATCACATAACAATTCTAGGACAGTTGTTTGTTTTTGTTTTTTGTAACTAGGTGGAAATTAGAAAATGAATACATGCAAATCTGCAAAATAAAATGCTTATCTTTTTTTGTCACAAGACCAATATTTATATATTTATATATATTCACCATTACATGCATTTTAAGAAGCATCAAAAAAGAAAAGAAATAAAAAAAATGATATTGAGATGGAAGTTACCTGTCCAGACACTGATGTTATAAATCTTATTCTGCGGGCAAGATAACTGTCGTACAGACAGCTGATACTGGAAGGAAGGTACAAGGTTCGAAAATGTCACCTGAGAACTGGCTTGTGTTTGTGTGGATGATAACAGGACAGTGCCATTCGACAAGGTTACACTGTACAGAGCTCCATTGAACCCCCCCTGAGCGATGACTACTAGTGTAATCTGATCACTGGTAACTTCATTTAGCTGGATAGTGACAGTTACTCCATCTAAGACAGAAAACATACAATTAGTACAGTTAGTACATCAAAAACAGTTCTTTAGAATTAATGAAACAACAGATTCAGATAATTATTAACATACCACACACTAAAGCTGTTGTTAGCTGTGTGATGGAGGTTTTAGTTGTACTGGCTGTTGTTGAAGTAGTTGATATGACTGGTACTGTGGGTGATGTTATGTTTTGTCCAACGGTAACAGATTCTGAATTGGTGGTATATGTTGCATTTGTTTTGCTGGACGTTAACTCTATAGATGTCGTTGTCTTGGATAAATTTAGTGTAGATGTTTCTGAAATAGTACTTGTTATAGACCTTGTTGTGGAAGACACAACTGGTGTAGATGTTTCTGAAATGGAAACTGCACTACTTGTTTCAGATCTTTGTGTCGTTGATGTACTTGGTGTAGAGGTTTCTGGAATGGACACAGTAGTACTTGTGTCAGATCTTTGTGATGTATATGTACTTGGTGTAGAAGTTTCTGGAATGTACACTGTAGTACTTGTTTCAGATCCGTGTGTCGTAGATATGCTTGGAGTAGTAGTGGACACTATAGTACTTGTTTGTGATCCTTCTGATGAAGGTATACTTGGTGTAGGATTTTTTGAAGTGGACTCTGTGGTACTTGTTTCAGATCCTTGTGACGTAGATGCACCTGGTGTAGATGTTTCTGGAATGGGCACTGTAGTACTTGTTTCAGATCTTTGTGTCGTAGATGTACTTGGTGTAGATGTTTCTGGAATGGGCACTATAGTACTTGTTTCAGATCTTTGTGTCGTAGATATAGTTGGTGTACTGGTTTCTAGATTGGACACTGTAGTACTTGTTTCAGATCTCTGTATCGTAGATGTACTTGGTGTAGATGTTTCTGGAATGGGCACTATAGTACTTGTTTCAGATCTTTGTGTCGTAGATATAGTTGGTGTACTGGTTTCTAGATTGGACTCTGTGGTACTTGTTTCAGATCTCTGTATCGTAGATGTACTTGGTGTAGATGTTTCTGGAATGTACACTGTAGTACTTGTTTCAGATCCTTGTGTAGTAGATATAGTTGGTGTACTGGTTTCTGGAATGGACACTGTAGTACTTGTTTGAGATCCTTCTGATGAAGGTATACTTGGTGTAGGATTTTTTGAAGTGGACTCTGTGGTATTTGTTTCAGATCCTTGTGACGTAGATCCACCTGGTGTAGATGTTTCTGGAATGGGCACTGTAGTACTTGTTTCAGATCCATATATTGTAGATATGCTTGGAGTAGTAGTTTCTGAAGTGGACACTATAGTACTTGTTTGTGATCCTTCTGATGAAGGTATACTTGGTGTAGGATTTTTTGAAGTGGACTCTGTGGTACTTGTTTCAGATCCTTGTGACGTAGATGCACCTGGTGTAGATGTTTCTGGAATGGGCACTGTAGTACTTGTTTCAGATCTTTGTGTCGTAGATGTACTTGGTGTAGATGTTTCTGGAATGGGCACTATAGTACTTGTTTCAGATCTTTGTGTCGTAGATATAGTTGGTGTACTGGTTTCTAGATTGGACACTGTAGTACTTGTTTCAGATCTCTGTATCGTAGATGTACTTGGTGTAGATGTTTCTGGAATGGGCACTATAGTACTTGTTTCAGATCTTTGTGTCGTAGATATAGTTGGTGTACTGGTTTCTAGATTGGACTCTGTGGTACTTGTTTCAGATCTCTGTATCGTAGATGTACTTGGTGTAGATGTTTCTGGAATGTACACTGTAGTACTTGTTTCAGATCCTTGTGTAGTAGATATAGTTGGTGTACTGGTTTCTGGAATGGACACTGTAGTACTTGTTTGAGATCCTTCTGATGAAGGTATACTTGGTGTAGGATTTTTTGAAGTGGACTCTGTGGTATTTGTTTCAGATCCTTGTGACGTAGATCCACCTGGTGTAGATGTTTCTGGAATGGGCACTGTAGTACTTGTTTCAGATCTTTGTGTTGTAGAGGTACTTGGTGTAGAGGTTTCCGGAATGGACATTGTAGTACTTGTTTCAGATCCGTGTGTTGTAGATATACTTGGAGTAGTAGTTTCTGGAATGGACACTATAGTACTTGTTTGAGATCCTTCTGATGTAGGTATACTTGATGTAGGATTTTCTGAAGTGGACTCGGTGGTACTTGTTTCAGATCCTTGTGATGTAAATGTACTTGGATTTTCTGTTATAGTTGATGTGGTGTCGGGAACAGTAGCGGTTGTTACTGTGTTTCCATCTAGGTAACAGAAGAGAGATATCAGAAATTCACACATTGAGTAAGAGGTATATAAAAGTATTTTAAAAGTTTTAATGCATTGATGTATTTGCAATCACACAATGTATCAGCATCATAAATTCTCACACTTGATATTTTAAAGAGTATACATGAGTAGAAGCCCTTTTTAAAGGAACTGTTTGGCATGATTCTCTTTGGAAATATTATCTCTATGTAATTGAGTTTGCAAATGTTGCTGTGAATTAAAGCATTGAAATAATGCTGTAGCATTGAACACAATGTGAGATTATTACTGCATATATTATGGTACTATGCCTCATACAGTGCTAGATACTCCACTATAGAGGCACTGTAATAACACGAGACACAGCAAGAAACTCTTATGATGAACCTGTTTCTTCATAGTTTACGGATTTCTATAACTGTTAGATTAAATTTTAAAACATTTTATTTTTTTATTGCCAATGATAATTTATTGATTTCTAAAGGGACACTACAAGCACCCAGACCACTTCAGCTTATTGCAGTGGTCTGGGTGCTGTGTCCCAAGCCCCTTAACCCTGCAATTGTAATTACTGCAGGTTTTTATAAACTGCAATAATTATCTGCCAGGGTTAACTTCCGGGTAGTGAGGCAACTTTTGGTCACCTAGCTGGCGCTGGATGTCCTCACGCTCTGCATGAGGACTTCCAGTGTCATCCAAAACCCCATAGGAAAGCATTGTATGTCAGCGGGGGAGGATGTAGTAGGATGGGGAGCCGAGGTGGAGCCTGAACTAGCACCGAGGAACATCAGTGCTGGAATAAGGTATGTGACAGAAGGGGTTTTAAAGCCTTCTGTATCACGGGGGAAAGGGGAGCGCAAGGGAATGGGGCACTATAAAGAGCTATAGTGCGAGGAAAACAACTTTTCTACAACTTTTCCTAGCATTATAGTTTCCCTTTAAAGACTTTACATATGCACACAATGGCCTAAATTAATACTTAAACCACCAGAATGATAATTTTAATTTAATTTATTATTAATTATTAATAAGGACAGAGAAAGAAGAACTCAGATAATGATTGTAGTATCATTCCTCCATATCAGTCCACCATATTTATATATTTTTTTACCGTACTACTGAATTATATCTTTCAATCTAAAAGCAAGCCAGGAGATGTTTGCACTGATTGGTCTCTTAAAATTAGGGTCTCATTTTAATAATTTTATGGATTACATTTTCAAATGATTTAATATTTTTTATATTTAAATATTTTAATATCTATATTGTTTTATATTTATTGTGTTTTTTTTATATATATGATATAAGTTTAATATTTTAACATTCTGAAAAAAGTGTATATTTTTTTTAAATATGAAATAATTGTAAAAGCTTATCCAAAAATATTAAATATTAGGAATCGATTTCATTCTATTCCGTTTACAAAAAAAAAAAAAAAAAAAACATTTCTAATGATTTTCAGCTTATCAGTTATTTACGGACTGAATCAGCCAGAGGATTTTACCTTTTAGGCCAAAAGAGTAAAGCTACAAATATGTTTGCAAGTCTACTAATTTTGGATTTAAATGAGCAATGTCCTTGTTTAAAACTAACAGTAGTTTAACAGTTTAGTGAGAAAAAAAAGTAATAAGTACTTATAGGGAAGGGAAATCCAGACTGTAAACATTTGAAAACTGAAGAAAAATAAAAGTTTCTATATCATTCGAAAATGTTTTTAGATTACTGGATTTGAGAGTTTTTTTATACATATATTGTAAAATTGACACGTTGAGCAATCACTACCTAGGTATGATGGAATTTTCAACTGGTCTGAAAACTTGTCTTGTTAGAAATACAAAACAACGGAATCAAAGAATGGTCTTAATCTCCCTAAACTAAACTCTAAGGTACAGAGTTCAATGGAAACAACAATGTGAGGGACTCCTTGCTTCCCTGCAGTCTGTTCATCTCTCTCTCTCTCTCTCTCTCTCTCTCTCTCTCTCTCTCTCTCTCTCTCATCGAAAACACTATGCAAAATAAGACTGCAGAATTAAACTTATACCTGTAACATCAAATGACAATAAGTGAAAAGCGCTGTTATTTAATGCATCTGGAAAAATGGTGCGGATATCCGCTAGAGTCAGGTTTTGGGCTGGGTCCGTGGCAATTACAGTGTTTACAACAATGCTTCCTCGTTCAATACTGGTGATTTTGATGCGCATTTTCCCAGACTCGATCAATGCTTGGCTTTTCGAATCCAGATTTTCTATTAACTGCAAATCATAATTACAAAAAACTTAAAAATCAAAACAAAAACAAACACAAGACAAAAATAAAGCATTGATTGAAAAACAACATTGTATATTATTTTACTGGGCTGCCTCAGTGTGGAAAATTTGTTCTATAACCCCTTAACGCTGTTACGGCGTTCTATGCCGTCCCGCATTTAAAGGGCTTTAAAGCCGTTGCGGCGGCATAGAATGCCGTAACGGCTTTGAGCCCCTGGAGCCTCCAGCTACTTACCTCCACCGCGATCCTCTTCTGGAGGGCTGCCTGACAGCCCAGGCAGCCCTCCCCGGCAAATGAGGCAGCCCTCCCAGGTAAAGAGCGATCACATGGCCCCCTATAGCTGGCTGTAGATCTGCCAGCAGGGGAACTGTCTGAAATATCAGACAGTCCCCCTGCTGGTGGGTAGTGTAAAAAAAAAAAAATATTAAACAAGTTTTAAAATTAATTACATGTATTTTTAAATATATAATATATGTATATCTATTATATATATAATATATATACATACTATA
Source organism: Pelobates fuscus (assembly GCF_036172605.1). Lineage (NCBI taxonomy): Eukaryota > Metazoa > Chordata > Amphibia > Anura > Pelobatidae > Pelobates > Pelobates fuscus. Next base: position 26,758,423 of record NC_086317.1, read on the forward strand.
TATGTAACGTCATACAAAGTGTATTTTAATATTAATATGAGTATCTATATTAATATTAAAATACACTTAGAATGACGTTACATATATATATAATGTGTATATCTATTATATATATAATAGATATATACACACACACACATATATATATATATATATATATATATATATATATATATATATACACACAATAATTACAATAATAAATAAATAAAATAAATAAAATAAAATATTGGAACAAAATTTAATATAAATTATATATTCATATGTAATTTCATTCTAACTGTATTTTGTTATTAATATATATATATATATATATATATATATATATATATATATATATATATATATATATATATTGGTAAAATACACTTAGAATGATATTCTATATATATCTATCTATATATAAAATACAAATAACTGTAAATATATATATATGTATATATATATATATATACATATATATAGATAGATAAATACATATAATTACATAAAAGATTACATTAGTATACACATAGAATTTAAATACCTATAAATGCATATATATATTAAAATTCTACGTGTATATTTAAATAATCTTGTAACGTAATTATGTGATTCGATTAATTAAAATTTGATTGACATGCCTGACAACACAGGGAGAAAGTGCAGAGAATTTAATTCGTAAGCACTATATTTGACCCTGTAACTCTACAAGACACCATAAAACCTGTACATAGGGGGTACTGTTTTACTCGGGAGACTTAGCTGAACTCAAATATTAGTGTTTCAAACTGGTAAATTGTATTACAACGATGATATTTTAAGTAAAAGTGACGTTTTTCGCATTTTTTCCAAGGGAACGACACTTTTATGGTCTATATTGTTGTTGTAATATGTTATACTGTTTTAAAACACTAATATTTGTGTTTAGTGAAGTCTCCCAAGAATAACAGTACCCCCCATGTACATGTTTTATGGTGTTTTGGAAAGTTAGAGAGTCACATATAAGGCTTGCATTTCATTTTTTTCCACATTGAAATTTGACAGATTGGTTATGTTGCCTTTGAGAGCGTATGGTAGCCCAGGAATGAGAATTACCCCCATGATGGCATACCATTTGCAAAAGTAGACAACCCGAGGTATTGCAAGTGGGGTATGTCCAGTCTTTCTTAGTAGTCACTTAGTCACAAACACTGGCCAAATATTCGTTTTTTGCTTTTTTCACACAAAAACAAATATGAACGCTAACTTTGGCCAGTGTTTGTGACTAAGTGGCTACTAAAAAAGACTAAACATACCCCACTTTCAATACCTTGGCTTGTCTACTTTTTCACATGCTATGCCATTATGGAGGTAATTCTCATTCCTGGCTACCACACCGTCTCAAAGGTATCATTACTAATCTGTAAAATTTCAATTTGAAAATGGAATGTTCTATATTTGACCCTGTAACTTTCCAAAACAACATAAAACCTGTTAATGGGGAGTACTGGTGTACTCGTGACACATCGCTGATTACAAATATGTGCATTTTTTTGCAGTAAAACCTAACAGTATTATGACATTCACAGTTAAAATGCAAATTTTAAAAAAAATCTTATTTTCTCACATTTTTTTTTAAATTTTATTCATAATAAATTATGTTCCATATATGAATAGTTAATGATAAATTAAAGCCCTGTTTCTCCTGAACAAAATAATATATAATAAGTGTGGGTGCATATAATTTGAAAGAGGGGAACTACGGGTGAACAGACATATAGCACAAATTCCAGTTTTTGTTTACGTTTTGTTTTGATCAGAAGTGCACTATCGACTCCGTCCTGAAGGGGTTAATTAGTCTATTTTTTGTTTGTTTTTTGTGGGGGTTGTTTTCTTGCATTTACATCATTCTCATTTTTTTCTGCATACAGTTATCACATTTTTGGATTTTTAAATAAATGCCTCCCTTTAGGGTAGGTAATTTCCCCTTGTTTGAAACTTTGTCAGAAAGCTTGTTATTTGATCACATTAGCAATTATAATAGACTTTTTATCTCATTTTATCTCAGGAATATTATCATTTTACAACATTTTATCTCAGAAAACTAATGTAATGATGGATTATTTGTGCAGAATAATTAATTTAAAAAAATGTAATTTGATATTGCTTCTGTACACACTCACCTCTTGTATAAACGTGTCAGTGAAGTTTTTATATTCAGGGCTACTTTTATTGTTAAATGCTTCTATGAATTCTTCATTTATCTTAATTTTTGCATAAAATACCACTTCACCTGTAGAAACAAGTAACACATATGATTTAACATGGTAGTGTAAATATCATTAAATATCATTGTATTTAGAAATTCTCAGGTTATGTTGCAATAGAATGCTGTAAACATGATTAATTGCCCTCTCAGAGGCCTTTCGAAGCAATGCCGGAAAGCTTTTATAATTGGCTATTGTAAGAGGGGTATACTTCTATTTCAGGCATTTTAGGGAGCAGTATGAAGTCTCTCAAAGTTCTAAACCACGTGTTTTCTTTCTTTAAAAATAAACTGTTTTTATTGAATGAATTGTTAATGAATTATTTGTTGATAGTAACTTTCCTGGTTTCTTCATCCTGCTTAGACAAACTATTCCAAAGTCATTGGACATCCATGAAGGAATATTTTATTGAAGTTGTTACAGTATCTGGAGTGCCCTGACACCTTTTCCACTCTACATTGTACTGTTTTAAATTTTTTATTCCTAAACAATAGTCCTCATCGATGATTCATTATTATTATTATATATCATTATTCTGAGCAGTAATGGGCAGCTGTGATTGGGTGAGAGTGTCAGCTGACAACTCTCAGTCTGTCTTAGCACCCATTGTTGGCATGAATTGGTATGGCTAGAAGAAAGTGTGCAATCTCTGCCATAGCTATACTTTCAATCGGAAGTAGTCTACTAGAAGTAGTCTACTAATTGCCGCCCCTATTTAACGTTTAACTGCTTGAACGTAGTGTACCACTGAATGGAGAGACAGTGCAAGGAGACTCCAAATCAAGGATATAAAATGGCTACAGTATCCCTTTAATGAATAGACCATGTAGAGTAAGGTGGAGGGACAGATCAATAGGAGTTTCAACAAAGAAAAAGAGAACTATCATTAATTAGAATTAATAATTAGGAGCTTAGAACATATGTTGTGCAAGAATGTATTACAAAGCTCCATGCTAATAAAACTCACAGTAATACTCATTTACTGTGTAAATGAGTGTATTACAAAGATCTACAACTATAACGCTTACATTAAAGAGACAGCTTCAGAGAAAAGGCAGTGTTTACAATGCTCCATAGGGACACCTCCAGTGGCATTCACTCAGATGGCCATTGAAGGTGGTTCCTGGGTCAGTGCTACACAAGGTGCAGCACTGACATTCAGCGTCTCCACAGTCTGCATGGAGACACTGAACCTTCCTCACAGAGATGCATTTAGTTGATGCATCTCTATGAGAAGATGCTGATAGCCAGGGTGGTGTTTGACTCCACCCCACAGAATTCTAACGGTATTGTGCAGTTTTTAGGAATGTATCCCAAACCTCCAAAACTATAAAACTCAAAGTAGAACACTGTAGTACTTGTATTAGATCCATATGTAGTAGATATACCTGGTGTAGTAGTTACTGGAATAGACACTGTAGTGCTTGTTTCAGATCCTTGTGATGAAGTTGCACTCAGTGTAGAAGTTTCTGAAGTGGACTCTATGGTACTAGTTTCAGATCCTTGTGTCGTAGATATTCTCAAAGAGGAGGTTTCTGAAATGGACACTGTAGTACTTGTTTCAGATCCGTGCATGGTAGACATACTTGGTGTAAATGTTTCCGCAGTGGACTCTGTGATGCTTGTTTCAGATCCAAGTGTTGTAGATATAGGCAGTGAAGTTGGTTCTGAAGTGGTCTCTGCAGTACTTGTTTCAGACCCTTGTGATGTTGTTATACTTGGTGTAGAAGTTTCTGACGTGGATGCTGTGGTGCTTGTTTCCAATCCTGGTGTTGTAGATATATTCACTGAAGTTGTTTCTGAAGTGGACCCTGCAGTACTTGTTTCAGACCCTTGTGATGTAGTTATACTTGGTGTAGACGTTTCTGATGTGGACTCTGTGGTGCTTGTTTCAGATCCTGGTGTTGTAGATATATTCAGTGAAGTTGTTTCTGAAGTGGACTCTGCAGTACTTTTTTCAGACCCTTGTGATGTAGTTATACTCAATGTAGAAGTTTCTGATGTGGCTACTGTGGTGCTTGTTTCCGATCCTGGTGTTGTAGATATATTCAGTAAAGTTGTTTCTGAAGTGGACTCTGTAGTACTTGTTTCAGACCCTTGTGATGTAGTTATACTTGGTGTAGAAGTTTCTGAAGTGGACTCTGCAGTACTTGTTTCAGACCCTTGTGATGTAGTAATACTTGGTGTAGAAGTTTCTGATGTGGATACTGTTGTGCTTGTTTCAGATCCTGGTGTTGTAGATATATTCAGTGAAGTTGTTTCTGAAGTGGACTCTGCAGTACTTGTTTCAGACCCTTGTGATGTAGTTATACTCAATGTAGAAGTTTCTGATGTGGCTACTGTCTTGCTTGTTTCCGATCCTGGTGTTGTAGATATATTCAGTAAAGTTGTTTCTGAAGTGGACTCTGCAGTACTTGTTTCAGACCTTGGTGATGTAGTTATACTTGGTGTAGCAGTTTCTGAAGTGGACTCTGCAGTACTTGTTTCAGACCCTTGTGATGTAGTTATACTTGGTGTAGAAGTTTCTGATGTGGATACTGTTGTGCTTGTTTCAGATCCTGGTGTTGTAGATATATTCTGTGAAGTTGTTTCTGAAGTGGACTCTGCAGTACTTGTTTCAGACCCTTGTGATGTAGTTATACTCAGTGTAGAAGTTTCTGATGTGGATTCTATGGTGCTTGTTTCAGAACCTGGTGTTGTAGATATATTCAGTGAAGTTGTTTCTGAAGTGGACCCTGCAGTACTTGTTTCAGACCCTTGTGATGTAGTTATACTTGGTGTAGAAGTTTCTGATGTGGCTACTGTGGTGCTTGTTTCCGATCCTGGTGTTGTAGATATATTCAGTAAAGTTGTTTCTGAAGTGGACTCTGCAGTACTTGTGTCAGACCTTGGTGATGTAGTTATACTTGGTGTAGCAGTTTCTGAAGTGGACTCTGCAGTACTTGTTTCAGACCCTTGTGATGTAGTTATACTTGGTGTAGAAGTTTCTGATGTGGATACTGTTGTGCTTGTTTCAGATCCTGGTGTTGTAGATATATTCTGTGAAGTTGTTTCTGAAGTGGACTCTGCAGTACTTGTTTCAGACCCTTGTGATGTAGTTATACTCAGTGTAGAAGTTTCTGATGTGGAATCTATGGTGCTTGTTTCAGAACCTGGTGTTGTAGATATATTCAGTGAAGTTGTTTCTGAAGTGGACCCTGCAGTACTTGTTTCAGACCCTTGTGATGTACTTATACTTGGTGTAGAAGTTTCTGAAGTGGACTCTGTGGTGCTTGTTTCAGATCCTGGTGTTGTAGATATATTCAGTGAAGTTGTTTCTGAAGTGGACTCTGCAGTACTTGTTTCAGACCCTTGTGATGTAGTTATACTCAATGTAGAAGTTTCTGATGTGGCTACTGTGGTGCTTGTTTCCGATCCTGGTGTTGTAGATATATTCAGTAAAGTTGTTTCTGAAGTGGACTCTGCAGTACTTGTGTCAGACCTTGGTGATGTAGTTATACTTGGTGTAGCAGTTTCTGAAGTGGACTCTGCAGTACTTGTTTCAGACCCTTGTGATGTAGTTATACTTGGTGTAGAAGTTTCTGATGTGGATACTGTTGTGCTTGTTTCAGATCCTGGTGTTGTAGATATATTCTGTGAAGTTGTTTCTGAAGTGGACTCTGCAGTACTTGTTTCAGACCCTTGTGATGTAGTTATACTCAGTGTAGAAGTTTCTGATGTGGATTCTATGGTGCTTGTTTCAGAACCTGGTGTTGTAGATATATTCAGTGAAGTTGTTTCTGAAGTGGACCCTGCAGTACTTGTTTCAGACCCTTGTGATGTAGTTATACTTGGTGTAGAAGTTTCTGAAGTGGACTCTGTGGTGCTTGTTTCAGATCCTGGTGTTGTAGATATATTCAGTGAAGTTGTTTCTGAAGTGGACTCTGCAGTACTTGTTTCAGACCCATGTGATGTAGTTATACTCAATGTAGAAGTTTCTGATGTGGACTCTGTAGTACTTGTTTCAGAGCCTTGTGATGTAGTTATACTTGGTGTAGAAGTTTCTGATGTGGATTCTGTGGTACTTGTTTCAGATCCTGGTGAAGTAGGTATACTTGGATTTTCTGTTATAGTTGATGTGGTGTCGGGAACAGTAGCGGTTGTAACTGTGTTTCCATCTAGGTAACAGAAGAGAGATATCAGAAATTCACACATTTTGAGGTATAAAAAAAGTAATGTATAAAGTATTTTAAAAGTTTTAATCCATTGATGTCTTTGCAATCAGATAATATATCTGCATAAGAAATTCTCACACATGAGTAGAAGCCCTTTTTTAAGGAACTGCTTGGCATGATTCTCTTTGGAAATATTATCTCTATGTAATTGAGTTTGCAAATGTTGCTGTGAATTAAAGCATTGAAATAATGCTGTAGCATTGAACACAATGTGACATTATTACTGTATATATTATGGTACTATGCCTCATACAGTGCTAGATACTCCACTATAGAGGCACTGTAATAACACGAGACACAGCAAGAAACTCTTATGATGGACCTGTTTCTGCTTAACTTACTGATTTCTATAACTGTTACATTAAATTTAAAAACATTTCTTTTTTATTGCCAATGATAATTTATTGATTTCTAAAGGGACACTACAAGCACCCAGACCACTTCAGCTTATTGCAGTGGTCTGGGTGCTGTGTCCCAAGCCCCTTAACCCTGCAATTGTAATTACTGCAGGTTTTCATAAACTGCAATAATTATCTGCCAGGGTTAACTTCCGGGTAGTGAGGCAACTTTTGGTCGCCTAGCTGGCGCTGGATGTCCTCACGCTCTGCATGAGGACTTCCAGTGTCCTCCAAAACCCCATAGGAAAGCATTGTATGTCAGCGGGGGAGGATGTAGTAGGATGAGGAGCGGAGGCGGAGCCTGAACTAGCACCGAGGAACATCAGCGCTGGAATAAGGTATGTGACAGAAGGTGTTTTAAAGCCTTCTGCATCACGGGGGGAAGGGGAGCACAAGGGAATGGGGCGCTATAAAGAGCTATAGTGCGAGGAAAACAACTTTTCTACAACTTTTCCTAGCATTATAGTTTCCCTTTAAAGACTTTACATATGCACACAATGGCTTAAATTAATACTTAAACCAACACAATGATAATTTGTATTTCATTTATTATTAATTATTAATAAGGACAGAGAAAGAAGCACGGAGATAATTATTGCAGATCAGTCCTTCATATTTATGTTTTTAAAAATATATGCAATTTTTTTCTCTACTAGTGAATTATATCTTTCAATCTGAAGCAAGCCAGGAGATGTTTGCACTGATTGGTCTCTAAAAGTTAGGGTCTCATTTTAATAATTTTATGGATTACATTTGCAAATGATTTAATATTTTTGGATAAACATTTGTAATGATTCTATGTTTAAAAAATTTAATATCTAGATTTTTATATAGTTACAAAAATGTTTGCAAGTCTACCAATTTTGGATTAAAATGATAAATTCCCTTCTTTAATACCAACTAATGTAGTTTAACAGTTTAGTGATAAATAAAGTAATATAAAAAAAGTAATATAGGGAAGGGAAATCCAAACTGTAAACATTTGAAAGAAAAGTTTCTATATCATTCGAAAATGTTTTTAGATTACTGGATTTGAGAGTTTTTTATATATATATATTGTAAATTTGACACGTTGAGCAGTCACTACCTAGATATGATGGAATGTTCATCTGGCCTGAAAACTTGTCTTGTTAGAAATACAACACAACGAAAGTAAAGAATGGTCAGAATTGCAGTATAAATCTCCCTAAACTAAACTCCAAGGTACAGAGTTCAATGGAAACAACAGTGTGAAGGATTCCTAGCTCCCTGGAGTCCATTTATCTTTCTTAATTAATCTAGGTCATTGGGATAAATGGATTAAAGGATGAATTTACTAAAGAGCAAAGTGCGTTGTATTTACAATTGTTTTAGCAAATTTAGGCAAAAATATCGAAACTGGAAAAAATCCTCAGATTTGTAATTTTTTTTGGTAAATTTGTCTTTACTTCTATTTTTATCTCTCTTTCTTTCTCTCTCTCTCTCTTTCTCAGAATATTTGGCATCAAAAACACAATGCAAAATAAGACTGCAGAATAAAACTTATACCTGTAACGTCAAATGACAATATGTGAAAAGTGCTGTTATTTAATGCATCTGTAAAAATGGTGCTGATATCCGCTAGAGTCAGGTTTTGGGCTGGGTCCGTGGCAATTACAGTGTTTACAACAATGCTTCCTCGTTCAATACTGGTGATGTTGATGCGCATTTTCCCAGACTCGATCAATGCTTGGCTTTTCGAATCCAGATTTTCTATAAACTGCAAATCATAATTACAAAAAACTTAAAAACAAAACAAAAATAAAGCATTGATTGAAAAACAACTTTGTATATTCTTTTACTAGGCTGCCTCAGTGTGGAGAATTTTTTATTTAGTTAGTCTATTGGTTTTTTTTTTTTTTGTTTGTTTTTTGTGGGGGTTGTTTTCTTGCATTTACATAATTCTCATTTTTTTCTGCATACAGTTATCACATTTTTGGATTTTTAAATAAATGCCTCCCTTTGGAGCAGGTAATTTCCCCTTGTTTGAAACTTTGGCTGAAAGCTTGTTATTTGATCACATTAGCAATTATAATAGACTTTTTATCTCATTTTATCTCAGGAATATTATCATTTTACAACATTTTATCTCAGGAAACTAATGTAATGATGGATTATTTGTGCAGAATAATTAATTTAAAAAAATGTTATTTGATATTGCTTCTGAACACACTCACCTCTTGTATAAACGTGTCAGTGAAGTTTTTATATTCAGGGCTACTTTTATTGTTAAATGCTTCTATGAATTCTTCATTTATCTTAATTTTTGCATAAAATACCTCTTCACCTGTAGAAACAAGGAACACATATGATTTAACATGGTAGTGTAAATATCATTAAATATCATTGTATACCTCCATTTTACAAGTCCCATATAACCATATTTTATTTTACTAGACTGTTATTGACTATCTATAACTTTGGCTTCAGGATGCAACTCTCTAATTCCCTTGTTAAGCTGAGGTGAATGGACATCTAGGATTTACTGTAGGTATAATAGAATGACCACTAATCATGATTATACCTGTATTTGGTCTATATTGTCACATAAAATAAATATGCTTGCCAGGCAAAAAAACAGGAATCTTAGAATTAATTTTGGCTGCAATGTGCCCTATTATGTGAACAAAACCTTCCCTACCTCCCTCTCACCCAGATGCTACCCACTTTCAAAATGTAAGCAAAATAACCACAGATGTATATTTAGAAATTCTCAGGTTATGTTGCAATAGAATGCTGTAAACATGATTAATTGCCCTCTCAGAGGCCTTTCGAAGCAATGCCGGAAAGCTTTTATAATTGGCTATTGTAAGAGGGGTATACTTCTATTTCAGGCATTTTAGGGAGCAGTATGCAGTCTCTCAAAGTTCTAAACCGCATGTTTTCTTTCTTTAAAAATAAACAGTTTTTATTGAATGAATTGTTAATGAATTATTTGGTGAGAGATTAGTCTACAAGGGTAACTTTCCTGGTTTCTTCATCCTGCTTAGACAAACTATTCCAAAGTCATTGGACATCCATGAAGGAATATTTTATTGAAGTGGTTACAGTATCTGGAGTGCCCTGACACCTTTTCCACTCTACATTGTACTGTTTTTAATTTTTTATTCCTAAACAATAGTCCTCATCGATGATTCATTATTATTATTATATATCATTATTCTGAGCAGTAATGGGCAGCTGTGATTGGGTGAGAGTGTCAGCTGACAACTCTCAGCCTGTCTTAGCACCCATTGTTGGCATGAATTGGTATGGCTAGAAGAAAGTGTGCAATATCTGCCATAGCTATACTTTCAATCGGAAGTAGTCGACTAGAAGTAGTCTACTAGTTGCCGCCCCTATTTAACGTTTAACTGCTTGAACGTAGTGTACCACTGAATGGAGAGACAGTGCAAGGAGACTCCAAATCAAGGATCTAAAATGGCTACAGTATTCCTTTAATGAATAGACCATGCAGAGTAAGGTGGAGGGACAGATCAATAGGAGTTTCAACAAAGAAAAAGAGAACTATCATTAATTAGAATTAATAATTAGGAGCTTAGAATATATGTTGTGCAAGAATGTATCACAGAGCTCCATGCTAATAAAACTCACAGTAATACTCATTTACTGTGTAAATGACTGTATTACAAAGATCTACAACTATAACGCTTACATTAAAGAGACAGCTTCAGAGAAAAGGCAGTGTTTACAATGCTCCATAGGGACACCTCCAGTGGCAGTCACTCAGATGGCCATTGAAGGTGGTTCCTGGGTCAGTGCTACACAAGGTGCAGCACTGACATTCAGCATGGAGACACTGAACTTTCCTCACAGAGATGCATTTAGTTGATGCATCTCTATGAGAAGATGTTGATAGCCAGGGTGGTGGTTGACTCCACCCCACAGAATTCTAACGGTATTGTGCAGTTTTTAGGAATGTATCCCAAACCTCCAAAACGATAAAACTCAAAGTAGAACACTATAGTACTTGTATTAGATCCATACGTAGTAGATATACCTGGTGTAGTAGTTGCTGGAATAGACACTGTAGTGCTTGTTTCAGATCCTTGTGATGAAGTTGCACTCAGTGTAGAAGTTTCTGAAGTGGACTCTATGGTACTAGTTTCAGATCCTTGTGTCGTAGATATTCTCAAAGAGGAGGTTTCTGAAATGGACACTGTAGTACTTGTTTCAGATCCGTGCATGGTAGACATACTTGGTGTAAATGTTTCCGCAGTGGACTCTGTGATGCTTGTTTCAGATCCATGTGTTGTAGATATAGGCAGTGAGGTTGGTTCTGAAGTGGTCTCTGCAGTACTTGTTTCAGACCCTTGTGATGTTGTTATACTTGGTGTAGAAGTTTCTGACGTGGATCCTGTGGTGCTTGTTTCAGATCCTGGTGTTGTAGATATATTCAGTGAAGTTGTTTCTGAAGTGGACTCTGCAGTACTTGTTAGAGATCCTTGTGATGTAGTTATACTCAGTGTAGAAGTTTCTGATGTGGATACTGTGGTGCTTGTTTCCAATCCTGGTGTTGTAGATATATTCACTGAAGTTGTTTCTGAAGTGGACCCTGCAGTACTTGTTTCAGACCCTTGTGATGTAGTTATACTTGGTGTAGATGTTTCTGACGTGGATGCTGTGGTGCTTGTTTCAGATCCTGGTGTTGTAGATATATTCAGTGAAGTTGTTTCTGAAGTGGACTCTGTAGTACTTGTTTCAGACCCTTGTGATGTAGTTATACTCAATGTAGAAGTTTCTGATGTGGCTACTGTGGTGCTTGTTTCCGATCCTGGTGTTGTAGATATATTCAGTAAAGTTGTTTCTGAAGTGGACTCTGTAGTACTTGTTTCAGACCCTTGTGATGTAGTTATACTTGGTGTAGAAGTTTCTGAAGTGGACTCTGCAGTACTTGTTTCAGACCCTTGTGATGTAGTTATACTTGGTGTAGAAGTTTCCGACGTGGATGCTGTGGTGCTTGTTTCAGATCCTGGTGTTGTAGATATAATCAGTAAAGTTGTTTCTGAAGTGGACTCTGCAGTACTTGTTTCAGACCCTTGTGATGTAGTTATACTTGGTGTAGAAGTTTCTGACGTGGATGCTGTGGTGCTTGTTTCAGATCCTGGTGTTGTAGATATATTCAGTGATGTTGTTTCTGAAGTGGACTCTGCAGTACTTGTTACAGGTCCTTGTGATGTAGTTATACTTGGTGTAGAAGTTTCTGATGTGGATTCTGTGGTGCTTGTTTCAGATCCTGGTGTTGTAGATATATTTAGTGAAGTTGTTTCTGAAGTTGACTCTGCAGTACTTGTTTCAGACCCTTGTGATGTAGTTATACTTGGTGTAGAAGTTTCTGATGTGGATTCTGTGGTGCTTGTTTCAGATCCTGGTGTTGTAGATATATTCAGTAAAGATGTTTCTGAAGTGGACTCTGCAGTACTTGTTTCAGAGCCTTGTGATGTAGTTATACTTGGTGTAGAAGATTCTGATGTGGACTCGGTGGTGCTTGTTTCAGATCCTGGTGTTGTAGATATATTCAGTAAAGTTGTTTCTGAAGTGGACTCTGCAGTACTTGTTTCAGAGCCTTGTGATGTAGTTATACTTGGTGTAGAAGTTTCTGATGTGGACTCTGTGGTGCTTGTTTCAGATCCTGGTGTTGTAGAAATATACAGTAAAGTTGTTTCTGAAGTGGACTCTGCAGTACTTGTTTCAGACCCTTGTGATGTAGTTATACTCAGTGTAGAAGTTTCTGATGTGGATTCTGTGGTGCTTGTTTCAGATCCTTGTGATGTAGTTATACTTGGTGTAGAAGTTTCTGACATGGACTCGGTGGTACTTGTTTCAGATCCTTGTGATGTAAATGTACTTGGATTTTCTGTTATAGTTGATGTGGTGTCAGGAACAGTAGCGGTTGTAACTGTGTTTCCATCTAGGTAACAGAAGAGAGATATCAGAAATTCACACATTGAGTAATATGTATATAAAAGTAACGTATAAAGTAGTAATATACAAAGTATTTTAAAAGTTTTAATCCATTGATGTCTTTGCAATCACATAATATATCTGCATAAGAAATTCTCACACATGAGTAGAAGCCCTTTTTAAAGGAACTGTTTGGCATGATTCTCTTTGGAAATATTATCTCTATGCAATTGAGTTTGCAAATGTTGCTGTGAATTAAAGCATTGAAATAATGCTGTAGCATTGAACACAATGTGACATTGTTACTGCATATATTATGGTACTATGCCTCATACAGTGCTAGATACTCCACTATAGAGGCACTGTAATAAAACGAGACACAGCAGTAAACTCTTATGATGAACCTGTTTCTCCATAGTTTACGGATTTCTATAACTGTTAAATTACATTTTAAAACAATTTTTTTTATTGCCAATGATAATTTATTGATTTCTAAAGGGACACTACAAGCACCCAGACCACTTCAGCTTATTGAGGTGTTCTGGGTGCTGTGTCCCAAGCCCCTTAACCCTGCAATAGTAATTACTGCAGTTTTTCATAAACTGCAATAATTATCTGCCAGGGTTATATTCCGGGTAGTAAGGCAACTTTTGGTCGCCTAGCTGGCGCTGGATGTCCTCACACTCTGCATGAGGACTTCCAGTGTCATCCAAAACACCATAGGAAAGCATTGTATGTCAGCGGGGGAGGATGTAGTAGGATGGGGAGCTGAGGCAGAGCCTGAACTAGCACCGAGGAACATCAGCGCTGGAATAAGGTATGTGACAGAAGGGGTTTTAAAGCGTCTGCATCACGGGGGTAGGGGAGCGCAAGGGAATGGGGCACTATAAAGAGCTATAGTGCGAGGAAAACAACTTTTCTACAACTTTTCCTAGCATTATAGTTTCCCTTTAAAGACTTTACATATGCACACAATGGCTTAAATTAATACTTAAACCACCACAATGATATTTTTTTTTAATTTTATTATTAATTATTAATAAGGACAGAGAAAGAAGCACGCAGATAATTATTGCAGATCAGTCCTTCATATTTATGTTTTTAAAAATATATGCCATTTTTTTCTCTACTAGTGAATTATATCTTTCAATCTGAAGCAAGCCAGGAGATGTTTGCACTGATTGGTCTCTAAAAGTTAGGGTCTCATTTTAATAATTTTATGGATTACATTTGCAAATCATTTAATATTTTTGGATAAACATTTGTAATGATTCTATGTTTAAACATTTTAATATCTAGATTTTTATATAGTTACAAAAATGTTTGCAAGTCTACTAATTTTGGATTAAAATGATAAATTCCCTTCTTTAATACTAACTAATGTAGTTTAACAGTTTAGTGATAAATAAAGTAATATAAAAAAAAAGTAATCTAGGGAAGGGAAATCCAAACTGTAAACATTTGAAAGAAAAGTTTCTATATCATTCGAAAATGTTTTTAGATTACTGGATTTGAGAATTTTTTTATACATATATTGTAAATTCGACACGTTGAGCAGTCACTACCTAGATATGATGGAATGTTCATCTGGCCTGAAAACTTGTCTTGTTAGAAATACAACACAACGAAAGTAAAGAATGGTCAGAATTGCAGTATAAATCTCCCTAAACTAAACTCCAAGGTACAGAGTTCAATGGAAACAACAGTGTGAAGGATTCCTAGCTCCCTGGAGTCCATTTATCTTTCTTAATTAATCTAGGTCATTGGGATAAATGGATTAAAGGATGAATTTACTAAAGAGCAAAGTGCGTTGTATTTACAATTGTTTTAGCAAATTTAGGCAAAAATATTGAAACTGGAAAAAATCCTCAGATTTGTAATTTTTTTTGGTAAATTTGTCTTTACTTCTATTTTTATCTCTCTTTCTTTCTTTCTCTCTCTCTCTCTCTCTCTCTCTCTCTCTCTCTTTCTCAGAATATTTGGCATCAAAAACACTATGCAAAATAAGACTGCAGAATAAAACTTATACCTGTAATGTCAAATGACAATATGTGAAAAGTGCTGTTATTTAATGCATCTGTAAGAATGGTGCTGATATCCGCTAGAGTCAGGTTTTGGGCTGGGTCCGTGGCAATTACAGTGTTTACAACAATGCTTCCTCGTTCAATACTGGTGATGTTGATGCGCATTTTCCCAGACTCGATCAATGCTTGGCTTTTCGAATCCAGATTTTGTATAAACTGCAAATCATAATTACAAAAAACTTAAAAACAAAACAAAAATAGAGCATTGATTGAAAAACAACTTTGTATATTCTTTTACTAGGCTGCCTCAGTGTGGAGAATTTGTTCTTTAGTTAGTCTATTGTTTTTTTTTTTGTTGTTTTTTTTGTTGGGGTTGTTTTCTTGCATTTACATAATTCTCATTTTTTTTTCTGCATACAGTTTTCACAGTTTTTGGATTTTTAAATAAATGCCTCCCTTTAGGGCAGGTAATTTCTCCTTGTTTGAAACTTTGGCAGAAAACTTGTTATTTGGTCACATTAGCAATTATAATATACTTTTTATCTCATTTTATCTCAGGAATATTATCATTTTACAACATTTTATCTCAGGAAACTAATGTAATGATGGATTATTTGTGCAGAATAATTAATTTAAAAAAAATTCATTTGATATTGCTTCTGTACACACTCACCTCTTGTATAAACGTGTCAGTGAAGTTTTTATATTCAGGGCTACTTTTATTGTTAAATGCTTCTATGAATTCTTCATTTATCTTAAATTTTGCATAAAATACCTCTTCACCTGTAGAAACAAGGAACACATATGATTTAACATGGTAGCGTAAATATCATTAAATATCATTGTATACCTCCATTTTACAAGTCCCATATAACCATATTTTATTTTACTAGACTGTTATTGAATATCTATAACTTTGGCTTCAGGATGCAACTCTCTAATTCCCTTGTTAAACTGAGGTGAATGGACATTTAGGATTTACTGTAGGTATAATAGAACGACCACTAATCATGATTATACCTGTATTTGGTCTATATTGTCACATAAAATAAATATGCTTGCCAGGCAAAAAAACAGGAATCTTAGAATCAATTTTGGCTGCAATGTGCCCTATTATGTGAACAAAACCTTCCCTACCTCCCTCTCACCCAGATGCTACCCACTTTCAAAATTTAAGCAAAATAAACACATATGTATATTTAGAAATTCTCAGGTTATGTTGCAATAGAATGCTGTAAACATGATTAATTGCCCTCTCAGAGGCGTTTCGAAGCAATGCCGGAAAGCTTTTATAATTGGCTATTGTAAGAGGGGTATACTTCTATTTCAGGCATTTTAGGGAGCAGTATGCAGTCTCTCAAAGTTCTAAACCGCGTGTTTTCTTTCTTTAAAAATAAACAGTTTTTATTGAATGAATTGTTAATGAATTATTTGTTGAGAGATTAGTCTACAAGGGTAACTTTCCTGGTTTCTTCACCCTGCTTAGACAAACTATTCCAAAGTCATTGGACATCCATGAAGGAATATTTTATTGAAGTGGTTACAGTATCTGGAGTGCCCTGACACCTTTTCCACTCTACATTGTACTGTTTTTAATTTTTTATTCCTAAACAATAGTCCTCATCGATGATTCATTATTATTATTATATATAATTATTCTGAGCAGTAATGGGCAGCTGTGATTGGGTGAGAGTGTCAGCTGACAACTCTCAGCCTGTCTTAGCACCCATTGTTGGCATAAATTGGTATGGCTAGAAGAAAGTGTGCAATCTCTGCCATAGCTATACTTTCAATCGGAAGTAGTCGACTAGAAGTAGTCTACTAGTTGCCGCCCCTATTTAACGTTTAACTGCTTGAACGTAGTGTACCAGTCAATGGAGAGACAGTGCAAGGAGACTCCAAATCAAGGATATAAAATGCCTACAGTATCCCTTTAATGAATAGACCATGCAGAGTAAGGTGGAGGGACAGATCAATAGGAGTTTCAACAAAGAAAAAGAGAACTATCATTAATTAGAATTAATAATTAGGAGCTTAGAATACATGTTGTGCAAGAATGTATTACAGAGCTCCATGCTAATAAAACTCACAGTAACATACTGTGTAAATGAGTGTATTACAAAGATCTACAACTATAACGCTTACATTAAAGAGACAGCTTCAGAGAAAAGGCAGTGTTTACAATGCTCCCTAGGGACACCCCCAGTGGCAGTCACTCAGATGGCCATTGAAGGTGGTTCCTGGGTCAGTGCTACACACGGTGCAGCACTGACGTTCAGCGTCTCCACACTCTGCATGGAGACACTGAACTTTCCTCACACAGATGCATTTAGTCGATGTATCTCTATGAGGAGATGCTGATAGCCAGGGTGGTGTTTGACTCCGCCCCACAGAATTGATTAACTCAGCCAATCCGCTGCTTTCCCATAGCTAAAACTAAAAGAAACAAAAAACTTACAGTAATTGGCAGTGTTTAGAAGTGTATCACAGAGGACTAGTACTATAAATCTAACGGTATTGTGAAGTTTTTAGGAATGTATCCCAAAACTACACAACTATAAAACTCAAAGTAGAACACTATAGTACTTGTATTAGATCCATATGTAGTAGATATACCTGGTGTAGTAGTTACTCGAATGGACACTGTAGAGCTTGTTTCATATTCTTGTGATGAAGTTGCACTCAGTGTAGAAGTTTCTGAAGTGGACTCTATGGTACTAGTTTCAGATCCTTTTGTCGTAGATATGCTCAAAGAAGAGGTTTCTGAAATGGACTCTGCAGTACTTGTTTCAGACCCTTGTGATGTAGTTATACTTGGTGTAGAAGTTTCTGATGTGGATGCTGTGGTGCTTGTTTCAGATCCTGGTGTTGTAGATATATTCAGTGAAGTTGTTTCTGAAGTGGACTCTGCAGTACTTGTTTCAGACCCTTGTGAAGTAGTTATACTTGGTGTAGACGTTTCTGATGTGGATGCTGTGGTGCTTGTTTCAGATCCTGGTGTTGTAGATATATTCAGTGACGTTGTTTCTGAAGTGGACTCTGCAGTACTTGTTACAGACCCTTGTGATGTAGTTATACTTGGTGTAGATGTTTCTGATGTGGATGCTGTGGTGCTTGTTTCGGATCCTGGTGTTGTAGATATATTCAGTGAAGTTGTTTCTGAAGTGGACCCTGCAGTACTTGTTTCAGACCCTTGTGATGTAGTTATACTTGGTGTAGACGTTTCTGATGTGGACTCTGTGGTGCTTGTTTCAGACCCTGGTGTTGTAGATATATTCAGTGAAGTTGTTTCTGAAGTGGACTCTGTAGTACTTGTTTCAGATCCTTGTGATGTAGTTATACTTGGTGTAGACGTTTCTGATGTGGACTCTGTGGTGCTTGTTTCAGACCCTGGTGTTGTAGATATATTCAGTGAAGTTGTTTCTGAAGTGGACTCTGCAGTACTTGTTTCAGACCCTTGTGATGTAGTTATACTTGGTGTAGATGTTTCTGACGTGGATGCTGTGGTGCTTGTTTCGGATCCTGGTGTTGTAGATATATTCAGTGTAGTTGTTTCTGAAGTGGACTCTGCAGTACTTGTTTCAGACCCTTGTGATGTAGTTATACTTGGTGTAGAAGTTTCTGAAACCGACTCTGTGGTACTTGCTTCAGACCCTTGTGATGTAGTTATACTTGGTGTAGAAGTTTCTGAAACAGACTCTGTGGTACTTGTTTCAGACCTTTGTGATGTAGTTATAATTGATGTAGAAGTTTCTGATGTGGATACTGTGATGCTTGTTTCCGATCTTGAAGTTGTTTCTGAAGTGGACTCTGCAGTACTTGTTACAGGTCCTTGTGATGTAGTTATACTTGGTGTAGACGTTTCTGATGTGGATGCTGTGGTGATTGTTTCAGATCCTGGTGTTGTAGATATATTCAGTGAAGTTGTTTCTGAAGTGGACTCTGCAGTACTTGTTTCAGACCCTTGTGATGTAGTTATACTTGGTGTAGAAGTTTCTGAAACCGACTCTGTGGTACTTGCTTCAGATCCTTGTGATGTATTTTCTGTTAATGTTGAAGTGGTACCGGGAACAGTCGTTGTTGGATCTGAGGTGCCATCTTGGTAACAGAGCAGAGAAATCATAAAGTCACACATTGGTGTATAAAAGTAATGTATAATGTAGTAATATACAACATTTTGAAAACAGTTTTAATGTATTGATGTCTTTGCAATCATACAATGTATCTGCATAAGAAATCCTCACTCTTGATGGTTTAAAGAGTATACATGAGTAGAATCACTTTTTTAAGGAACTGTTTGGCATGATTCTCTTTGGAAATATTATCTCTATGTAATTTAATTTGCCAATGTTGCTGTGTATTAAAGCATTGAAATAATGCTGTAGCATTGAACACAATGTGAGATTATTACTGTATATATTATGGTACTATGCCTCATACAGTGCTAGATACTCCACTATAGAGGCACTGTAATAACACGAGGCACAGCAGTAAACTCTTATGATGGACCTGTTTGTATAATTTATTGACTTGTATAGCTGTAAAATTTCAATTAAAAAAAATGTTTCCATGATAAAATATTACTTTTTAAAGATTTTACATATGCACCCAATGGCTAAAAGCAACACTTAAATCACCTCAATGAATAATTATTAGTTGGGAAACCAAAAGGAACATGCCAATAATTATTGTAGCAGTCCTCCACATATGTTTTTTTGAAATATATGCCATATTTTCCCCTACTAGTGAAATATATCTTTCAATCTGAAAGTAAGTCGAGGATTTATGCAATGATTGGTCTCTAAAATCAGGACTTGGTTTAATATTTTTGGATTAACTGTTCAAATGATTTAATATATTTGGATAAAACATTTAAAAATAATTAATATTTAAAAAATGTATATGTATTTTTTTATATTGGTATATTTTTTATGTATGATATATGTTTGATGTTTAATATTTTAACCTTTTTGAAAAAAAAACATTTTAAAAGTTTATCTAAAAATATAAATTTATTTTAAAAGCTTATTTAAAAATATCAGTACTTGATGTACTTTGTTTGAATCAGAATCAGAAAGAAATAAAATTAAAAAAAAAAACTTTTCAATTATTTATTTGCAAAAAATTGCAACTGGCTTTCATGGTGACTTCTGTAGATAAATCATTTTGAATTTTTATTTTTATTTTCTCAAAGAATGAAATAATTTCTAATTCTGTTTCAAACTAATTAAATCAAAATCTTAGAACTGACTAGCTAATTGATTAGTAGAGGTTTGTGTATGTTTTCCAGTCAGTGGGTGAATGTCTTCGGCCGATGGAGGCTAATTGAAAAATTCATTAGGATCACTCTGTTGCTAAACTGAAAATCTGGAAAATTGGCCAAGAGGATTTTTAAGTTTACAATTTTCTTGTTCAATACGCACTTATATATTTTATAGTTGGAACATAAAGGAACACCACAATCACTTTTTTGTGCACTGCCATAGGAAATGTGTTATTCCTACTACCCCTTCACATATCAGATCTCTCTTTAATAGAATCTCAATTATATATTGTTATCTCTTTGTTTAGAGTTTTGCTTTTACATGGATATCAGTTGCGGTACTTACCTGTGCATTGTCTACCAGGATTGGTTGTATTATTATCCACCGTTCCTGGGATGCACTGACATTCATAGCTTCCCGGGGTGTTCTTACAAGTTGCCAAAGATGAACAGGTATTTGTAGTATTAGATGCACATTCATCGATATCTGGAAAAATACAAATTTCATAATCAATCTGTAGAATTCAGTAATAAAGTAAAAAGAGAGAACTGTGATAAAAAAGGCCATTATAAGTGGCAGATATTTCACCCATAACGAGATGGTTCTATACAGTTAACACCAAAATCTGCCACACAGCAAATAAAGCCTTCAAAAAGATTTATTGAGGAAAAATAAGTGACTCACTTTTCTTCTGTAGATTTAATTTAGCTTTTTCTTTGATCACTTTTTCCTACCAACATGTTTGTCATAGCTAGTGTGTTTGGTTTTGGTTGTTTGTGGTGGGGCAGGGTAGGGGATGCACATCTTGAATCTTAACATTAAGTAAAGCGGATCCAAATATTCCTCTTACCTTCACACAATCTTCCAGGGACACTGGGGCTGGTATCGTTATATCCTGAGAAACACTGACAAGGAACCAAGCTATTACTAGTGCATGTGGCAAATTGCGAGCAACCAGCTTGTCCAGAGACACATATGTCTGTTTCTGTAAAAATAAAAAAAGGAAGGATTTATAGGTGACAAAATCCAAACTATGAACATTAGTAAAATGAAGAAAAGGAAAAGGTTCCATCTCATACATACAAAAATGTTTATAAATTACTGGATTTGAGGTTATTTATATATACATTGTAAATTCAAGACTCTGGACGTCTGGAAACTTGTCTTGTAAAAAATGCACACGATGGTTGGAAGCAAAGAATGGTCAGTATTGTAGTATAAATCTCACTAAACTAAACTCTAAGGTACAGAATTAAATGGAAACAACAATGTGAGGGACTCCTAGCTTCCCTGGAGTTTGTTCATCTTTCTTTATTTTGTGTCTCACTCTCTCTCTCTCTCTTTCCCTTGATAACAAAAACATTATGCAAAAGAAAGTTGTAGAATAAAACTTATACCTGTAAAATTAAATGAAAGAAATTGAAGAGTGCTATTTTCTAATGCTTCTGAAAAAGTGGTGGAAATATCATGTAGAGTCAAGTTTTCGGCTGGGTCCGTGGCAATGCTAAAGTTTACAACAACACTTCCTTGTTCAATACTGGTGATGTCGAAATGCATTTTCCCAGAATTAACCAATTCTTTGCTTTTCTGATCCAGATTGCTTGTTACCTGCAAATCATAATTACAAATTTAAAAAAATAAACACAAAGCAAAAGTAAAGCATTGATTGAAAAAGAACTTTGTGGGGGCGGAGCTAAGCAACCGAGAGGGAAATTTGCATGGAGCATGAGCTCCGACACAACCAGGCCCAAACTTACCAAAACCCAGCATTTGGCAACACTTAACCGGTACTATCATAGCCCACCGAACCGACAGGTACTGGAAACACATAATGGGGCGAAAATCAAAAAAGCCCAAGCAGAAGAACCCGAGACAGGGCCCTAACATAGCCGAGCTGCTCCGCCAAATACAGGGGGCGTCCAGGCTTAAAATGGCCGCTTATCTGGAAACATACCCTGAATTCTCCGATGACTTTTCCTCGGGAGAAGACGAAGCAGACCTCCCGGTGGAGCCTACACCAAAACCGGTTACTCAAAGGGAGGGTGCCTCACCTGTAACGACGGCGGTGCTGAAATCACTGCTTGCTGACCTCCAACGTACCCTCCAATCGGATGTGGCGTCCCTGCGGGCCAACATCCACGGCCTAACGGGGAAAATAGGAGCCCTGGAGACTGAGTCCAATAGCCAAGCCACTCAACTAGCAGCTCTGCAAATGGAGGTACGGGGCCTCAAAAGCCAGAATGATGGACATGAGCGCCGGTTCGCAGCACTCGAAGATGCAAGGCGGGCTAATAACTTAAAAATCCGGGTCCCCAACAGACGAATTGCCACACATACTAAGGCACTTGCTGACAGCCCTGCTACCACCGCGACAGGCCAAAACAACGCAGTTAGACGGCTTCTTCTGAGCCCCAAAACGAGCTAAGGCACCTACCGCAACACCCAGAGATCTTATCATGAAATTACAGCGCCACAAGGACAAGATGGTGGCCGTGGCCGCGACCAGGGGAAGCTCACCCTATCAGTTTGAGGCGATGAATCTATCATTCTACGCGGACCTAACTGGCAGCACACTCGCCTGGAGATGGTCCCTCAGACCATTCACCATGCTGTTGAGGCAGAGAAACATACCCTACAAGTGGCTGATGACCCGAGCCTTATGGATCCAGAAAGGAGAAACCAAGCACACAGTAAGCACCCTCACAGAAGCAGTGGCGCTGTTACCTGTCCTGGGGCTGCCGATGGACTCACTACACTCCGCTGCAACCCAAAGCGCTACCACCTCCACACATACATGGAACCCTGATCGGGTGACCCCTTTCGTCCCACGAGGTTCGACCCAGGAACAACATGATTCGGCAACAACCTGAAATCTACAGGCGAGAGCCACCACCCTAAGGACATTGCACTAAAGCATGAGTTTTTATACTTTCTCTGTTTTCAACATTAACCTTTGAATGTTTTAATGTTAACATGACGACTAACCACACTCTCAACACATCTGACTAAATAAAAGCAAGAAATAGAGAAGATATATTGAAATATAAAACTAATAAGAAAAACACATATCCAAGTAGTATTCCCTTCATATGCAATTTCAGCAATCAAAATAGAAAAGTAAGAAATATAATACAGAAAAATTGGCATATCCTGTTGCAAGATCCAACATTAAAAGAAATCTTGACAGAAAAACCAAGAATAGTCCATAGGGGTGTTAGAAACATTAAAAGTAGTCTGGTAAGAAGTCACTTAAGAGAAATGAAAATTCCATCTAGGCTAGACAACAACATTGGATTTTATGGCTGCGGACAGTGTATGGCGTGTAAGAGAACAGGCAATCACAGAAGAATAATTAAAGAATTCCATTCAGAAAAGAAAATTCATAAAATTAAGGAATTTATTACATGCCATACTAAAAACATAATATATCTATTAGAATGCCCATGTGGGCTGAGATATGTAGGGAGAACAACAAGAGCACTACATACACGTATAGAGGAACACTCAAGAAATATTTTAAAGGGCTATGAAAACCATAGCGTTTCAGCTCACTTTGGAATCTGCCATCCAAAAAATCCTATAGGCATGAAATTTATGGGTATAAAGAAAATCCGAAATGACTGGAGAGGAGGGGACTTTAATAAGATTATAGGAAAGGCAGAGATGGAATTAATTTTTATGTTAAATACAATGACCCCATATGGACTTAACAGTGATTTCGAGATTTGCCACTTTCTAAAGTGAAGAAGATATTAATATCTATATTATTAAAATCAAGGAACACTTTTCTTTTAAAGAAGATCTATTAATTTTATAAACCTGCTAAAACTTTTTAGGAGATTAGACATTTATATTTAATATTTATTTTAGATTGACCATTTTTTAGATTTAATTAAAATATATGTATCAGGATATTTAATGTATTTGAATAATTTGGAAAATATGTTGAATTTATGTAAAAGATAATTTGTAAGAAAAAGATAATGTGGTATATATATAATAGAGGTAATAGGATTTATCTCCCTCCCTTATACACATTCTATAAGAAACATATTCCCATACACTAAAGAGATGTTTAATACAATAAATTGATTCAATATAAATTTCCTTCTTTATCTGTAAAATGAACCCCCAATTGGTGAAACGCAGACAAGAAGGAGGGAGAGAGGAACGTTATAATACGCCCTTCCGCAAACGAACTCTTATGTTGACGTAATGACGTCATGCGGTCCACGCACACATATCGAAACTGAGGCGTGAACCGCAAATACAGCGCGAAAAGAAGATTGAACGAGAAACAGCTGATAGAGAACAAGAGGAGGAAGCATTTAAAAACGGAGACCAAGGAAGTCAGAATTAGAAGACTGAGGAAGCCGAACTGAACGGTGAAACGCGTTTCTTTATTTGAATAGACTTTTTTAATAGATTTGGTATTGTATTTTTTATACTTAATTTTATTTCTATCTTGGAAAAATAAAATAATACTTTTTTACCGAATTTAAGTCTCCGGCATCTATACAGATGGGTGTGTAGTCCCAAACTACACTAAGCTGATTTACTGAGCCAGGTTACAGGCTCTACATTTGTGAGTATATTTTCACTTATAAAAGAATGGCGCCTCGGAAAAGGCCCAAGACGCAGAGCCCAACGCTTCCCCTGGAGGCTTTTGACCGGATCTGCAGGGGCTTTTGGACAGTGCTTTGCGGACGTGGAATGGACTACCATTTAGCGGTAAAAGCGGTGGCTACATGTATACGCCCCACAACTCGCCGCCGACAATACGCCTTCTTACCTCTAGCCTCCAGAGCAGCCATCCGGCAACGTAGACGCCAAAAATCTAAATGGCGGGAAACAGCGCCGAGACACTCGGGCGCACTCACTCTCTCCCGCACGCGCGGGAGCCGGTTCCTCGAGCAAGCACTGCAAACAAGCAACTCACCTGTCCCAAAAGCCTGCGATCAGCGAAGCGCCTACCTACCGACCCCCACTCAAGCGGCAAGCCACAATGCTGCCCACAGGTACACCAGGCGGAGCACTGCTGGAGCGACATCTCAGCCTGGGATCATCGATGAGGGGGCCACCAAAGCCATCACCCAAGACACGAGCTGGAAGCACACCTGGCAAGCCTCCAGAGTCGGCATCGGCTGAGTGGGAAGACTGTGTGGGGGACAAACTTGGACTCTGGGCACCGGGCGGCAGATGACCCTACCGAGCAGCCTCTGACACACATAAATATTCAGGACTCTCATGCAATATAGCGGGATAACAAATGTAATTGTTTTAGATAACCTTCGAATTGCAACAGATAAAGGGGCTTATGCTTATTTAACTTAGCTAGCACTACCCAACTAACACTGATTTAAAATTGTACACCCTAGCATGATGTCCTAGGAATAGTGACACTGGCAGATGCCGGTGAACCAACTCACCTACCTGACCATCCCAGTTAGCAATATATATGTATATCGCATATCAATTTACAGCATAGTTTCGCTAGCTGCCGTATATGACACACAACGGTAATAACCAATGCTAAGATGTCCGCAAGCGCAATGTTTTCCCACTGTGTCTCTCCTCTGTCTTCTCCTACCTGTCAAGCTCATTTTGATTCTGCACTAAAGCAAGAATTCAAACAATTATAATCCTGGCATATGTATAAATGTTTGTACTCCTCAGGAATGTAATGCTATATACTCCACATAATCTTAACGTAACGAAATCAACCATAAGCCTGTCTAGTTTAGTATGTTTAAAGCAATCTACAGATGTTCAAAAGTCAGATACTTTCTTGTTCTTACAAAAAAAATGTGCTGTTTAATCTGCCACACTGTAAAATGCTATGAAAAAGCCTGCAGTTGCTGTTGTGGCTCTGCAAGCCTGTTGTTACTGCATGCACAGCAAAAATAAAGAATTAAAAAAAAAAAAAAAAAGTATCAGAATGTTGAGAAGCTTTCTAATTTTATGTAGTTTTTTTTTATTTTAAATAAATGCCTCTGTTTAGACTAGCCAATTTTTTCCTTCTGTGAAGCTTGACTGTGCCCTCCATGGAAAGTTTTATTTTAGTTTTTACATTAGCAATTATTATATAACCCCGTTAAAACATTTTATCCCATGGAAACAATGTCAAGATGCTTTATTTGTGCAGTATAATTCATGTGAAACAGTTCTATAATTTGACACTCACCTCTTGTATAAAGTTGTCAGTGAAATTTTTATATTCAGCACTACTTATATTTTTAAATTGTTCGTTGAATTCTTCATTTATCGTAACTTTTGCAGAAAATGATACTCCGGCTGTAGAAACAAGGAACACATATGATTTAATATTGTAGTTTTTGTTTATCATTTAAGATCATAGTATGCTTCTATTTCATAAGCACCATATTACCATATTTTATTTTATTAGACTGTTATTGAACATCTACAAATTTGGCTTTGGGATGCCACTCTCTTATTCAGTTGTTAAGCTGAGGTGCCTGGACTTTTAGGTCCATATATATATACATACTGCAGGTATAATAGCACAACCACTGATCATTAATATGGCTGTATTTAATCTCTAATGTCACGTAAAATAAATATAGTTGTATATTAGTATCAATGTTGGCTATAATGCCTTAATATGTGCCCAAAGCCCACTCTACCTCCCATCCACCCAGATGCTGCTTTCTGCAGCACTGCCAGAAGGGGAGAGAGTGCTGTATAGCTCCTGTCTAAGCCAGTGAGGTTGAACAGAGCCCTAGTAGAGACATTTGTTTATTTACTGGTTAAGAATCACCCCAGGATTGCCAGGGAAGGTTAGTGCAATTTTATTTTAGATTTTGCCATGCTGAAAGCCAAAACAAACCGCAGGTATATATATATATATATATATATGTATATATATATAGTCTCTCAAAGGGTGTTTTCTTTCTTTGAAAATAAACTGGTTTTATTGGATGAATTGTTAATGAATTATTGGTTGAGAGATTAGTCACAAAGGGTAACTATCCTGGTTTCTTCACCCTGCTTAGACAAACCTTCAATAATATATTGTATGTTTCACACGCACAGTTGAACTTTCTTTTTTGAGTCTCGGAAATGCCCCTTTTACCCACCTGCCCTGGTACCTGCATACTTTTTACATTTTACTTTTTTAATTTACTTTTCAGTTTTGATGGTCTAGACCAGTGGTTCCCAACCTAGTCCTCGAGGCTAATCCGTTACTGAGAAATGAAGAATGAAGTGTGTAATCTCTGCCTTAGCAAGACCTCCAGTCTGCATGTGGCCAGGGACCCTTATATAATATGTACCTGCTTGAACGTAGTGAACCACTGAATGGAGACTCCAGGCATTATAAACAAATCAATGAGATGTTGTGGCTACAGTGTCCCTTTAATAAATAGACCATGTAATAAACTAAGGAGGAGGGACAGATCAATAGGAATTTCAACAAAGAAAAAGAGAACAATCATTTTTATCTATTGCTAATAATAGATTGTATCCTCCCTGATAACAATCGTAAAAAGTCCAAAGCCATTACCGATAAATATATTAAATTTCCACTTTATTTTTACCATTTACATCTATCGGTTAGTGTAAAAGTAATTCTTTTTTGGTCTCTTGTAAAAATAGTAAAGTGTGATTTAGGTTTTTTTATCAAGAGCATTGTATACAGTTATGGACCCAAGAAGTTTGACTTGTTTAATCAACAATGAAATGGTTATTACTCTGTTAACTAGTATTAAGAAACAAAGAAAGCTTAACCAAATTAAAAAGCAGCATTATTATGAAAAGGTTTGGACGTAGTTTACAAAAACATGTAAATAAACACTTTGATCATTCAACTCTGTATGTAACACCCACGACTATGCCTCCCCTACCCTTCTTTTTAGGAGTTTGGAATATATGTTGTGCAAGAATGTATCACACAGTTCCATGCAAGTAAAACTCACTGTAATGTATTGTGTGCATGAGTGTATTACGAAGTTCTACAACTATAGCACTTACATTAATGTGCATTGTGTTTGAGTGTTTAAAAGTTCTCTATGCAAATTCAACTCACAATAATGGACAGTCTAACAAGAGGGTATCACAGAGCCCCACAACTATAAAACTAATAGTACGTGTAGTGTTAAGAAGTGTATCACACAGCCGCAAAACTATACATCTTACAGTAATGTGCCATTTTTAGGGATGTTTCACACAGTTCCATAACTATAAAAATGTATCACAGAGCGCCATCATTTTTATAACTCACAGCAATGTGCAGTGTTTAGAAATTTATCACAGAGCTCCATCATTTTTATAACTCACAGCAATGTGCAGTGTTTAGAAATGTATCACAGAGCTCCATCATTTTTATAACTCACAGCAATGTGCAATGTTTAGAAATGTATCACAGAGCTCCATCATTTTTATAACTCACAGCAATGTGCAGTGTTTAGAAATGTATCACAGAGCTCCATCATTTTTATAACTCACAGCAATGTGCAATGTTTAGAAATGTATCACAAAGCGCCATCATTTTTATAACTCACAGTAACATGCACCATTTAGGAGTGTATCACAGAGCGCCATAACTATAAAACTCACAGCAATGAGCCCTCTGCAATAAACGCATAGTAATGCATTGCGTACATCGCAGAACTATTCAAGCAGGAACAGCTTTTGCTCCAGCTCGACTATTTGAACTTAAAATGAGAAAATTAGTAAGTCGATATCTGAAAGAAAGAATGTGTTTTTCTGCTGTTAAGCAAAGTATAGGCGTGATATATATTTTTATTGGACTAATATAATATTTAAAAGCCAAGTTTTTGAGAGGTTTTTTTAATTCTCTTCTGGTCTGTGTATTGCTTCATTCCTGATGTAGAGAGGAAATCTCTCAAAATCTTGTCTTTTATATATTACGTAAGTCCATTAAAACAGGTTTCATTGAATATTGATATACTCCAGTTGTTTTGGTATATTCTCTAGTGATACTAATAAGGCTAATCCAATATATAGTCACCAGTATATATTGTGACCTCAAAAAAAAAGAAAAGAGAAAATAATTTTGTGGAGGTCACAAAAGTCTTACCTGTCCAGATGCTGCTGTTATAAATGTAATTGTGCGGACAAGACAACTGTTGTACAAACACTTGATACTGAAAGGAAGGTTTCAGTTGCACGAATATCACCTCAGACCTGGATTGTGTTTGATTCGATGATAAAAGGTCAGTGCCATTCGACAAGGAAACATTGTACAGAGCTCCGTTGCTCTCTCCTCGAGCGATGACTACTAGTATAATCTGATCACTGGTAACTTTATTTAGTTGAATAGTGACAGTTACTCCATCTAAGACAGAAAACATGCAATTAGCACAGTTAGTACATCATCAACAATGTTTTAGATTTAATAAAAGCAATATATTCATATAATTAATAACGTACCACAAGCTGAAGGCGTTGTTAACGGTGAGTTGGCGTTCTTAGTTGTACTTGGTGTAGATGTTTCCAGAATGGACACAGTGCTAAATGTTTCAGAACTTGCATTGCTGAAAATGCTTAGTGTGGATGATTCTGTTGTAATTTCTTCAGATCCTGGTAAAGTCGATATGCTTGGTGTAGGAGTTTGTGAAATTAACAATGTTATACTTGTTTCAGATTGCTGTAAAGTAGATATACTTGGTGTAGAGGTATGTAGGTTATACCATGTAGTATTTGTTTCAGATCCTTGTGATATAGATATACTTTGTGTAGGAGTTTCTGAAATTGATTTTGTAGTACTCATTTTAACATCTTGTGACACAGATATGCTTGGTGTAGAAGCGGTTGGCTCTGCGGGTGGCTCTGTGGTTGTATCTGTTAGCTCTTTGGTTGTACCTGCGGTTTTCTCTGTGCTTTTATCTGTGGTTGTATCTGTGGTTGTATCTGTGATTGTATCTGTGATTGTATCTGCAGTTGTAGTTGCGGTTGGCTCTGTGGTTGGCTCTGACATTGGCTGTGTGGTTGTATCTGTGATTGGCTCTGTGATTGGCTGTGTGGTTGTCTCTGTGATTGGCTGTGTGGATGTATCTGTGATTGGCTCTGTAATTGGCTGTGTGGTTGTATCTGCGGTTGGCTCTGTGATTGGCTGTGTGGTTGTATCTGCTGTTGGCTCTGTGATTGGCTCTGCTGTTGGCTCTGTGATTGACTGTGTGGTTGGCTCTGTGATTGACTGTGTGGTTGGCTCTGCTGTTCGCTCTGTGGTTGGCTCTGTTGTTGTATCTGTGATTGGCTCTGTGATTGGCTGTGTGGTTGTATCTGTGATTGGCTCTGTGATTGGCTTTGTGATTGGCTGTGTGGTTGTATCTGTGGTTGGCTCTGTGATTGGCTGTTTGGTTGTATCTGTGACTGGCTGTGTGGTTGTATCTGTGGTTGGCTCTGTGATTGGCCTTGTGGTTGTATCTGTGGTTGGCTCTGTGATTTGATATGTGGTTGGCTCTGCGGTTGTATATGTGATTGGCTCTGTGAGTGGCTGTGTGGTTGTATCTGCAGTTGGCTCTGTGATTGGCTGTGTGGTTGTATCTGTGATTAGCTCTGTGATTGGCTGTGTGGTTGTATGTGCCGTTGGCTCTGTGATTGGCTGTGTGGTTGTATCTGCAGTTGGTTCTGTGATTGGCTGTATGGTTGTGCCTGTCGTTGGCTCTGTGATTGGCTCGGTAGTTGTATCTGCGGTTGGCTCTGTGGTTGTATCTGCGGTTGGCTCTGTGATTGGCTGTGTGGTTGTATCTGTGGTTGGCTCTGTGGTTTGCTGTGTGGTTATGTCCGCAGGTGGCTCTGTGGTTGTATCTGCAGTTGTATCTTTGGGTGGATGTGTGGTTGGCACTGCAGTTGCACCTCCAGGCTCTGTGGTTGTACCTGCAGTTGTATCTGCAGTTGTATTTTTGGTTGGTTCTGTGATTGTGACTGTGGTTGTATTTGCAGTTGGCTTTGTGGTTGTATTTGCAGTTGTCACTGTCTTTGTAGTTGCAGTTGACTCTATGGCTGTATTTGTATCATTCTGTGTGCTTCCATCTAGGTAATTAAACAGAGATATGAGGAAATCAAAAAATGTAAGAGGTATATGAAGGGTTTTTAAACTTTTTTTTTTACAATAAGAAATTGTCACACTATATGTTACTACGTGAACACAAAACTAGAAGCACTTTTTGTAAGATTTTTTTAGCATTAATTTACAAATGTTGCTGTATATTGCAGCATTACAACAAATAGAATATAGGACAAAGCAGCCAAAATGATCAGAGGTGACGGCTGAGAATCTTTCCATTTCTCCAATTTTTACTATACATTTGAAATTCATTTGAATTCTTATTGCAGTGGATAACCTTAAGCTGCTGCTGAATCCTTCAGTTCTGAATGGGTTATCGAGGTCAATTTTGTTATCTTGTAATTTGCTTAGAAAGTGATCTATTGAACTATCTGCCTCAACGTGGAAAGATGTAAAAATAATCTAACTCTGTACAGAAAACATAAGCAGACACTTAACATACATGTGCAGAACATGAAAAATAACTTGACTTCTTCACTAACAGGTACATTTAAATACAAGTAAGAATACTATTAACACAGCATGTATTTAAAACATGGGACACAAATCTAGCAAACAAATGTTGGATAGAACAGAAAAGATACATTAAAAATGAAATTTTATAAACTTGTTCAATGTTATTTTTTGTTTTATTTTTTAAAATAAATATTGTGGATAAAATATTTTAGCGATTATATGGAATCTTATTAATGAACTATTTCAAAAAGAGTTTGAAATATTTACCCCCTTAAAGGGATACTCCAGGCACCCAGGCCACTTCTGTCCATTGGAGTGGTCTGGGTGCCAACTCCCACTACCCATAACCCTGCAAGTGTAATTATTGCAATTTTCATAAACTGCAATATTTACCTTGCAGGGTTAACTCCTCCTCTACTAGAGGGACTTCTTAAATTACCTTAAATTAAAACTGAACTCATGGCGTTTGGAGTAAACCTTTAGCTAAACTAGGAGTTCATTTAGGGGCATTTTTTTTTATTAATTTCCTATCTGCATCATAATAATGCCACTTACCGCAGGCAGCATCAGCAGATCCAGCACAAAAAGCATGTCCACAGTGAGACCAGTGCATAATTAAAGGGGAAAACCCAAGCAACTCATTCACGTCTGTCGAGTTTTTTTATAATAGAGTTTTTTGAGCCATTGTGTTCTAATTATCTAAACTAGGCATGGCAGCAATACAATAGCTTTAGTGTTTGATTATAGGCTGTACACCTGGGCATTTGTTTACTCTCTCAGTGTTATTTACCAAAATCGCAATTCTCAGACATTCAAAGTGAATTTAAGGGGAATCTGTAGTGCATTATAGTTTCCCTTTAAAGACTTTACGTATGCACACAATGGCTTAAATTAATACTTAAACCACCACAATGATAATTTTTTTTCTTTTATTATTAATTATTAATAAGGACAGGGAAAGAAGCACGCAGATAATTATTGCAGATCAGTCCTTCATATTTATGTTTTTAAAAATATATGCCATTTTTTTTCTCTACTAGTGAATTATATCTTTCAATCTAAAACCGAGCCAGGAGATGTTTGCACTGATTGGTCTCTAAAAGTTAGGGTCTCATTTTAATAATTTTATGGATTACATTTGCAAATGATTTAATATTTTTGGATAAACATTTGTAATGATTCTATGTTTAAAAATTTTAATATCTAGATTTTTATATAGTTACAAAAATGTTTGCAAGTCTACTAATTTTGGATTAAAATGATAAATTCCCTTCTTTAATACTAACTAATGTAGTTTAACAGTTTAGTGATAAATAAAGTAATATAAGTAATATAAAAAAAGTAATATAGGGAAGGGAAATCCAAACTGTAAACATTTGAAAGAAAAGTTTCTATATCATTCGAAAATGTTTTTAGATTACTGGATTTGAGAGTTTTTTTATACATATATTGTAAATTGAGCACGTTGAGCAATCACTACCTAGATATGATGGAATGGTCATCTGGTCTGAAAACTTGTCTTGTTAGAAATACAAAACAACGGAAGTAAAGAATGGTCAGAATTGCAGTATAAATCTCCCTAAACTAGACTCCAAGGTACAGAGTTCAATGGAAACAACAGTGTGAAGGATTCCTATTTATCTTTCTTAATTAATTTAGGTCATTGGGATAAATGGATTAAAGGATGAATTTACTAAAGAGCAAAGTGCGTTGCATTTACAATTGTTTTAGCAAATTTAGGCTAAAATATCGAAACTGGAAAAAATCCTCAGATTTGTAATTTTTTTTGGTAAATTTGTCTTTACTTCTATTTTTATCTCTCTTTCTCTCTCTCTCTCTCTCTTTCTCAGAATATTTGGCATCAAATACACTATGCAAAATAAGACTGCAGAATAAAACTTATACCTGTAATGTCAAATGACAATATGTGCAAAGCGCTGTTATTTAATGCATCTGTAAGAATGGTGCTGATATGCGCTAGAGTCAGGTTTTGGGATGGATCCGTGGCAATTACAATGTTTACAACAATGCTTCCTTGTTCAATACTGGTGATGTCGATGCGCATTTTCCCAGACTCGATCAGTGCTTGGCTTTTCAAATCCAGATTTTCTATATACTGCAAATCATAATTACAAAAAACTTAAAAACAAAAATAAAGCATTGATTGAAAAACAACTTTGTATATTCTTTTACTGGGCTGCCTCAGTGTGGAGAATTTGTTCTTTAGTTAGTCTATTGTTTTTTTTTTTTGGTTTTTTTTTGTGGGGGTTGTTTTCTTGCATTTACATAATTCTCATTTTTTTTCTGCATACAGTTATCACATTTTTGGATTTTTAAATAAATGCCTCCCTTTAGGGCAGGTAATTTCTCCTTGTTTGAAACTTTGGCTGAAAGCTTGTTATTTGATCACATTAGCAATTATAATAGACTTTTTATCTCATTTTATCATTTTTAATTTGATATTGCTTCTGAACACACTCACCTCTTGTATAAACCTGTCAGTGAAGTTTTTATATTCAGGGCTACTTTTATTGTTAAATGCTTCTATGAATTCTTCATTTATCTTAACTTTTGCATAAAATACCTCTTCACCTGTAGAAACAAGTAACACATATGATTTAACATGGTAGTGTAAATATCATTAAATATCATTGTATACCTCCATTTAACAAGTCCCATATAACCATATTTTATTTTACTAGACTGTTATTGAATATCTATAACTTTGGCTTCGGGATGCAACTCTCGGATTCCCTTGTTAAACTGAGGTGAATGGACATTTAAGATTTACTGTAGGTATAATAGAACGAACACTAATCATGAATATACCTGTATTTGGTCTATATTGTCACATAAAATAAATATGCTTGCCAGGCAAAAAAACAGGAATCTTAGAATCAATTTTGGCTGCAATGTGCCCTATTATGTGAACAAAACCTTCCCTACCTCCCTCTTACCCACTTTCAAAATTTAAACAAAATAAACACAGATGTATATTTAGAAAGTCTCAGGTTATGCTGCAATAGAATGCTGTAAACATGATTAATTGCCCTCTCAGAGGCCTTTCGAAGCAATGCCGGAAAGCTTTTATAATTGGCTATTGTAAGAGGGATATACTTCTATTTCAGGCATTTTAGGGAGCAGTATGAAGTCTCTCAAAGTTCTAAACCGCGTGTTTTCTTTCTTTAAAAATAAACAGTTTTTATTGAATGAATTGTTAATGAATTATTTGTTGAGAGATTAGTCTACAAGGGTAACTTTCCTGGTTTCTTCACCCTGCTTAGACAAACTATTCCAAAGTCATTGGACATCCATGAAGGAATATTTTATTGAAGTGGTTATAGTATCTGGAGTGCCCTGACACCTTTTCCACTCTACATTGTACTGTTTTTAATTTTTTATTCCTAAACAATAGTCCTCATCGATGATTCATTATTATTATTATATATCATTATTCTGAGCAGTAATGGGCAGCTGTGATTGGGTGAGAGTGTCAGCTGACAACTCTCAGCCTGTCTTAGCACCCATTGTTGGCATGAATTGGTATGGCTAGAAGAAAGTGTGCACTCTCTGCCATAGCTATACTTTCAATCAGAAGTAGTCTACTAGAAGTAGTCTACTAGTGGCCGTCCCTATTTACCATTTAACTGCTTGAACGTAGTGTACCACTGAATGGAGAGACAGTGCAAGGAGACTCCAAATCAAGGATATAAAATGGCTACAGTATCCCTTTAATGAATAGACCATGCAGAGTAAGGTGGAGGGACAGATCAATAGGAGTTTCAACAAAGAAAAAGAGAACTATCATTAATTAGAATTAATAATTAGGAGCTTAGAATATATGTTTTGCAAGAATGTATTACAGAGCTCCATGCTAATAAAACTCACAGTAATACTCATTTACTGTGTAAATGAGTGTATTACAAAGATCTACAACTATAACGCTTACATTAAAGAGACAGCTTCAGAGAAAAGGCAGTGTTTACAATGCTCCCTAGGGACACCTCCAGTGGCAGTCACTCAGATGGCCATTGAAGGTGGTTCCTGGGTCAGTGCTACACAAGGTGCAGCACTGACGTTCAGCGTCTCCACAGTCTGCATGGAGACACTGAACTTTCCACACAGAGATGCATTTAGTCGATGAATCTCTATGAGGAGATGCTGATGGCTAGGGTGGTGTTTGACTCCGCCCCACAAAATTGATTAACTCAGCCAATCCGCTGCTTTCCCGTAGCAAAAACTATAAAACTAAAAGAAACAAAAAACTTACAGTAATGGGCAGTGTTTAGAAGTGTATCACAGAGGACTAGTACTATAAATCTAACGGTATTGTGCAGTTTTTAGAAATGTATCCCAAAACTCAACAACTATAAAACTCAAAGTAGAAAATTATACTACTTGTTTAGATCCATATGTAGTAGATATACCTGGTGTAGTAGTTACTGGAATGGACTCTGCAGTACTTGTTACAGGTCCTTGTGATGAAGTTGCACTCAGTGTAGAAGTTTCTGAAGTGGACTCTATGGTACTAGTTTCAGATCTTTGTGTCGTAGATATTCTCAAAAAGGAGGTTTCTGAAATGGACACTGTAGTACTTGTTTCAGATCCGTGCATGGTAGACATACTTGGTGTAAATGTTTCCGCAGTGGACTCTGTGATGCTTGTTTCAGATCCTTGGGTTGTAGATATAGGCAGTGAAGTTGGTTCTGATGTGGACTCTGCAGTACTTGTTTCAGAGCCTTGTGATGTAGTTATACTTGGTGTAGAAGTTTCTGATGTGGATGCTGTGGTGCTTGTTTCAGATCCATGTGTTGTAGATAAATTCAGTGAAGTTGTTTCTGAAGTGGACCCTGCAGTACTTGTTTCAGACCCTTGTGATGTAGTTATACTCAGTGTAGAAGTTTCTGATGTGGATTCTGTGGTGCTTGTTTCAGAACCTGGTGTTGTAGATATATTCAGTGAAGTTGATTCTGAAGTGGACTCTGCAGTACTTGTTTCAGACCCTTGTGATGTAGTTATACTTGGTGTAGAAGTTTCTGAAATGGACTCTGCAGTACTTGTTTCAACTCCTTGTGATGTAGTTATACTTGGTGTAGAAGTTTCTGACGTGGATGCTGTGGTGATTGTTTCAGATCCTGGTGTTGTAGATATATTCAGTAAAGTTGTTTTTGAAGTGGACTCTGCAGTACTTGTTTCAGACCCTTGTGATGTAGTTATACTTGGTGTAGAAGTTTCTGAAATGGACTCTGCAGTACTTGTTACAGGTCCTTGTGATGTAGGTATACTTGGTGTAGACGTTTCTGACGTGGATGCTGTGGTGCTTGTTTCAGATCCTGGTGTTGTAGATATATTCATTGAAGTTGTTTCTGAAGTGGACCCTGCAGTACTTGTTTCAGACCCTTGTGATGTAGTTATACTTGGTGTAGATGTTTCTGACGTGGATGCTGTGGTGCTTGTTTCAGATCCTGGTGTTGTAGATATATTCAGTGAAGTTGTTTCTGAAGTGGACTCTGCAGTACTTGTTTCAAACCCTTGTGATGTAGTTAGACTTGGTGTAGAAGTTTCTGAAGTGGACTCTGCAGTACTTGTTTCAGATCCTTGTGATGTAGTTATACTTGGTGTAGATGTTTCTGACGTGGATGCTGTGGTGCTTGTTTCAGATCCTGGTGTTGTAGATATATTCAGTGAAGATGTTTCTGAAGTGGACTCTGCAGTACTTGTTTCAGATCCTTGTGATGTAGTTATACTTGGTGTAGAAGTTTCTGATGTGGATACTGTGATGCTTGTTTCCGATCCTGAAGTTGTTTCTGAAATGGACTCTGCAGTACTTGTTTCAGACCCTTGTGATGTAGTTATACTTGGTGTAGACGTTTCTGACGTGGATGCTGTGGTGATTGTTTCCGATCCTGGTGTTGTAGATATATTCAGTGAAGTTGTTTCTGAAGTGGACCCTGCAGTACTTGTTTCAGACCCTTGTGATGTAGTTATACTTGGTGTAGATGTTTCTGACGTGGATGCTGTGGTGCTTGTTTCAGATCCTGGTGTTGTAGATATATTCAGTGAAGTTATTTCTGAAGTGGACTCTGCAGTACTTGTTTCAGACCCTTGTGATGTAGTTATACTTGGTGTAGAAGTTTCTGATGTGGACTCTGTGGTGCTTGTTACAGGTCCTTGTGCTGTAGTTATACTCGGTGTAGAAGTTTCTGACGTGGATGCTGTGGTGATTGTTTCAGATCCTGGTGTTGTAGATATATTCAGTGAAGTTATTTCTGAAGTGGACTCTGCAGTACTTGTTTCAGATCCTTGTGATGTAGTTATACTTGGTGTAGAAGTTTCTGATGTGGACTCTGTGGTGCTTGTTTCAGATCCTGGTGTTGTAGATATATTCAGTAAAGTTGTTTCTGAAGTGGACTCTGCAGTACTTGTTTCAGACCCTTGTGATGTAGTTATACTTGGTGTAGAAGTTTCTGAAATTGACTCTGCAGTACTTGTTACAGGTCCTTGGGATGTAGTTATACTTGGTGTAGAAGTTTCTGAAATAGACTCTGTGGTACTTGTTTCAGATCCTTGAGATGTATTTTCTGTTAATGTTGAAGTGGTACCGGGAACAGTCGTTGTTGGATCTGAGGTGCCATCTTGGTAACAGAGCAGAGAAATCATAAAGTCACACATTGGTGTATAAAAGTAATGTATAATGTAGTAATATACAACATTTTGAAAACAGTTTTGATGTATTGATGTCTTTGCAATCATACAATGTATCTGCATAAGAAATCCTCACTCTTGATGGTTTAAAGAGTATACATGAGTAGAATCATTTTTTTAAGGAACTGTTTGGCATGATTCTCTTTGGAAATATTATCTCTATGTAATTTAATTTGCCAATGTTGCTGTGTATTAAAGCATTGAAATAATGCTGTAGCATTGAACACAATGTGAGATTATTACTGTATATATTATGGTACTATGCCTCATACAGTGCTAGATACTCCACTATAGAGGCACTGTAATAACACGAGGCACAGCAGTAAACTCTTATGATGGACCTGTTTCTGTATAATTTATTGACTTGTATAGCTGTAAAATTTCAATTAAAATTTTTTTTTTCCATGATAAAATATTACTTTTTAAAGATTTTACATATGCACCCAATGGCTTAAAGCAACAATTAAATCAACTCAATGAATAATTATTAGTTGGGAAACCAAAAAGGAACATGCCAATAATTATTGTAGCAGTCCTCCACATATATGTTTTTTTTTAAATATATGCCATATTTTCCCCTACTAGTGAAATATATCTTTCAATCTGAAAGTAAGTCGAAGATTTATGCAATGATTGGTCTCTAAAATCAGGACTTGGTTTAATATTTTGGGATTAACTGTTCAAATGATTTAATATATTTGGATAAAACATTTAAAAATAATTAATATTTAAAAAATGTACATGTATTTTTTTATATTGGTATATGTTTTATGTATGATATATGTTTGATGTTTAATATTTTAACCTTTTTGAAAAAAAATATTTTAAAAGTTTATCTAAAAATATCAATTTATTTTAAAAGCTTATTTAAAAATATCAGTACTTGATGTACTTTGTTTGAATCAGAATCAGAAAGAAATAAAATTAATAAAAAAAACTTTTCAATGATTTATTTGCAAAAAATTGCCACTGGCTTTCATGGTGACTTCTGTAGATAAATCATTTTGATTTTTTTTTTTCTTTTCTCAAAGAATGAAATTATTTCTAATTCTGTTTCAAACTAATTAAATCAAAATCTTAGAACTGACTAGCTAATTGATTAGTAGAGGTTTGTGTATGTTTTCCAGTCAGTGGGTGAATGTCTTCGGCCGATGGAGGCTAATTGAAAAATTAATTAGGATCACTCTGTTGCTAAACTGAAAATCTGGAAAATTGGCCAAGAGGATTTTTAAGTTTACAATTTTCTTGTTCAATACGCACTTATATATTTTATAGTTGGAACATAAAGGAACACCACGATCACTGTTTTTGTGCACTGCCATAGGAAATGTGTTATTCCTACTACCCCTTCACAT
The DNA here is from genome assembly GCF_036172605.1 of Pelobates fuscus. NCBI lineage: Eukaryota > Metazoa > Chordata > Amphibia > Anura > Pelobatidae > Pelobates > Pelobates fuscus. Next base: position 26,798,039 of record NC_086317.1, read on the forward strand.
ATCAGATCTCTCTTTAATAGAATCTCAATTATATATTGTTATCTCTTTGTTTAGAGTTTTGCTTTTACATGGATATCAGTTGCGGTACCTACCTGTGCATTGTCTACCATGATTGGTTGTATTATTATCCACCGTTCCTGGGATGCACTGACATTCATAGCTTCCCGGGGTGTTCTTACAAGTTGCCAAAGATGAACAGGTATTTGTAGTATTAGATGCACATTCATCGATATCTGGAAAAATACAAATTTCATAATCAATCTGTAGAATTCAGTAATAAAGTAAAAAGAGAGAACTGTGATAAAAAAGGCCATTATAAGTGGCAGATATTTCACCCATAACGAGATGGTTCTATACAGTTAAAGGACCACTCTAGGCACCCAGACCACTTCAGCTTAATTAAGTGGTCTGGGTGCCAGGTCCAGCTAGGGTTAACCCATTTTTTTTATAAACATAGCAGTTTCAGAGAAACTGCTATGTTTATAAATTGGTTAAGCCTTCCCCCTAATCCTCTAGTGGCTGTCTCATTGACAGCCGCTAGAGGCGCTTGCGTGATTCTCACTGTGAAAATCACAGTGAGATTATGAAAGCGTCCATAGGAAAGCATTGTAAATGCTTTCCTATGCGACCGGCTGAATGCGCGCGCAGCTCTTGCCGCGCGTGCGCATTCAACCGACGTGGCGGAACGGAGGCGGAGAGGAGGTGGAGGGCTCCCCGCCCAGCGCTGGAAAAAGGTAAGTTTTACCCCTTTTCCCCTTTCCAGAGCCGGGCGGGAGGGGGACCCTGAGGGTGGGGGCACCCTCAGGGCACTCTAGTGCCAGGAAAACGAGTGTTTTCCTGGCACTAGAGTGGTCCTTTAACACCAAAATCTGCCACACAGCAAATAAAGCCTTCAAAAAGATTTATTGAGGAAAAATAAATAGCTCATTTTTCTTCTGTAGATTTTAATTTAGATATTTTTCTTTGATCACTTTTTCCTACCAACATGTTTGTCATAGCTAGTGCGTTTGGTTTTGGTTGTTTGTGGTGGGGCAGGGTAGGGGATGCACATCTTGAATCTTAACATTAAGTAAGCAGATGGAGGCTAATTGAAAAATTCATTAGGATCACTCTGTTGCTAAACTGAAAATCTGGAAAATTGGCCAAGAGGATTTTTAAGTTTACAATTTTCTTGTTCAATACGCACTTATATATTTTATAGTTGGAACATAAAGGAACACCACAATCACTTTTTTGTGCACTGCCATAGGAAATGTGTTATTCCTACTACCCCTTCACATATTAGATCTCTCTTTAATAGAATCTCAATTATATATTGTTATCTCTTTGTTTAGAGTTTTGCTTTTACATGGATATCAGTTGCGGTACTTACCTGTGCATTGTCTACCAGGATTGGTTGTATTATTATCCACCGTTCCTGGGATGCACTGACATTCATAGCTTCCCGGGGTGTTCTTACAAGTTGCCAAAGATGAACAGGTATTTGTAGTATTAGATGCACATTCATCGATATCTGGAAAAATACAAATTTCATAATCAATCTGTAGAATTCAGTAATAAAGTAAAAAGAGAGAACTGTGATAAAAAAGGCCATTATAAGTGGCAGATATTTCACCCATAACGAGATGGTTCTATACAGTTAACACCAAAATCTGCCACACAGCAAATAAAGCCTTCAAAAAGATTTATTGAGGAAAAATAAGTGACTCACTTTTCTTCTGTAGATTTTAATTTAGATATTTTTCTTTGATCACTTTTTCCTACCAACATGTTTGTCATAGCTAGTGCGTTTGGTTTTGGTTGTTTGTGGTGGGGCAGGGTAGGGGATGCACATCTTGAATCTTAACATTAAGTAAAGCGGATCCAAATATTCCTCTTACCTTCACACATTCTTCCAGCGACACTGGGGCTGGTATCGTTATATCCTGGCAAACACTGACAAGGATCCAAGCTATTACTAGTGCATGTGGCAAATTGCGAGCAACCAGCTTGTCCAGAGACACATATGTCTGTTTCTGTAAAAATAAAAAAGGAAGGATTTATAGGTGACAAAATCCGAACTATAAACATTAGTAAAATGAAGAAAAGGAAAAGGTTCCATCTCATACATACAAAAATGTTTATAAATTACTGGATTTGAGGTTATTTATATATACATTGTAAATTCAAGACTCTGGACGTCTGGAAACTTGTCTTGTGAAAAATGCACACGATGGTTGGAAGCAAAGAATGGTCAGTATTGTAGTATAAATCTCACTAAACTAAACTCTAAGGTACAGAATTCAATGGAAACAACAATGTGAGGGACTCCTAGCTTCCCTGGAGTTCGTTCATCTTTCTTTATTTTGTGTGTGTCTCTCTCTCTCTCTCTCTTTCCCTTGGTAACAAAAACATTATGCAAAAGAAAGTTGCAGAATAAAACTTTATACCTGTAAAATTAAATGAATCTAATTGAAGAGTGCTGTTTTTTAATGCTTCTGAAAAAGTGGTGGAAATATCATGTAGAGTCAAGTTTTCGTCTGGGTCCGTGGCAATGCTAAAGTTTACAACAACACTTCCTTGTTCAATACTGGTGATGTCGATACGCATTTTCCCAGAATTAACCAATTCTTTGCTTTTCTGATCCAGATTGCTTGTTACCTGCAAATCATAATTACAAATTTAAAAAAAATAAACACAAAGCAAAAGTAAAGCATTGATTGAAAAAGAACTTTGTGGAGGCGGAGCTAAGCAACCGAGAAGAAAATTCTCATAGAGCATGAGCCCCGACACAACCAGGCCTAAACTTACCAAAATCCAGCATTTGGCAACACTTAACCGGTACTATCATAGCCCACCGAACCGACAGGTACTGGAAACACATATTGGGGCGAAAATCAAAGAAGCCCAAGCAGAAGAACCCGAGACAGGGCCCTAACATAGCCGAGCTGCTCCGCCAAATACAGGGGGCGTCCAGGCCCAAAATGGGCGCTTATCTGGAAACATACCCTGAATTCTCCGATGACTTTTCCTCGGGAGAAGACGAAGCAGACCTCCCGGTGGAGCCGACACCAAAACCGGTTACTCAAAGGGCGGATGCCTCACCTGTAATGATAGCGGTGCTGAAATCACTGCTTGCTGACCTCCAACGTACCCTCCAATCGGATGTGGCGTCCCTGCGGGCCAACATCCACGGCCTAACGGGGAGAATAGGAGCCCTGGAGACTGAGTCCAATAGCCAAGCCACTCAACTAGCAGCTCTGCAAATGGAGGTACGGGGCCTCAAAAGCCAGAATGATGGACATGCGCCCCGGTTCGCGGCACTCGAAGATGCAAGGCGGGCTAATAACTTAAAAATCCGGGGCCCCAACAGACGAATTAACACACATACTAAGGCACTTGCTGACAGCCCTGCTACCACCGCGACAGGCCAAAACAACGCAGTTAGACGGCTTCTTCCGAGCCCCAAAACCAGCTAAGGCACCTACCGCAACACCCAGAGATCTTATCATAAAATTACAGCGCCACAAGGACAAGATGGCGGCCGTGGCGGCGACCAGGGGAAGCTCACCCTATCAGTTTGAGGCGATGAATCTATCATTCTACGCGGACCTAACTGGCAGCACACTCGCCTGGAGATGGTCCCTCAGACCATTCACCATGCTGTTGAGGCAGAGAAACATACCCTACAAGTGGCTGATGACCCGAGCCTTATGGATCCAGAAAGGAGAAACTAAGCATACAGTAAGCACCCTCACAGAAGCAGCGGCACTGTTACCTGTCCTGGGGCTGCCGATGGACTCACTACACTCCGCTGCAACCCAAAGCGCTACCACCTCGACGCATACATGGAACCCTGATCGGGTGACCCCCTTCGTCCCACGAGGTTCGACCCAGGAACAACATGATTCGGCAACAACCTGAAATCTACAGGCGAGAGCCACCACCCTAAGGACATTGCACTAAAGCATGAGTTTTTATACTTTCTCTGTTTTTAACGTTAACCTTTGAATGTTTTAATGTTAACGTGACGACTAACCACACTCTCAACACATCTGACTAGACGGCCGGTGGGCCATGAACCACTACCCTCCCCCCCACGCCTGACAGAACTTACACAGGGAACACGCAACCCAACCCGACAGAGACAGGCGACGCACCAAGCAAGGCACTAAGCGACATGACAGCCCGCTACAGGGAACATGTCATTTAAAAGCACCACTCACTATTAAACTTCCCGGGTTATACCAGGCATACCGAACAGGTCCGACACAAGCTTACATGCATACACGCAGTACACACTGCTTATTCCATTCAAACCTCACCTAGCCAAGTGTACAACGGGGACAATAAGTTCACACAGGACACCGGGAATGCAACCCCAAGCTGTAGAGACCACTATGTATAATGCGACCAAAACCAAAAATGTGCATGATACCACAAGCCATGCAATGTTGCCGACTGTTTATTGTTTAATGTTGCAAAGCTGTTGTGGCAATGTGACTATATGTGTTACTCTACGCACAACCAAAATAAAGAATAAAAAAAAAAAGAAAAAAGAAAAAGAACTTGGCTGCGAATGTATTCATTAGTTAGTGTATTGTTTTGTTTTGCTACATATTTTTCTTTTTTTTTTCTACATGCAGTTACTATATTCTTGGATATTAAAAGTATCAGAATGTTGAGAAGCTTTCTAATTTTATGTAGTTTTTTTTATTTTAAATAAATGCCTCCGTTTAGACTAGCCAATTTCTTCCTTCTGTGAAGCTTGACTTTTATTTTAGTTTTTACATTAGCAATTATTATATAACCACGTTAAAACATTTTATCCCATGGAAACAATGTCAAGATGCTTTATTTGTGCAGTATAATTCATGTGAAACAGTTCTATAATTTCACACTCACCTCTTGTATAAAGTTGTCAGTGAAATTTTTATATTCAGCACTACTTATATTTTTAAATTGTTCGGTGAATTCTTCATTTATCGTAACTTTTGCAGAAAATGATACTCCGGCTGTAGAAACAAGGAACACATATGATTTAATATTGTAGTTTTTGTTTATCATTTAAGATCATAGTATGCTTCTATTTCATAAATACCATATTACCATATTTTATTTTCTTAGACTGTTATTGAACATCTACAAATTTGGCTTTGGGATGCAACTCTCTTATTCAGTTGTTAAGCTGAGGTGCCTGGACTTTTAGGTCCATATATATACATACTGCAGGTATAATAGCACAACCACTGATCATTAATATGGCTGTATTTAATCTGTAATGTCACGTAAAATAAATATAGTTGTATATTAGTATCAATGTTGGCTATAATGCCTTAATATGTGCACAAAGCCCACTCTACCTCCCATCCACCCAGATGCTGCTTTCTGCAGCACTGCCAGAAGGGGAGAGAGTGCTGTATAGCTCCTGTCTAAGCCAGTGAGGTTGAACAGAGCCCTAGTAGAGACATTTGTTGCTTTACTGGTTAAGGATCACCCCAGGATTGCCAGGTAAGGTTGGTGCAATTTTATTTTAGATTTTGCCATGCTGAAAGCCAAAACAAACCGCGGGTATTTGTTGAGAAATTCTGAGGTTATGTTTCACTAGAATGCTGTAAACATGATTAATTGCCCTCTCAGGGGCTTTTCTAAGCTCTAATGGAAAGCATTTATAATCGGCTATTGTAAAAGGAAACACTTCTATTTCAGGCATTTTAGGGAGCATTACACAGTCTCTCAAAGGGTGTTTTCTTTCTTTGAAAATAAACAGTTTTTATTGAATGAATTGTTAATGAATTATTGGTTGAGAGATTAGTCTACAAGGGTAACTTTCCTGGTTTCTTCACCCTGCTTAGACAAACCTTCAATAATATATTGTATGTTTCACACGCACAGTTGAACTTTCTTTTTTGAGTCTGGGAAATGCCCCTTTTACCCACCGGCCCTGGTACCTGCATATGTTTTACATTTTACTTTTTTAATTTACTTTTCAGTTTTGATGGTCTAGACCAGTGGTTCCCAACCCAGTCCTCGAGACCCACCAACAGTCCAGGTTTTGTATCTCCTTTGGAATAAAAAAGGGAAATACATAAATCCTAGATTGTTGGTGGGCCATGAGGACTGGTTTGGGAACTACTGCTCTAGATCTCTATGAGATACCCACATATTACAAAAATTCTTTATATAAAAGAGAATCACTTCAAATCTACTCTATTCACTAAATGGCAAGTATTTTAATAACTGGCTGACAAAAAGTAGGATAAAATAGCGACTGACAAGTTGTTGTATTTATCCAATCTGCTATTTACTCAAAATTTGGCAAATTTGTTCCAAAGTCATTGGATTTCAATAAAGGAACAATGTAGGTGCTGTAACTGCCTCATCTCATTGAAGTGTCTGAAGTCCCCTGGCACCTTTGTCTCAATCTACATTGTACTGTTTTTATGTTTAATTGCTAAACAAGAGTCCCCAGCAGCCCTACATGATGAATAGGCTAATCTGTTACTGAGAAATGAAGAATGAAGTGTGTAATCTCTGCCTTAGCCAGACCTCCAGTCTGCATGTGGCCAGGGACACTTATATAATATGTACCTGCTTGAACGTAGTGAACCACTAAATGGAGACTCCAGGCATTATAAACAAATCAATGAGATGTTGTGGCTACAGTGTCCCTTTAATAAATAGACCATGTAATAAACTAAGGAGGAGGGACGGATCAATAGGAATTTCAACAAAGAAAAAGAGAACAATCATTTTTATCTATGGCTAATAATCGATTGTATCCTCCCTGATAACAATTGTAAAAAGTCCAAAGCCATTACGGATAAATATATTAAATTTCCACTTTACTTTTACCATTTACATCTATCGGTTAGTGTAAAAGTAATTCTTTTTTGGTCTCTTGTAAAAATAATAAAGTGTGATTTAGGTTTTTTTTATCAGGAGCATTGTATACAGGTATGGACCCAAGAAGTTTGACTTGTTTAATCAACAATGAAATGGTTATTACTCTGTTAACTAGTATTAAGAAACAAAGAAAGCTTAACCAAATTAAAAAGCAAATAAATAAACACTTTGATCATTCAACTCTGTATATAACACCCACGACTATTCCTCCCCTACCCTTCTTTTTAGGAGTTTAGAATATATGTTGTGCAAGAATGTATCACACAGTTCCATGCAAGTAAAACTCACTGTAATGTATTGTGTGCATGAGTGTATTACGAAGTTCTACAACTATAGCACTTACATTAATGTGCATTGTGTTTGAGTGTTTAAAAGTTCTCTATGCAAATTCAACTCACAATAATGGACAGTCTACAAGAGGGTATCACAGAGCCCCACAACTATAAAACTAATAGTACATGTAGTGTTAAGAAGTGTATCACACAGCCGCAAAACTATACATCTTACAGTAATGTGCCATTTTTAGGGATGTTTCACAGAGTTCCATAACTATAAAAATGTATCACAGAGCGCCATCATTTTTATAACTCACAGCAATGTGCAATGTTTAGAAATGTATCACAGAGCGCCATCATTTTTATAACTCACAGCAATGTGCAGTGTTTAGAAATGTGTCACAGAGCTCCATCATTTTTTAAACTCACAGTAACATGCACCATTTAGGAGTGTATCACAGAGTTCCATAACTATAAAACTCACAGCAATGCGTCCTCTGCAATAAACGCACAGTAATGCATTGCGTACATCGCAGAACTATTCAAGCAGGAACAGCTTTTGCTCTAGCTCGACTATTTGAACTTAAAATGAGAAAATTAATAAGTCGATATCTGAAAGAGAAAATTAGTTTTTCTGCTGTTAAGCAAAGTATAGGCGTGATATATATTTTTATTGGACTAATATAATATTTTAAAGCCAAGTTTTTGAGATTTTTTTTATTCTCTTCTGGTCTGTGTATTGCTTCATTCCTGATGTAGAGAGGAAATCTCTCAAAATCTTGTCTTTTATATATTACGTAAGTCCATTAAAACAGGTTTCATTGAATATTGATATACTCCAGTTGTTTTGGTATATTCTCTACTGATACTAATAAGGCTAATCCAATATATAGTCACCAGTATATATTGTGACCTCGAAAAAAAAGAAAAGAGAAAATAATTTTGTGGAGGTCACAAAAGTCTTACCTGTCCAGATGCTGCTGTTATAAATGTCATTGTGCGGGCAAGACAACTGTTGTACAAACACTTGATACTGAAAGGAAGGTTTCAGTTGCACGAATGTCACCTCAGACCTGGATTGTGTTTGATTCGATGATAAAAGGTCAGTGCCATTTGACAAGGAAACATTGTACAGAGCTCCATTGCTCTCTCCTCGAGCGATGACTACTAGTATAATCTGATCACTGGTAACTTCATTTAGTTGAATAGTGACAGTTACTCCATCTAAGACAGAAAACATGCAATAAGCACAGTTAGTACATCAACAACAATGTTTTAGATTTAATAAAAGCAATATATTCATATAATTAATAACGTACCACAAGCTGAAGGCGTTGTTAACGGTGAGTTGGAGTTCTTAGTTGTACTTGGTGTAGATGTTTCCAGAATGGACACAGTGCTAAATGTTTGAGAACTTCCATTGCTGAAAATGCTTAGTGTGGATGATTCTGTTGTAATTGCTTCGGATCCTGGTAAAGTTGATATGCTTGCTGTAGGAGTTTGTGAAATGAACAATGTTATACTTGTTTCAGATCCTTGTGATGTAGATATACTTGGTGTAGGAGTTTCTGAATTTGAGTCTGAAGTATTTATTTCAACATCATGTGACACTGATATGCTTGGTGTAAAAGTATTTGGCTCTGCAGTTGGCTCTCTAGTTGTATCTGCAGTTGTATCTGCAGTTGTCTGTGTTGTTGTATCTGCAGTTGTATCTGCAGTTGTCTCTTTGGTTGTATCTGCGTTTGGCTCTGTGGTTGTATCTGTAGTTGTATCTGTAGTTGGCTCTTTGGTTGTATCTGTGTTTCGCTCTGTGGTTGTATCTGCAGTTGGCTGTGTGGTTGTATCTTCAGTTGTATCTGCAGTTGACTCTTTGGTTGTATCTGTGTTTGATTCTGTGGTTGTATCTGGGGGTGGCTCTGTGGTTGTATCTGTGGCTGGTTCTGCAGTTGTATCTGCAGTTGGCTCTGTGGTTGTATCTGGATTTGTATCTGTGGTTAGCTCTGTGATTGTATCTGCGGTTTTATCTGGGGTTTTATTTGCAGTTGTATCTTTGGTTGGCTCTGTGGTTGCATCTGCAGTTGGCTGTGTGGTTGTATCTGCAGTTGTATCTGCTTTTGGCTCTGTGGTTTTATCTGTGGTTGGCTGTGTGGTTGTATCTGCAGTTGGCTGTGTAGTTGTATCTGCAGTTGTATCTTTGTTTGGCTCTGTGCTTGTATCTGCGGTTGTATCTGTGGTTGTATCTGCAGCTGGCTCTGTGGTTGGCACTGTGGTTGTATCTGCGGTTGTATCTGCAGTTGTATCTGCGGCTGGCTCTGTGATTGGCTCTGTAGTTGTATCTGTGGTTGGCACCGTGGTTGACTCTGCGCTTGGCTCTCTGGTTGTATACGCGGTTGAATCTGCAGTTGGCTCTGTGGCTGGCTCTGTGGTTGGCTCTGCAGTTGTATCTGTGGTCTGCTCTGTGGTTAGCTCTTTGGTTGTACCTGCGGTTTTCTCTATGCTTTTATCTGCAGTTGTATCTGCAGTTGGCTCTGTGATTGGCTCTCTGGTTGTATCTGCAGTTGGCTGTGTGGTTGAATCTGCAGTTGTATCTGCTTTTGGCTCTGTGGTTTTATCTGCAGATGGCTGTGTAGTTGTATCTTTGGTTGGCTGTGTGGTTGTATCTGCGGTTGGCTCTGTGGTTGTATCTGCGGTTGGCTCTGTGGTTATATCTGCAGTTGGCTCTGTGGTTATATCTGCAGTTGGCTCTGTGGTTATATCTGCAGTTGGCTCTGTGGTTATATCTGCAGTTGGCTTTGTGGTTGTATCTGCGGTTGTATCTGCAGTTGTATCTGCGGGTGGCTCTGTGATTGGCTCTGTGGTTGACTCTGTGGTTGGCTCTGCGGTTTGCTCTGTGATTGGCTTTGTGGTTGTATCTGCGGTTGTATCTGCAGGTGGCTCTGTGATTGTATCTGTCGTTGGCTCTGTGGTTGTATCTGCAGATGGCTGTGTGGTTGTATCTGCAGTTGTATCTTTGGTAGGCACTGTGGTTTTATATGTGGTTGACTGTGTTGTTGTATCTGCAGCTGGCTGTGTAGCTGTATCTGCAGTTGTATCTTTGATTAATTCTGTGGTTGTATCTGTGGTTAGCTCTTTGGTTGTACCTGCGGTTTTCTCTATGGTTGTATATGCGGTTGGATCTGTGGTTGGCACTGTGGTTATATCTGCATTTGGCTCTGTGGTTGTACTTGCGGTTTTCTCTGTGCTTTTATCTGCAGTTGTATCTGCAGTTGGCTCTGTGATTGGCTCTCTGGTTGTATCTGCAGTTGGCTGCGTGGTTGAATCTGCAGTTGTATCTGCTTTTGGCTCTGTGGTTTTATATGTGGTTGGCTCTGTAGTCGTATCTACAAATGACTCTGTGGTTGTATCTGCAGTTGTATCTTTGGTAGGTACTGTGGTTTTATCTGTGGTTGGCTGTGTGGTTGTTTCTGCAGTTGGCTGTGTAGTTGTATCTTTGGTTGACTGTGTGGTTGTATCTGCGGTTGGCTGTGTGGTTATATCTGCGGTTGGCTCTGTGGTTGTATCTGCGGTTAGATCTGTAGTTGGCTCTGTGGTTTGCTCTGTGATCATCTTTGTGGTTGTATCTGCGGTTGTATCTGCAGTTTTATCTGCGGGTGGCTCTGTGGTTGTATCTGTGGTTGGCATTGTGGTTGTATCTGCGGTTGTATCTGCAGTTGTATCTGTGGGTGGCTCTGTGATTGGCTCTCTGGTTGTATATGTGGTTGGCACTGTGGTTTGCTCTGCGGTTTGCTCTCTGGTTGTATATGCGGTTGAATCTGCAGTTGGCTCTACAGTTGTATCTGCGGTCGGCTCTGTGGTTGTATCTGCAGGTGGCTCTGTGGTTGTATCTGTGGCTAGCTCTTTGGTTGTACCTGCAGTTTTCTCTGTGCTTTTATCTGCAGTTGTATCTGCAGTTGGCTCTGTGATTCCCTCTCTGGTTGTATCTGCAGTTGGCTCTGTGGTTGAATCTGCAGTTGTATCTGCTTTTGGCTCTGTGGTTTTATATGTGGTTGGCTCTGTGGTTGTATCTGCAGATGGCTGTGTGGTTGTATCTGCAGTTGTATCTTTGGTAGGCACTGTGGTTTTATCTGTGGTTGGCTGTGTGGTTGTATCTGCAGTTGGCTGTGTAGTTGTATCTGCAGTTGTATATTTGGCTGGCTGTGTGGTTGTATCTGCGGTTGGCTCTGTGGTTGTATCTGCGGTTGGCTCTGTGGTTGTATCTGCGGTTGGCTCTGTGGTTGTATCTGTGGTTGGCTCTGTGGTTGGCTCTGTGGTTGTATCTGCAGTTGTATCTGCGGGTGGCTCTGTGGTTGTATCTGTCGTTGGCACTGTGGTTGTATCTGCGGTTGTATCTGCAGTAGTATCTGCAGGTGGCTCTGTGATTGGCTCTGTAGTTGTATCTGTGGTTGGCACTGTGGTTGGCTCTGCGCTTGGCTCTCTGGTTGTATATGCGGTTGGATCTGCAGTTGGCTCTGTGGCTAGCTCTGTAGTTGGCCCTGCAGTTGTATCTGTGGTCGGCTCTGTGGTTGTATCTGCGGGTGGCTCTGTGGTTGGATCTGTGGTTAGCTCTTTGGTTGTACCTGTAGTTTTCTCTGTGCTTTTATCTGCAGTTGTATCTGCAGTTGGCTCTGTGATTGGCTCTCTGGTTGTATCTGCAGTTTGCTGTGTCATTGAATCTGCAGTTGTATCTGCAGTTGGCTGTGTGGTTATATCTGCGGCTGGCTCTGTGCTTGTATATGCAATTGGTTCTTTGGTTGGACCCGCGGTTTTCTCTGTGCTTTTATCTGCAATTGTATCTGCAGATGGCTCTGTGGTTGGCTCTCTGGTTTCATCTGCAGTTGGCTGTGTCGTTGAATCTGCAGTTGTATCTGTAGTAGTATCTGCAGTTGGCTCTGTGGTTTTATCTGTGGTTGGCTCTGCAGTTGGCTGTGTGGTTGTATCTGCAGTTGTGTCTTTGGTTGACTGTGTGGTTATATCTGCGGTTGGTGTTATGGTTGTATCTGCGGCTGGCTCTGTGCTTGTATCTGTGGGTGGCTCTGTGGTTGTATCTGCGTTTGGTTCTTTGGTTGGACCTGCAGTTGTTTCTGTGGTTTTATCTGAAGTTGTGTCTGTGGTTGGCTTTGCGGTTTGCTCTGTGATTGGCTTAATGGTTTTATCTGTGGTTGTATCTGCAGTTGGCTGTGTGGTTGTATCTCCCGTTGTATCTGCGGTTGGCTCTGTGGTTATATCTGCGGTTGTATCTGCAGTTGGATGTGTGATTGCATCTGAAGTTGTATCTGTGGTTGTATCTGCAGTTGGCTCTGTGGTTGTATCTGCGGTTGGCTCTGTGGTTGGCTCTGTGGTTGTATCTGCGGTTGGCTGTGTGGTTGTATCTGCAGTTGGCTGTGTGGTTGTATCTGCAGTTGGCTGTGTGGTTGTATCTGCAGTTGGCTCTCTGGTTTTATCTGTGGTTGGCTCTGCAGTTGGCTGTGTGGTTGTATCTGCAGTTGTGTCTTTGGTTGACTGTGTGGTTATATCTGCGGTTGGTGTTATGGTTGTATCTGCGGCTGGCTCTGTGCTTGTATCTGTGGGTGGCTCTGTGGTTGTATCTGCGTTTGGTTCTTTGGTTGGACCTGCAGTTGTCTCTGTGGTTTTATCTGAAGTTGTGTCTGTGGTTGGCTTTGCGGTTTGCTCTGTGATTGGCTTAATGGTTTTATCTGTGGTTGTATCTGCAGTTGGCTGTGTGGTTGTATCTCCCGTTGTATCTGCGGTTGGCTCTGTGGTTATATCTGCGGTTGTATCTGCAGTTGGATGTGTGATTGCATCTGAAGTTGTATCTGTGGTTGTATCTGCAGTTGGCTCTGTGGTTGTATCTGCGGTTGGCTCTGTGGTTGGCTCTGTGGTTGTATCTGCGGTTGGCTGTGTGGTTGTATCTGCAGTTGGCTGTGTGGTTGTATCTGCAGTTGGCTGTGTGGTTGTATCTGCAGTTGGCTGTGTGGTTGTATCTGCAGTTGGCTCTGCAGTTGGCTGTGTGGTTGTATCTGCAGTTGTGTCTTTGGTTGACTGTGTGGTTATATCTGTGGTTGGTGTTATGGTTGTATCTGCGGCTGGCTCTGTGCTTGTATCTGTGGGTGGCTCTGTGGTTGTATCTGCGTTTGGTTCTTTGGTTGGACCTGCAGTTGTCTCTGTGGTTTTATCTGAAGTTGTGTCTGTGGTTGGCTTTGCGGTTTGCTCTGTGATTGGCTTAATGGTTTTATCTGCGGTTGTATCTACAGTTGGCTGTGTGGTTGTATCTCCCGTTGTATCTGCAGTTGGCTCTGTGGTTATATCTGCGGTTGTATCTGCAGTTGGATGTGTGATTGCATCTGAAGTTGTATCTGTGGTTGTATCTGCGGTTGGCTCTGTGGTTGTATCTGCGGTTGTATCTGCGGTTGGCTCTGTGGTTGTATCTGCGGTTGGCTGTGTGGTTGTATCTGCGGTTGGCTGTGTGGTTGTATCTGCAGTTGGCTGTGTGGTTGTATCTGCAGTTGGCTCTGTGGTTTTATCTGTGGTTGGCTCTGCAGTTGGCTGTGTGGTTGTATCTGCAGTTGTGTCTTTGGTTGACTGTGTGGTTATATCTGCGGTTGGTGTTATGGTTGTATCTGCGGCTGGCTCTGTGCTTGTATCTGTGGGTGGCTCTGTGGTTGTATCTGCATATGGTTCTTTAGTTGGACCTGCAGTTGTCTCTGTGGTTGTATCTGCAGTTGTCTCTGTGGTTGTATCTGCACTTGGCTCTGTGGTTGTATCTGCAGTTGGCTCTGTGGTTGTATCTGCAGTTGGCTCTGTGGTTGTATCTGCAGTTGGCTCTGTGGTTGTATCTGCAGTTGGCTCTGTGGTTGCATCTGCAGTTGGCTCTGTGGTTGCATCTGCAGGTGGCTCTGTGGTTGCATCTGCAGTTGGCTCTGTGGCTGCATCTGCAGTTGGCTCTGTGGCTGCATCTGCAGTTGGCTCTGTGGTTGCATCTGCAGTTGGCTCTGTGGTTGCATCTGCAGTTGGCTCTGTGGTTGCATCTGCAGTTGGCTCTGTGGTTGCATCTGCAGTTGGCTCTGTGGTTGCATCTGCAGTTGGCTCTGTGGTTGCATCTGCAGTTGGCTCTGTGGTTGTATCTGCAGTTGGCTCTGTGGTTGTATCTGCAGTTGGCTCTGTGGTTGTATCTGCAGTTGGCTGTGTAGTTGTATCTGCAGTTGGCTGTGTAGTTGTATCTGCAGTTGGCTGTGTAGTTGTATCTGCAGTTGGCTGTGTAGTTGTATCTTTGGTTGGCTCTGGGGTTGTATCTGTGGTTGGCTCTGTAGTTGTATCTTTGGTTGGCACTGTGGTTGTATCTGCAGTTGGCTGTGTAGTTGTATCTTTGGTTGGCTCTGTGGTTGTATCTGCGGTTGGCACTGTGGTTGGATCTGTACTTGTGCTAAGAGTGCTTCCATCTAGGTAATTAAACAGAGATATGAGGAAATCAAAAAAATGTAAGATGTATATAAAAGGGTTTTTAAACCTTTTTTTGTTTGACAATAAGAAATTGTCACACTAAATGTTATAAAGTGAACACATAACTAGAAGTACTTTTTGTAAGAATTGTTTAGCAGGAGTTTACAAATGTTGCTGTATATTGCAGCATTAACACAAATAGCAGATAGATATGTATTCCTAACACTACAATGTTCCTTTAAGGACAAAGCAGCCAAAATGAAATGAGAGCTGACAGCTGAGAATCTTCCCAGCTCTGAATTTTTACTATACATTTGACATGCATTTGAATTGTTACTTCAGTGGATATCCTTTTCAATTTGCTGCTGCTAAATCCCTCCGCTCTGAATGTGTTATATAGTGTGATAAAGTGAAGGCAGAGAGGCCATTTAATACCAGGGGGAGTATATGTAGTTTGTGTGTAGTTTTGGGTTTTCCTGGGAGACATGGATCCAGGCCAGGGTTTTTTGGACGGTCTCCAACCCACTGCTCAGCTGCAGGCAATTAGCTGTAGCAGTGGGAATAAACCCCTCCCTGCTAGGCAGGTAAAAAGGGGGGATTGCAGGTTTCCTCCCAAGAAGCAGGAAGGAGAGAATCTGTTCTCTCCAGAGAGAGAGTCAAGGAGACTAGGCACTGGGAGTGCAGAAAGGGAAGCAGTTAAGGCTGGCTTGGAGCACTGGGAGTGCAGAAAGGGAAGCAGTTAAGGCTGGCTTGAAACACTGGGAGTGCAAAAGAAAAGCAGTCAAGGCTGGCTTGGAGCACTGGGAGTGCAGAAAGGGAAGCAGTTAAGGCTGGCTTGGAGCACTGGGAGTGCAGAAGGGAAGCAGTCAAGGCTGGCTTGGAGCACTGGGGGTGCAGAAAGGGAAGCTGTTAAGGCTGGCTTGGAGCACTGAGAGTGCAGAAAGGAAGCAGTCAAGGCTGGTTTGGAGCACTGAGAGTGCAGAAAGGAAGCAGTCAAGGCTGGCTTGGAGCACTGGGAGTGCAGAAAGGAAGCAGTCAAGGCTGGCTTGGAGCACTGGGAGTGCAGAAAGGAAGCAGTCAAGGCTGGCTTGGAGCACTGGGAGTGCAGAAAGGAAGCAGTCAAGGCTGGCTTGGAGCACTGGGAGTGCAGAAAGTGAAGCAGTCAAGGCTGGCTTGGAGCACTGGGAGTGCAGAAAGTGAAGCAGTTAAGGCTGGCTTGGAGCACTGGGAGTGCTGAGAGCGGACAAAGAACTAGGTTGGTGAAACCAATATTGTTTTGTTTTAGTTTAACCCCTGAGAGCTAGGGAACCTAATGTTAGTTAGTGCTCAGACGAGCTAGGTTTTTGTTTATAGGGATTTATGTTTTATTTATGTCTTCATTTACTGCTGTCTCCTGTGTAGATTTACAAATAAAGTGCCTGGAGTATATGCAATTACAAGGACTGTGCCTGTTTACTCTAGAGGACCGTGCTACCTGCAAACAAGGATCACAATAGGTTAAGTAATCTTCCAGTTTTGATCTTGTAATTTGCTTAGAAAGTGGTATATCTGCCTCAACGTGGAAAGATGTAAAAATAATCTTACTGTGTGCAGAAAATTTAAGCAAATACTTTACATACATGTGCAGAACATATTAGAAAATATAACTTGACTTCTTCACTAACATGTAATTAAAATTTGGGACATATATCTTGCAAACAAATGTTGGATAAAACTGGAAAGAGACATTAAAAATGAAATTCTATGAACTTGTTCAATGTTATTTTTGTTTTATTTTTTACATAAATATTGTGGATAAAATATTTTAGCGATTATATGGAATCTTATTAATGAACTATTTTAGACAGGGTTTGAGATATTTGCCCCTTACGTGGGTCCCATGTTCCAATTCTCCATGGTGGTACGGAAGCCAAGAGTTGCAGCTGATAGCATTTCATAGTGAAGCACTGCACATACAGACTCCAGGCACCATGCCCACCTTAAATCAAAACTGAAATGGTGTTTGGAATAACCCTTTAACTAAACTAGGAGTTCATTTAGGAGTTTTTTTTTTTCTTTTTTAGTATTTATTGATTTCCTTCCTGCAGCATATGAATGCCATGCAGGCAGCATCAGCAGGTGGATATGATGTGTGTAACAAAAAACGTTTCTGACAATCCAGTACAAAAAGCATGACCTTAGTGAGACCAGTGCACAATTAAAGGAGGACACCCCAAGCAACTCATTCATGCCTTGTCAAATTATTTCAAGTAGAGTTTTTTGAGCCATTATGTTCTAATTATTTAAACTAGTCATGGCAGCAAGTATAGGCTGTACACCTGGGTATTTGTTTACTCTCTTGGGGTTATTTACCAAAATCACAATTCCCAGAAATTTTAAGTGAATTTAAAGTTTGAGGCCAATGTAGCAAACTGGATACATAGCTGGTTTAGGGGAAAAAAAATTCCAATTCAGCTATTGTGACCATAAATCTAAAATTCCCTTTCAATTAGAAACATAGAATGTGATGGCAGATCAGAACCATTCGGCCCATCTAGTCTGCCCATTTTTTTTTTTAAATACTTTCATTAGTCCCTGGCCTTATCTTATAGCTAGGATAGCCTTATGCCTATCCCACGCATGCTTAAACTCCTTTATTGTGTTAACCTCTACCACTTCAGCTGGAAGGCTATTCCATGCATCCACTACCCTCTCAGTAAAGTAATACTTCCGGATATTATTTTTAACCCCTTAAGGACGGACGACGGTTCGACGGTTGACCGTCATCTGCATTTTTCCATTGCCGACCGATGACGGTCCTGAACCGTCCTAACTTTAAGATTTACTTACCCGATCGCCGTTGTTCCCCCGGCGGCGATCGGCGGTGCTCCCGTTGTGGGGAGACTGCCTGCAGCCCAGACAGTCTCCCCATGGCGAATTAGGACCCCTGTGGCCATGTGATCGCTCAACAGGGCGACCACATGGTCACAATAGGTGTCCATGTGTCTGCCTGCAGGGGGACTGTCTGTGCTGACAGGCAGTCTCCCTGCATGTGTAAAATCATGAAAAAAATTAAAGTTAAAGTTAATAAAAAAAATTATTATATATGTGTAAATATATATGATATATAGACATATATTATACCTATATAATATATGTCTATCATATATATGTCATGCTAAGTGTATTTTTATATTAATTTGTACATATATTAATATAAAAATACACTTATAATTAAATTACACACGTGTATATATAATTATATATTGTGTATATATATTATTATAACATACAAATAATAAGTAATTTAAATTAAATGAAACATGTTAAAATAATAAATTAAAAAAAATTATATCTATACGAAATTTTATTCTAACTGTATTTTGATATTAATATATATATTTATATCAAAATACACTTAGAATGAAATTGTGTATATAAATAAATAAAAAGAATATGAACTCTTCATATGTCCATATACAAAATTACATAAATAATTATATAAATATACACGTAGACTTCAAATATATAAATATACATACTATTTTTACATAATTAAGTAATTTTATTGATTGCAATTTAAGGGACCTGCCTGCCAACCCAGGCCGAAATTCCAGAGAATTTAATTTGCTATCACTGTATTTTACCCTGTAACGTTCTACGACACCCTAAAACCTGTACATGGGGGGTACTGTTTTACTCGGGAGACTTCGCTGAATACAAATATTAGTGATTCAAAACAGTAAAACAAATCACAGCGATGATATTGTCAGTGAAAGTGACTTTTTTTGCATTTTTCACACACAAACAGCACTTTTACTGATATAATTGTTGTGATACATTTTCCAGTTTTGAAACACTAGTATTTGTGTTCAGCAAAGTCTCCCGAGTATAACCGTACCCCCCATGTACAGGTTTTATAGCGTTTTTGAAAGTTACAGGGTCAAATATATGGGTCAAATATTTTTACATTGAAAATGGCCAGGTTGGTTACGTTGCCTTTTGAGAGCGTATGGTAGCCCAGGAATGAGAATTACCCCCATAATGGCATAAAATTTGCAAAAGAAGACAACCCAAGGTATTGCAAATGGGGTATGTCCAGTCTTTTTAGTAACCACTTAGTCACAAACACTGGCCAAAATTAGCGTTCAATTTAGTTTTTTACTTTTTTCACACACAAACAAATATGAACGCTAACTTTGGCCAGTGTTTGCGACTAACTGGCTACTAAAAAAGTCTGGACATTCCCCATATTGAATACCCTGGGTTGTCTACTTTAAAAAAAAATATGTACATGTGGGGTGTTATTCAGCGATTTATGACAGATAATAGTGTTACAATGTCACTATTGATACATTTTAAAAATGTATGTTTTGAAACCGCAATATCCTACTTGTACTTATAGCCCTATAACATGCAAAAAAAAGCAAAAAGCATGTAAACACTGGGTATTTTTAAACTCAGGACAAAAGTTTGAATCTATTTAGCAGTTTTTTCATTCGCTTTTGTAGATGAGTAAAAGATGTTTCACATAAAAGTCGAAAAACATGTATTTTCAATTTTATCATATTTTTTCATTTTTTAAAAATTTAAATTACATGAGATTATATAAATAATGGTATGTAAAGAAAGCCCATTTTGTCCTGAAAAAAACAATATATAATTTGTATGGGAACAGTAAATGAGAGAGCGGAAAATTACAGCTAAACACAAACACCACAAAAGTGTAAAAAGATGCCTGGTCGCAAATGTACAACATCGCAAAAACAGTCCGGTCCTTAAGGGGTTAAACCTTTGCCCCTCTAATTTAAGACTATGTCCTCTTGTTGTGGTAGTTTTTCTTCTTTTAAATATAGTCTCCTCCTTTACTGTGTTGATTCCCTTTATGTATTTAAATGTTTCTATCATATCCCCCCTGTCTCGTCTTTCCTCCTATACAATTCACTTTGATGTCTCACTTTAGTGAATAATCCTGTTAGTCTACCACCTTGTTTTAAAAAATATATACATGAAAAAAGCCCTGTGCTCCATATACTGGATACATGATGTGGTAAATATGTTTTTTATTTTGACCTAAAGTTTAAAATCTCATTGTCATCTCCACAATTGACAATTTACTGAATAAACTTCATTGCAGTAAAATCGAAGTACGTGTGTTGAGGTTTGTTTCAGCAAGCTTTTGTAATAACACGTTTTCATAACATTAAATAGGAAGTTTTTATAACAAAGTAGTTTTTATTGCACAACAGTTATTTCCTGAGGTTATACTAACGATGATGAACTTAAATGAGAGTCTAAAGATTGGACTACTGAAATTGTATTATGTATTATTTATATATATATATTCAGGAAAACAATGTAAGTGATAATAAATCGCAATCATCATATATAGTAAATAATGCAACAACCTAACAAGTGCACTAGCTCAACCAAACACTACATGAAAAGTTGCAATCGGAATATAAAACACTCAAAGTCTATATAATCACAGCAGTACATAAAAAAACTCACAGGAGTAAATCTTGTTGTGACTCACATAAGATTTACTCCTGCGAGTGTTTTATATACATATATATTATTGTAATCACATACGCTTTGTGTGTTTTACATTCACTTTACAGACATCACATTACCAGTTAATATACCGTCAGGGTCTTTCCATTAAAAAGTGAATTATAAAGACTTGAAAGTGAATTGACCTAAAATTTGAAATTCATTTTGAATTCAGTTTGA
Organism: Pelobates fuscus; assembly: GCF_036172605.1. Taxonomy (NCBI): domain Eukaryota; kingdom Metazoa; phylum Chordata; class Amphibia; order Anura; family Pelobatidae; genus Pelobates; species Pelobates fuscus. Next base: position 26,818,387 of record NC_086317.1, read on the forward strand.
ATTCCCACCAATTCACTCTTTACATCGAAAGCAATCATAAAGAAAAAAATCGCTGCACTTTTTTTCACAAACTTATAAGATGATAAATGACTTTATGAAATACGATGGCCTTGATTCATATAGTAAAAGGGGGCCTTGATTATATAAAGATATCCTTTTCACGAGTCCCTTTGCTATTTTTGGGCTCTTTTATTAGTCCCTTTGTTATTTTGCTCCATGTACGGCTAAGAGATTACGATACAGTGTTGGTGTGCAGGGTTCTTGAATTATAAACATAATACTGAAAGTGTTACATTTCTGGAAACTGTGACATTTTGTTACGGTTAATTACACCTCTTTACGACTGTCGTTTTAGACCATTTTGAACAATAGACAGTTTCCCAAGAGCACAGTTGTATAATGCTGAAAGCATGAACGAAATACAAAGCACCAATTTAGGGTGTCATCAGGTTCATTCACTAAACAATGTTTTCCTGAAATCTCAATTTAAAAGTTTAAGACATTTTGATTTTCTCTTTCAACTTGTCTCATTTTTGGATTTAGGTTTTCAAAATAAATAAATAATGGTTTTACATGACTAGCAAACTATTTCAATGGTCAGATCATGTTTTAAAATCCCATTCTGCACTGGAGCTGAGATCACAGGTGAAGTATTCTTTATATTGACAGACAACATACAGCACAGTTGTTTTGTCTCAGGGCAACACTGGGCACTCCCAGGCGATCCTAAATTAGTGGGACTAACACTCCCAAACAGAAGCTACTATTTAAATGTAAATTTTACAATCTCCTGATAATGGAATTGTGGGTAAGGAGCAGAGGAGAAAGAAATTGCAGTTTCCTCATGTACTCTCAGGTCAGGGAAAAAAAAATAAATGAATGGCATTAATTCAGTCTATCTCCATGAGAGGGGGGATTTGAGAGGCAAAATAGTGTAACTCCATTTTGGCATATAAACAAAGGGTGGGCTTAGATCCTGCTCCCTTTTAAAGAATGCATGTGACAAAACCAGATTATCAGGTAGGAACGGGTAACTGCCAGTGATTAAATCACTGTGTATGTATAATAATGAGACAATGACATTCCCTAGCAGCAATGAAATGGCCATGTTACTATATAATCATGTTACCAGTACGCAGAACATATATATTGCATTTTATCATCGTACTAAGTGTAAATAAATAATAAATATAGAACACATTATCTCTTCAACAGCACGTTGGATACCACAACAATTTGTGACTTTGCTTAACCCCAGCCCTAAAGTGGTTAAATGGATTGGGAAAATGAATAGATTGATGCAGGTTCAATCGTTTTATAAAAAAATGTATTAATGAGAAGAAAACATCATGACCACATCTTATTTACATGTCATTATGGCTAAAAATCAATCTGTAAACGCAAATAATGCACATTAATATTGACAGGATTTTGTTGTTACCGAAAAATCTATTTACTATAGTGGATCAACCTTGTAAGAGGAATTTTCTGCCGCTAAAGCTTCTATTTCAATACAATGATTTGCCATGAACAGGGAATATCTTATATTTAAGCCATATTAAACTAGTGGTGATATCAAAAGTGATTTAACAATATCCTGCTTTTACACGTAAACTAGGGAACAATTTGCATCCCTTGCATATCCCAAGGCAAGCTTTAGTAAAATACTTTTTTAGAAACAGCAGCTCTAAGAGGTGATGCATTTAACTATTCTCCCAAAATGCAATTCTGAATATGCAAATACACCTAGACAAAGTATCATAAGGTTTTCAAAGATTTATATAAGCTCCTTCAGAAAAGACACCGTATTTTAAAACACAATCTTTCATTTGTTGAAAGCATAATATGCACATCAACAATTTTAAAAAGCTAATATGAAATATTTAATAACATTTGTTAAACAAAATCTGTTAAATGAGTCATAAAAATGTTTAATTAATCATTTAATGGAAATGGATGTTTCTGTTATCGTCTACTGATCAACATAACAGGGTTTGTTCAATAAACAGTGACGTATACTGAATCGAAAATCGAATTGCACAATTCAGACTAGAATTTTCAATCTATGGCTATAGCTGAGTTTTACCATTTTTCCAAATCAGCTTTTTTTCAATTTTAAAGTTAGCATTTCGGTTTTCAATACAGTACACTTCACTGTTTGATGTGTAAACCCTTTAGTGTATGGGTTAACCTTATCACAGCAACACACACTGAGACACATTAACAACTGAACTATTTTAGCTTATATAAACTAATATATCATCAGTAAATAAATTAAATTAATGTATATCTTATCTCTTTGCAAAAGACACTGGATACACTTTGATTAAAATCACTTCCTAAAAAGAAAATCCCCCCAAATACTCCATCTAAAAGCAATTTTAACACACAATGAGAGATTAAAAAATAGTTCATATATTTGTGGCGGTTGCAAAAATAAAATTGAAATGCATTTGCCTACTTAGATATTACTAATATCAGTAAGCTGAAAAAATAAATAAATGAATATAAGAGAGCATTGGTAAGTCTATAATTTTAATAGCAAATATTTGTTCAAGAAATATTTTAGGATTATAAAAAAGGATAAAAGGAACAAGCAATATGTTATGTATCTATAAAACTGTCTTGTCATAAAATGCATTGCCTGATAAACTTATAGAAAATACATTTATAAAGTGAATTTGATACATGGTAAAAAAAAAAAATTAAAACAATTATAACTCAATAAGAAAACAGCCAACTTACTGGTATTAAGTGATAAATGCTTCTCTGATCTTTTGACTATCATTCTTCTATTTGGATATAATTTTGTTAATGTTAATATCTATTCTCCATCATACAGAAAACTACCCTATAAAAATAATACAAAACTGTTTTACCCAAATATATTAATGTGAACAAAGATAACGACGGTAGACAACTTACATATTAAGCAGAAAATAAATATCAATAATTTGATCCACACTCCCATCGTTGAGCAATTCTGTTTCTTGCTCTCTGTTGCTCTTTGTATTCCTTGTGCTGTACTGACATTTTTGAATAACTGTACAGGTGCTTTTGTAGGTTTGCAGTGGGCGAGGCTTGAGTACCAATACCTGTTACAGAAGTCAAACCTGTTTTCTCTTGCACAGTCGTTTGTTTAAATAAGTTTCCTGGACACAAAGGGACAGTGACAATTCCAGAGTGAGATATTGTAGCGGACTGGGTCCTATACCAGAGTACGCCCCAGTTTCCTGGAGGGGGCTGATGGCTCACCTCCTGCCCAGTGATTATGGTCCCAGAAAGATGAGGCCCTTTAAGTACAATGACTGGGATTAATGGGATTTTGAATGGCACTACTGGCCCTTTAAGACCCAGCCAAGGACATGGTGTACCATTACAGAGACTTCGGACCATATACCTTGTGCAGCAAGGGACATTAAGCTATGTACCAAGATTTGTGTCTTTTAATATATTTTCATGTATTGTGTATTCACCTTGTATGCAGCATTCGTCTGATTGTTCGGTAGAATCACTCCAGTTATTATGAGAGTGAAACTACCGAACAGTCAGACCACCCCAGTAGTAAGTGTGCCTCCAATTACCGTTTGAAACAATGTTGCGAACGGGTAATTGGCCTTTCGTGTAGTGTATTTTGTCCTCTGGGTGGCCGCCATTCGTGAGACGAACACATGGTGGCGGCCATCTTAAACTCCCAAACAGCGGTGTTTTGCCGTCGAGTGTCTGGAACTAAAATCGGACACTCGACTAGGCAAACACCGCTGAGACCTCCAGACTTCCATGGATTCGTGCTGAAACTACCGAACGGGCTACCGTTCGGTAGAAAGATTCATACGAACAAGGGGATTCAAATGAAGGCAAGCAACAGCTATTTTAAACACGAACTGAGACCGACCGCAGGGCCAGATTTCATGTAACTATTTTTGGCTAATTTGCCCATGCGGTCGGTCAAAACTTTACCTGCCCATAACTCCCGAACCCCTGGTCTGATCTGGGTGATTTTTGTGATGGGAGTGAGCGCAGGACTTCTCTTTTTGTATTTATATTTACTTTGTATCACACAGCCTGGTTACAATGCTGCCGCCCATCCCATGTGTTCCCTATTAAGGGTTAATAAGTATATAGGGGTGTATATAAAAAATACCCCTCTCTGTCTCATTAGAGATATCTTTGCCAGAAGCTCAAGGGGGTTCTGCCTTGACGTTTGCAGGCAGGCATTCCCTCCAATGGCCATTGGAGCAACTAAATGACCTCCATTTGTCTAAATATACATAGGGATTAAGGAGAGAGCGTAGGCAACTTTTACTGTCCTTTGATTTTTGGATATGTTTCTCTACCAGGGGGTACCATATTTAAGGGCATATTCCACCGATTTGGGGTACATCTGAAAAGGAGGAGAAAAGTATGCATTGTATAATTGTGTTAATTGCTAATCTAAGGGGAGGAGATGTGTGAGAAGTAACGTCTATGGGATTGGTTACTGTACTAATTGTGGTGAATCCCTCCCTTGCATGGGAGAATCTCATAAAAGCAGGAATGTTGCCATTAAACTTGAGTTCTACTCCTGATACTGTGTGTCGTCCAGTGATTGGGAAAGGTGATGGGACTATGGGACTTTATTGCTGATTGTGCTGAATATTCTCTTGGATTTATTACTTGTTCCTGCATCCTCTGGATATATTGGTGGAGTTAAGCTGTGAGAAATTAGCTCTCCGCTACAGATATGAAGCACATGCATCTAACAGATATGTTCCCATTTATTGGATCATTGAGAAAGACTTTAGTGTGTTTTGTTTTTCTTCACTTTGATGAGAAAGAAAAGTGTATGAACAATAAAAACAGTTTTAGGTGTACGAGGCATATCATAAAAGTTTATCGCCAAATAAAAATTTCTAAGTGAAAATTTACAACATAAAATATTTGCATATTTTTTTTTTCAGCGTTAGCAAATAAACGTTATCTTTTAGTACTTATTAATAATTATGTATATATCTTTGTTGCATTTTATTGCTCACAAAGTTAATTTTGACTATTTTTGGTTATTTTTGCTTATACACACACCTTTCGGAGTATAAATATTTGGGAAATTGTCGGGGTTTTGGTTTCATTACAATGACTGAAAGATTTCATTATAGTGCTTAGCAGACATACACATTGATTTATACATTTATATATTTTAGATTGTAAGTTTATGAAGCGAGTCCCTCTGATTCTTCTAGTAAATAGATTCATTAACAATTAAAAATTGTATGCAATGAGGCATGAACACTAGTGAACAGGTGTTTATGTTGCAGGTGGCCTGCTGCAAATGTTTAATGGACAAAAAGGAACTTTGGCTAAATTTCAGCTGGTTCAGAAAATGAATGTGAGAATCTCTGAATAATTATCCCTCTAATCATTATCATAACAGTCCTGCAAGATGTAGACAGTCTAGGATGTTTTGGGAATTCTAGTAAATGATATGTGAAATAGTATCTGTGTTTTTTCCCTTCCTTCACTTGTATTTTCTTCTACCTTTAACTAACAGCAAAGTAAATTGATATTTACACTGGTTAAAAGAGAAGCAATATAGACTATAAAGTCTATACATATACAAAGTTACAGGTTTACTTAGCACTTTAAAAGTTATATAGCAGTAGAGGGAGTAAGTGTAGTGAATGCAGAGTGTTAATGTGTAGTGAACACAGAGTGTGTTTGAGTAGTGGATGTAGTGTGTGTACAGTGATGTAGTGTGTGTTTGTGTAGTGGATGTAGTGTTTGTATGTACTAGATGAAATGTGTTTAGTGGATGCAGTGTCTGTAGTGTGTGTATTAGACGCAGTATCTGTGTATAGTGAATGAAGAGTGTTTCAGTTTGTGGTGGATGTAGTGTGTGTACTGTGAATACAGGATGTTTGGGTAGTGGATGCTGTGTGTACAGTTAATGCAGAGTGTGTGTCAGTATAGTGAATCCAGAGTGTGTGCATAGTTTAGTGAATGCAGAGTGTGTGTTAGTGTGTAATGAATGCAGAGTGTGTGTTAGTGTGTAATGAATGCAGAGTGTGTTAGTGTGTAATGAATGCAGAGTGTGTGTTAGTGTGTAGTGAATGCAGAGTGTGTGTTAGTGTGTAGTGAATGCAGAGTGTGTGTTAGTGTGTAGTGAATGCAGAGTGTGTCAGTGTAATGAATGTAGTGTGTGTTAGTGCAGTGAATGCAGAGTGTGTTTTAATGTGTAGCGAATGCAGAGATTGTGTTAATGTGCAGCGAATGCAGAGAGTGTGTTAATGTGCAGCGAATGCAGAGAGTGTGTTAATGTGTAGCGAATGCAGAGAGTGTGTTAATGTGTAGCGAATGCAGAGAGTGTGTTAATGTGTAGCGAATGCAGAGAGTGTGTTAATGTGTAGCGAATGCAGATAGTGTGTTAGTGTGTAGCGGATGCAGAGTATGTGTTAGTGTAGTGAATGCAGAGTGTTTGTGTAGTGGATGTAGTGTTTGTATGTACTAGATGAAATGTGTTTAGCGGATGCAGTGGATGTAGTGTGTGTATTAGACGCAGTGTCTGTGTATAGTGAATGCAGAGTGTTTCAATTTCTGGTGGATGTAGTGTGTGTACTGTGAATACAAGATGTTTGTGTAGTGGATGCTGTGTGTACAGTTAATGCAGAGTGTGTGTCAATATAGTGAATGCAGAGTGTGTGCATAGTTTAGTGAATGCAGAGTGTGTGTTAGTGTTTAATAAATGCAGAGTGTGTGTTAGTGTGTAATAAATGCAGAGTGTGTGTTAGGGTGTAGTGAATGCAGAGTGTGTTAATGTGTAGTGAATGTCAGTATAGTGGATGCAGTGAGTGTTTTAGTGTGTAGTGTATGCAGAGTGCATGTTGTATTAGTGAATGCAGTGTGTGTATTGTATTAGTGTATTCGTGTATGCAGTGTGTGTGTTAGTGTATGCAGTGTGTGTTGTGTTAGTATATGCAGAGTGTGTTGTCAGTGTATGCAGAGTGTGTTGTCAGTGTATTGTGTCAGTGTATGCAGAGTATGTGTTGTGTTAGTGTATGCAGAGTATGTGTTGTGTTAGTGTATGCAGAGTATGTGTTGTGTTAGTGTATGCAGAGTATGTGGTGTGTTAGTGTATGCATAGTATGTGTTGTGTTAGTGCATGCAGTGTGTGTTGTGTCAGTGTATGCAGAGTGTGTTGTGTCAGTGTATGCAGAGTGTGTGTTGTGTCAGTGTATGCAGAGTGTGTGTTGTGTCAGTGTATGCAGAGTGTGTGTTGTGTCAGTGTATGCAGAGTGTGTGTTGTGTCAGTGTATGCAGAGTGTGTGTTGTGTCAGTGTATGCAGAGTGTGTGTTGTGTCAGTGTATGCAGAGTGTGTGTTGTGTCAGTGTATGGAGAGTGTGTGTTGTGTCAGTGTATGCAGTGTGTGTGTTGTGTCAGTGTATACAGAGTGTGTGTTGTGTCAGTGTATGCAGAGTATGTGTTGTGTTATTGTATGCAGAGTATGTGTTGTGTTAGTGTATGCAGAGTATGTGTGTTAGTGTATGCAGAGTATGTGTTGTGTTAGTGTATGCAGAGTATAAGTTGTGTTAGTGTATGCATAGTATGTGTTGTGTTAGTGTATGCAGTGTGTGTTGTGTCAGTGTATGCAGAGTGTGTTGTCAGTGTATGCAGAGTGTGTTGTCAGTGTATGCAGAGTGTGTTGTCAGTGTATGCAGAGTGTGTTGTCAGTGTATGCAGAGTGTGTTGTCAGTGTATGCAGAGTGTGTTGTCAGTGTATGCAGAGTGTGTTGTCAGTGTATGCAGAGTGTGTTGTCAGTGTATGCAGAGTTTGTTGTCAGTGTATGCAGAGTGTGTTTTGTCAGTGTATTGTGTCAGTGTATGCAGAGTATGTGTTGTGTCAGTGTATGCAGAGTATGTGTTGTGTCAGTGTATGCAGAGTATGTGTTGTGTCAGTGTATGCAGAGTATGTGTTGTGTTAGTGTATGCAGAGTATGTGTTGTGTTAGTGTATGCAGAGTATGTGTTGTGTTAGTGTATGCAGAGTATGTGTTGTGTTAGTGTATGCAGAGTATGTGTTGTGTCAGTGTATGCAGTGTGTGTTGTGTCAGTGTATGCAGAGTGTGTGTTGTCAGTGTATGCAGTGTGTTGTGTATGCAGAGTGTGTGTTATCAGTGTATGCAGTGTGTTGTGTATGCAGAGTGTGTGTTGTGTCAGTGTATGCAGAGTGTGTGTTGTGTCAGTGTATGCAGAGTGTGTGTTGTGTCAGTGTATGCAGAGTGTGTGTTGTGTCAGTGTATGCAGAGTGTGTGTTGTGTCAGTGTATGCAGAGTGTGTGTTGTGTCAGTGTATGCAGAGTGTGTGTTGTGTCGGTGTATGGGGTGTGTTTTGTGTTGGTGTATGTAGTGTGTGTGTGTTGTGTTGGTGTATGTAGTGTGTGTGTGTTGTGTTGGTGTATGTAGTGTGTGTGTGTGTGTTGGTGTATGTAGTGTGTGTGTGTGTGTTGTGTTGGCGTATGTAGTGTGTGTGTGTTGTTTAGGCGTATGTAGTGTGTGTGTTGTGTCGGCGTATGTAGTGTGTGTGTGTTGTGTCGGTGTAGTTAGTGTGTGTGTGTGTTGTGTCGGTGTAGTTAGTGTGTGTGTGTGTGTTGTGTCGGTGTATGTAGTGTGTGTGTGTGTTGTGTCGGTGTATGTAGTGTGTGTGTGTGTTGTGTCGGTGTATGTGTTGTGTCCGTGTATGTAGTGTGTGTTGTGTCCGTGTATGTAGTGTGTGTGTAAATGTGCAATCTGGGGGGGAAGGGGGAGGAAGGGGCATTTTCACAAAAAAAGAAAAAAAAAAGAAAATTAATTTAATTAAATGTTATTCCCCCCTCCCTGCTTACCTGGTCCAGGGAGGGGGAGATTCCATCCTTGGTGGTCTGGTGGGGGCCCCCCGGCTCCCTGTAACCACACTGCCTGTTCTCTCTTCTCTCTTCCAATAACTCTTACGAGACCCGTGGAGCATTGCCATGGCAACCGGGTCTCGCGAGAGTTATTAGAAGAGAGAAGAGAGAAGAGGCTGTGTGCTGGGCCCCCTCTGTGGTAACAGGGAGCCGGAGGCCCGCGGCTGCACACATAGATAGCGATATTCGCTATCTATGTGTGCAGAAAGGGAAAGTGGGGCCCAGGACTGCCAGAGCAGTCCGGGCCCCCCAGGGCCGCCGGGCCTGTGACAACCGTCATGGTTGTCACCCCCTGATGGCCCTGAGTGCAGTAGGTATATAGTGTATGTATAATTTATTTAATAGTGCTAACAGGTGTACTCAGCACTTAACAGGTTGCATTACAGTCGAGGAAGGTACAGTAAGTGCAGTAGGTATACAGTGTATGTATATTTTATTTATATAGCACTAACAGGTGTACTCAGCACTTTACAGGTTACATTACAGTCGAGGGAAGTACAGTAAGTGCAGTAGGTATACAGTGTATGTATATTTTATTTATACAGCGTTAACAGGTGTACTCAGCACTTTACAGATTACATTACAGTAGAGGGAGGTACAGTAAGTAGAATAGTTTTATAGTGTATGTAAAAATGTATTTATAAAGTGCTAACAGGTGTACTTAACACTTTAAAAGTTACATTGCAGTAGAGGGAGTAAGTGCAGTAGGTATACAGTGTATGTATAATTTATTTAATATTGCTAACAGGTGTACTCAGCACTTTACAGGTTACATTACAGTAGATGGAGGTTCAGAAAGTGCAGTATGTATACAGTATGTTTCTATTTTACTTATATAGCGCTAACAGGTGTACTCAGCACTTTACAGGTTACATTACAGTCGAGGGAGGTACAGTAAGTGCAGTAGGTATACAGTGTATGTGTATTTTATTTATATAGCGCTAACAGGTGTACTCAGCAATTTACAGGTTACATTACAGTAGAGGGAGGTACAGTAAGTGCAGTAGGTATACAGTATGTTTCTATTTTACTTATATAGCGCTAACAGGTGTACTCAGCACTTTACAGGTTACATTACAGTCGAGGGAGGTACAGTAAGTACAGTAGGTATATAGTGTATGTATAATTTATTTATATAGCGCTAACAGGTGTACTTAGCACTTTACAGGTTACATTACAGTAGAGGGAGGTACAGTAAGTGCAGTAGGTATACAGTGTATGTATTTTATTTATATAGCACTAACAGGTGTACTCAGCACTTTACAGGTTACATTACAGTAGAGGGAGGTACAGTAAGTACAGTAGGTATACAGTGTATGTATAATTTATTTAATATTGCTAACAGGTGTACTCAGCACTTTACAGGTTACATTACAGTAGAGGGAGGTACAGTACGTGCAGTAGGTATACAGTGTATTTTATTTATATAGCGCTAACAGATGTACTCAGCACTTTACAGGTTACATTACAGTAGAGGGAGGTACAGTAAGTGCAGTAGGTATACAGTGTATGTGTATTTTATTTATATAGCGCTAACAGGTGTACTCAGCACTTTACAGGTTACATTACAGAAGAGGGAGGTACAGTACGTGCAGTAGGTATACAGTGTATGTGTATTTTATTTATATAGCACTAACAGGTGTACTCAGTACTTTACAGGTTACATTACAGTAGAGGGAGGTACAGTAAGTGCAGTAGGTATACAGTGTATGTATATTTTATTCATATAGCACTAACAGGTGTACTCAGCACTTTACAGGTTACATTACAGTAGAGGGAGGTACAGTAAGTGCAGTAGGTATACAGTGTATGTATATTTTATTCATATAGCACTAACAGGTGTACTCAGCACTTTACAGGTTATATTACAGAAGAGGGAGGTACAGTAAGTACAATAGTTATACAAAAGGTTGTTGGATTCAGTGCTTAGTGACCAGTAGATAGCTTGAATAAAAAATGGAGAAGGGTCGTAACCTAAGAGTATGATGTTCCCTCACAGTTCATGAGAAAAGAGTACAAATGTAAAAACAGAAAATTATAGGTCGCGCCACACAGATAATGATATAATAAAACCAATATGTACTTACATAAAATGCTTAAAAGGAACAAAGTCCTGAGTAAAATTATATGAATAAAATAGTATAGTCCAAGTTGATTGAAGAAATAAATGAGTACAGTAGATCTTATAGGTTCTGAGATAATCCAATGTCCAGATGGCGTGGAGGCATGAAAATCTGAAAATGTTCCAATAGTGTAAAACTGTAGACAAAAGGCGAAATATGATAGTAGTAGTGTATCTCCTACTCACCTAGTCGAGAGCTAAAGCCAGCTCAGGTGTAAACCGCATTCAGTGGCGTTGATCCCCCACTGGTAGGATATAGGTGTTAGTAGGCAGGTGAAGATAATCAATATGTGGGAGGAAAAAGATAAAAAACAATAGTGCTCTCTGTATACTTTAGCAAAGAGTTGGTAATTTAAAAAGGTATAATACTCACATGCGGATGAGCAGGATATGCTGCTCACTTTAAAAGCGTGGGTGGTATAATCCCCACCTAGGATTCTTGAGTGAATGGGGATTTCCAGTGTATTGAATGACCAGGATTTAAAAAAAATAATTAAATAGCATAAAAAAAGAAAGGTATAATACTCACATGCGGGTGAGCAGAATATGCTGCTCACTTTAAAAGCATGAGTGGTATAATCCCTACCTAGGATTCTTGAGTGAATGGGGATTTCCAGTGTATTGAATGACCAGGTTTTAAAAAAAAAAATTAAATAGCATAAAAAAAGAAAGGTATAATACTCACATGCGGGTGAGCAGAATATGGTGCTCACTTTAAAAGCATGGGTGGTATAATCCCTACCTAGGATTCTTGAGTGAATGGGGATTTCCAGTGTATTGAATGACCAGGTTTTAAAAAATAATTAAATAGCATGAAAAAAGAAAGGTATATTTCATAGGTAAAGTATCTAGGGCCAAATTTACTTTAATTATTTAAATTAAAAAGGGTAAGAACAGTAAAAAAAACTGCCAAAATTGGTAGTTTATATAGGCACTTACAAACAGTTAATTATTCAAATTTTGGCGCCAAAACGGTGTCACAATTTTGTGAGACATAAATTATAAAATAAAACCGGGTTAATATTAGAATAATAAAATAGTTGTACAAATTATAAGTGTATAGTTTATTTAATAAAACGAAGGTTTTAAAGCCTTAAAAGTAAACCAAAAGTTAAAATGCAAATGAGCGGTCATGTAGTGCGCGCTCGGGGTGTGACGCGCTTGTCCACGTGACTCGCCGAGGGAGCTTATGGAAAGTGTGAGCTCTCACCGGGTGGTATTACGGCGCGATTGCCGAGAGGGCGGGCTGGACAGGAGGTAGGGCAGACCGCGGGGTTGGCACAGCACGCATGCGTGCCACACTTCAGATGAATACTGGGAAATGCTTAATCAGATTAATCATGCCAATGTAAATGGAAATAAAATGTGATTAACAGTACAAAAGTGTGTGAGATAATACATTTGTTTGAAACTACTAGATTATAATGTGTGACATGGTTGTATAATGCCATACAAATGAAATATAAATATAGATATAATTGACCATACAGGGATGTGTAAAAATACACATATATAAAGAGCTGCCATGAAAAGAAAGGCAATGTACATAAGCAAAATAAATAACCCCACTGAAAAAAGAAGGGGAGGAGGGGGGAGAAAATACATATATGGGAATAGTGTCTTTATTAACAGCAATATAGCCTACCAAGAGCCAGAGATAGGATGCTTCCTTGTGTTGCTTATGGACGTTAGATGGTGGGATTCCCATCTTAGGAAAATAGAAAGGGAGATATGTGAATATCACATATAGGGAAGAGAGTATGTATAGAAAAAAAAAAGCCATATAAAAAGGAATAGGCCTAAAAAAGAAGAAAATAAAATAATAATATAAAATGTTAAATATAATAAAATAATAAAGTATGCAAAAAATGAAAAAATAATAAAGTATACAAAAAATTATAAAGTATACAAAAAATGAAAATAAATAAAAAATAAATAAAAAGAATGTATTACAAAAAAAATAAATTATATAGTAAAAAATACATGTATTAAAATCTATGATAAAAAAATCTGGTATAAAAAATTGTTATAGAAAATTAAACATTAAATTAAACATTAAGACCCTCTGGAGAGTGGGTTTTTAGCTCAAAAATTTCTCTTTTACCTAAGATTCTTCTCATATCACCACCACCTCTCCAGGGGGTGTTGCAATGTTCAATCCCAATACATTTAAGTCATTTGGGGTCTTTATTATGTTTTATAAATTGTTTAGACACAGAGTTATTTTTGTACCCTTTTGTTTTGCTGGGTATGAGTCTATGGAAGTAGTTTTATTAGGGGTAACAAATCTTTTAACCCCTTAAGGACAGAGCTTCGGAAGCTTGTCTTTCACTTTGTGACAACGGCATTTTTTGCATTTTTTGCTGTTTGCGTTCAACTGCAATTTGCATTTGACTAATTTATTGCACCGACGCATATTATATACCGTTTTTTAAAGGACAGAAAGGGCTTTCATTTGATGTAACATATATATATATACATGCTTATTTATTATAAAAAAAATACAGAAAAATGCAAAAAAATTAAAAAATTTGATTTTTTTTTTACAGTTTTTGCAATAATAATGTGTGCCTAATTAGTGCAGGTTAAGGAAAGTAATTAAAAATAAATTCATTTAGTTGTTCTGATTTACAGAATATATAATGTGACTGGGATTTTCAGTTTTTTTTTGGTAGTTACAGGTCACAAAGCACAAGGAGTAAAATAAACTTTTAATATGGAGCGATTTTAGTATTTGGTATGTTTGTCTTGTAAGATTTATAGCCATAAAAGAAAACAAAATTGCAACACAAAAGTATATATTTATATAAAGTAGACACCACAGGCTATTTACCTAAGGTTGTTTTGACACTTTCTACGTAGCCATTTTACCGCCAACCTCTGCTAAATATTGGAGTAAAATTGTGTTTTTTGGGGGTTTTCGCACACAAACTTATAACAAAGAACTTCTCATGTGTATTTTGTAAAGTTGGTGTGTGCTATTCCTGTACAAAGTTTTATTATGTGTTCAGTTACTTCTGCTGAGTACAACGGTACCCCCATTGTATGTCTTTGGCACTATTTCGTGAAGCTACAGTGCCATATAGGAGACCTGTCCTTTTCAGTATTCACAGTAGAATTTTGAGAGACGGATTTAATGAGCCTATGCTTCCATTTGGGGTATTATAACAGTTTGACTGTTCAAAAAAAAACCACAAAGGCCTACCATTTGTAAAAGTAGACACCCCAGGGTATGTCATAAGGTGCATATTGTGCCTTAACATGCCCCCATTTTTTTACCATTACATGCCAAAGTATGTGGTAAAAAATAATTTTGTGCATTTTTTACATACGGATTGCATTTTTGCTGGGCATTTTGTATATTTCATATGTGCCACTAAGCTCAAACCCCCCAAATAATGCTCAGCTAAGTCTTCTGAGTAAAAGGACAACCCCATTGTATGTCTATGGCACTATTTCGTGAAGCTACAGTGCCATATAGGAGACCAAGCCATATCAGTTTTTACCGAACTTTGAATTTTGACGCCGGGCCTAAGTGCAATTTCCAAGCATCTTCGCAGGTTTTAAATTCAAACTACCCCACAAAGGCCTACCATTTCTTAAAGTAGAAACCCCAGGGTATTTCAAAAGGCATATTTTGAACCTTAGCGTGGGATCATTTTTCCGCTAGCGTGTACCAGGTGTAGTGGTAATAAGCGTTTTTTTCTGCCTTTTTGACACACAAAGTGAGTTTGCACAGTATATTTTGCAAACCATATGTGTACAAACACTGTATAATAATTCATATGTTGCTCAGCTATGTCTGCTGAGTACAAAAATACCCCCGTATGTACCTTTGCCAGGTATATGTGGACATCGGAGGGGCACATTTGGGACACAGCCATTCCATTTTTTTTTCAAACTTTCAATTTTTACGCTGTGCCCATGTCCCATTTTAGAGTATTTTACCAGGCTATATAATCCAAATACCCCATAAAGCCATACCATTTCTTAAAGAAGACATCCCAGGGTATTTCAAAAGGCATATTTTGAACCTTAGCGTGGGATCATTTTTCCGCTAGCTTGTACCAGGTGTAGTGGTAATAAGCGTTTTAACTGCCTTTTTGACACATAAAGTGAGTTTGCACAGTATATTTTGCAAACCTTATGTGTACTACCACTGTATAATACTTCATATGTTGCTCAGCTATGTCTGCTGAGTACAAAAATACCCCCGTATGTACCTTTGCCAGGTATATGTGGACATCGGAGGGGCACATTTGGGACACAGCCATTCCATTTTTTTTCAAACTTTACATTTTTACGCTGTGCCCATGTCCCATTTTAGAGTATTTTACCAGGCTATATAAACCAAATACCCCATAAAGCCATACCATTTCTTAAAGAAGACATCCCAGGGTATTTTAAAAGGCATATTTTGAACCTTAGCGTGGGATCATTTTTACGCTAGCTTGTACCAGGTGTAGTGGTAATGAGCGTTATTAAATGTATTTTTTTACTTTTTAAAACTTTTTTTACTTTTTAAAACTATTTTTTAAACTTTTGTTTTGCTTATTAATTTTTTTAAAGTTTCCTAAACTTTCGTAAAACTTTTTTTTACAGATTTAACATTTTTCTAAGCTTTTTTTTTTACGTTAACCCCTAACTAGCAGTAAGCAGCACTAACAGTAAATTCCCCATTTTCCCATAACTCCCACCCACCCCAGCTAGCAAAATATTTAATTATACAATATTTAAATTAGTTAATTAAATAAATCTAACCCCTGAGGGATAAAAAATAAATAAAAGTTAATCGTCAGGGGTTAAAAAAAAAATTAGATCACAGTATAATACTGTGATCTGTATTTTGATCACTGTAGGCAGTGATCGACTGGCAGGGAAGGGGTTAATTTTTATTTGGACTGGGTAAAGGGTTTATTTTTTTACATTTTTTACTTAAACGTTATTAAAACTTTTTTTAACTTAATTTTTTAACTTTTTAAAGCTTATTTTTACACTTTTTTTAACGTTAACCCCTAGTTAGCCTAATACTAAATCCCCCAATTCCCCACTAACTTCCACCCTCCCCAGCTAGCTAAATTTATAACTTTAAAAAATTTAAATTAATTAATAAAATAAATTTAACCCCTGAGGGTTAAAAAAAAATAATAATTAACCCTCAGGGGTTAAAAAAAAAAATCAGATCATAGTAAAATGTAATCCCTGCCAATTGATCACTGTAGTCAGTGATCAATTGGCAGGGAAGGGGTTAATTTTATATTAAAATGGGTAAAGGGGGGTGGGATTTTAATTTAACTTTATTGTTTTGTCACCAGGGGGCAGGATCACTGAAGATCCGGCTCCCTGCACTTCACACAGAACCAGGAAGTGCAGGGAGGCGGAGGTGAGTATAGAGAGCACATGTGCCCGCTCTGGCATGCTGTCAGAGCGGGCACATGTACTGTGACAGCCCGATCCGGTGCTCCCGGTCTGCCTCTAATGCAGAGGCAGACCGGAGCACCATTAACGGGTGACGGACGAGGTCCGTCACTCGTCGTTAAGGCAATCCCCTGAGTGACGGACCTCGTCCGTCACTCGTCGTTAAGGGGTTAATAGTAGCTTTCCTTACAAACGTATTGATATCTATAAACGCCTGGAAAGGTTCAAAGGGGTTCGTGGGGGCATATTTGAGGCCTTTACTTAAAACCGAGATTTGGGCAGATGTTAGGGCTTTCTGGGAAAGGATAAAATGCCTAGGTCTTTCTCATTTATTGCAGTTATTGTCTTTCTGTTCTTTATCTCTTGTAGTCTTCTACCACTTCTCCTTCCTCTATACTCAGACTTCTTTTTCTTGCCCTGGATAGGTAAGGAGTTTGTATATGTGGAAGGTTGTGCGTGCAGATGTCTAAAAAAAATATCTTCATTGACTATTTCTGAGTCAATGGATAATAGTTGATATCTATTGCTGTGGTTATAGTCAACTGGGGATTTGGGGGGGTCTGTGTAGCGTTACTTACCTTATCCAGGGGCTGGCCGCGGTCCTCTCTTCGAGCTGCACGCGGTCCTGCTGCTGCACGAGCCGCGCGCGGCTCATCCCACGGCTTCAATAGGAAGGCGGACAGTGACCGTAAGAAGCGGTCACGTGTCCCGCCTGAATCTAAGAGCGCGCCGCGAGTCCCGGGCGCGCTCTTAAAGAGACAGTGGGAGCCTAAATTGCCAAAGGCTCCCATTGGCCCCTGTCATACCACACTCCCCATACACTTACCTTTTGGGGGTGTGGATATGACAGGAGCCAATCACATTAGTTTAGAAGCTATTTAAACTTACCTTTTTCCCTTAGTTCCTTGCCCTATCGTGGTTTCTGTTACAGTTCCCTTTAGTGCTTGTGGTGTTCAGTTGTGTTTCTTCGTTTTGACCTTGGCTTTGTATTCTGACTTCGTTTTTGCTTTGTCCTTATCTGTTCTGTTTGCCGGCTTGCTGTTTACTGTGTACCAGACCACGGCTAGTCCTAGTTTACGCTGTCTCTTTGTGCCCTTGACCTCGGATCGTTCCTGACTCTGTACTTCTCTTATATACGTCGAGTCCGGCCACTCTAAGGACCGGTAGACGTATCTTCCCTCTGTGTTGTCTTCTGTTTAGCTGGATCCTGCGTTTTGGGGTATTATCTCGTTACATTTAGATAAGGGCCATGGACCCCCCAGATTTAGTTCAACAGATGGCGTCCCATGAGGCTAGATTTGTAGAGCAGGATCACTGTATGGATCAGATAGCCCAGGCTCTCCAGACGCTCTTAGCTAGGACCATTCCAGCAACCACACCTAACCCTCCTACACCCCTTCTTCCTGAAGTATCTACTTTGCCTAATACTTTGGCCCATTTAACAACTCCTCCTAGGTATGGAGGGGACTCTAAGACATGCAGAGGGTTCATTAATCAAATAGAATTCCACTTTGAGATGTATCCACGTTCATTTCCCACAGAGAGGTCTAAGGTTGGGTTCCTTATGCACCAATTTACCGATAAAGCACTTGAGTGGGCAAATCCTATTTGGGAAGCTAATGGACCTATGGTGCATGATTTCAACAGTTTTCTTACGGCTTTTCGCAGAACTTTTGACACAATGAAATGGTCAAAGAATGCCGCAAGAGCATTAATGAGAATTAAACAGGGTTCTAGGTCTGTGGCTGATTATGCTATTCAGTTTCGTACCCTTGCCTCACAGGTAGATTGGACCAACAATGGGTTAACTACTGCCTTCATGGAAGGTTTATCAGACTCTATATTGGATGAGGTAGCAGCTAAGGAGCTTCCTATTGCCTTAGAGGACCTTATTGACTACCTCATTGATATAGATAATAGGATTCGTGACAGGCTCTATACTAAGAACAGGAATAGACGTTTTGTTACACCTATTAACCCCAGAGTTAATATACCGGAGAGTGTTAAAGTATCTGATGAGGAACCTATGCAATTAGGGGTTGCCAAACTCTCTGATACTGAGAAATTACATAGGAGAAGGGAGGGACTCTGCCTATACTGTGGTAGGAGAGACCATATGGTAAAGGAGTGTCCTTTGCTTCCGGAAAACTCTCGCACCTAAGACCATATAGGGGACTGGCCTTGGGTGTGATATCTAAGTCTCCTAAATTGCCTCCAAACCTCTTGATCCTCCCTGTTTCTTTACATATGGGAGAGAGTTGTATAGTTGAAAACATATACGCTCTGGTTGACTCTGGGGCAGCTGAAAATTTTATAGACTCTGGTTTTGTAAAGAGAAACAACATTCCCATCAGAGAGAAGGAGATACCCTTGGCCGTTGAGGCCATAGATGGTATACCATTAAGTTCTCCAGTTGTTACTCATGAGACTGTACCGTTACACATGTACACAGGGATTTTACACTATGAAACCATTCGGTTCCAGGTCATCACCTCTCCCTCTTCACAATTAGTGTTAGGGTATCCATGGTTACGTGCTCACAATCCCATTTTTGACTGGGAGACAGGGCAAATAAAATCATGGAGTGAAGCCTGCCACGAGTCTTGTACTATTGAAGTCACGCCTTTGAATTCTATTAATGTTCCTACCATTCCTCCTTTGTCTATGGCTATACCCTCTCAGTACTTATCTCTAAAGACTGTCTTCGATAAAAGGGAGGCTGACAAATTACCGCCTCACAGACCCTACGATTGTGCTATTGACTTGTTGCCTGGCACTATACCTCCAAAGGGCAGGGTGTACCCTCTATCGGTTCAAGAAAACCGTGTCATGGAGGAATATATTAAGGAATCATTAGACAAGGGATTTATTAGGAGATCCTCTTCTCCAGCTGGAGCGGGGTTCTTCTTTGTATTGAAGAAAGAAGGTGATTTAAGACCGTGTATCGATTATAGAGGTCTAAATAAAATCAACATCAAAAATGCATACCCTATACCATTAATCACAGAATTGTTTGACAGGCTCAAACATGCTACGGTATTCACCAAACTGGATTGTAGAGGAGCATACAATTTAATACGTATCAAGAAAGACCACGAATGGAAGACAGCATTCAACACTAGATCAGGCCATTATGAGTATACTGTTATGCCATTTGGGCTTTGCAATGCCCCAGCAGTATTTCAAGAATTTATTAATGATGTCTTAAGAGACTTTATTCACACATTTGTTATTGTGTACTTGGACGACATTTTAATATATTCTACAGACTTACACACTCATCACAGACATGTTACGACAGTTCTGAAGACCCTTCTTGCTAATGGTCTTTATTGCAAACTAGAAAAATGTCTATTTGACCAATCCGAAGTCCAGTTTTTGGGGTATTTGATTTCCGCTAAAGGTTTTCGTATGGATCCCCAGAAGCTTGCTGCTGTCATAGAATGGCCTCTACCGCAAGGTCTGAAAGCCATTCAGCGTTTTCTTGGTTTCTCCAATTATTATAGACGTTTTATCAAAGGTTCCTCGTCTAGTGTAGCACCTATTACCCGTATGACATAAAAGGATGGCAATACTCGTGTCTGGTCTACCGAGGCACTTCAGGCTTTTGAATTTCTTAAGACTACGTTCGCCTCTGCACCTATTTTACAGCATCCTGTCCCCTCACTGCCCTATATTCTTGAAGTTGATGCTTCCGATATCGGGGTAGGTGCTGTCTTATCCCAAAGAGAGTCGCCTGAAAAGCCATTGCATCCTTGTGGCTTCTTTTCTAAACAAATGTCCAAAGAAGAGAAAAATTATGATGTGGGTAATCGCAAACTCCTTGCTATTATTTTAGCACTTAAAGAATGGAGACATTTGTTAGAAGGAACTAAGGATCCTATCCTCATTTTTACGGATCACAAGAACCTATCCTACCTTAGCGAAGCTAAAAGATTGTCTTCCAGGCAGGCTAGGTGGTCACTGGTTTTGTCTCATTTCAATTATATTATCACCTATAGGCCAGGTGATCGCAACACTAAAGCAGATGCTCTGTCCAGACAGTTCGAAACTACTGACAAACAGGAGATTGATGTTACTCCTGTCATTCCCCCAGACAGGATAATAGCTACTACTATTTTGTCTATTTCCTCGTCCCTCTTGCAGGCCATACAAGCGAAACAAAGCATGGCACCTAGCGAGAGGCCTAATGATAAACTGTTCGTTGATGTTCCCGAGAGACGGGATATTCTGTCATTATATCATGATACTAAGACTGCTGGACATCCTGGTATTTCCAAAATGGTGTCAGCTGTTTCTCGGTATTTTTGGTGGGATTCCTTACGAAAGGATGTCACTGACTATATAAGTGCTTGTACTACTTGTGCCTGTATGAAATCCTCTCGTAGAGTTCCTTGTGGGCTGTTGCATCCGTTACCCGTTCCCGAGAGACCTTGGTCTAACCTATTAATGGATTTTATTGTTGAATTACCCCCTTCGAATGGTAACACAGTCATCCTGATGATAGTAGATCGGTTTTCCAAAATGGCTCACTTTGTGTCTCTTCATAAGTTGCCCACATCCAAGGAACTGGCTCTTATCTTCGCTAGAGAAGTATTTCGGTTACATGGTATTCCCGTATCTATTGTGTCCGATAGGGGTAGCCAATTTATTTCCAGGTTCTGGAAAGCCTTTTGTTCGGAAATGGGTATTTCTCTCTCATTTTCTTCCGCTTACCATCCCCAGTCTAATGGAGCTGCTGAACGTGCCAACCAGTCTCTGGAGCAGTGCCTCCGTTGTTTTGTGTCTCACCATCAGGACAATTGATCTGACCTGCTTCCTTGGGCTGAATTTGCTCGGAATAACGCCACTCATGATTCTTCCGGCAAAAGCCCTTTTTTCGTTGTCTATGGCCAGCATCCCGTTGTTCTTCCGGCTGCATTCTCCTCACAGGGCATGCCAGTTCTGGATGAGCATTTGGCTGGTTTGCGTAATACTTGGGAGCAGGTTCAGCGTTTTTTGGTGGACTCTGCTGCTCGCCAGAAGGCTCAGGCTAACAAGCATCGCAGAGCGGCTCCTTCCTATGTTGTGGGGGACAGGGTTTTGCTTTCCACGCGGAATATTCGCCTCCGGGTGCCTTCTATGAAATTGGCTCCCCGCTTCATTGGTCCTTATCGTATTATACATAAGGTTAATCCTGTTTCTTATGCCTTGGGTCTGCCTAAGAATCTGCGTATTCCTAATGTCTTTCACACCTCATTGTTGAAGCCTTACGTACGCAACCGCTATACCCGGCATACTCCTCCTCCCCCTCCTGTCTCTGTGGAGGGCCATGAGGAATTCGAAGTGTCTGCTGTTCTTGACTCTCGTTTCCTTAGGGGTCGACTTCAGTACTTGGTACATTGGAAGGGTTATGGGCCTGAGGAGCGCAGTTGGATTTCAGCTGATGCTGTTCATGCTCCCCGCCTTGTGCGTTCTTTCCATTCTCGTTTTCCTGCCAGACCTGGTCCTACCCGCCCGGAGGGCGTGTCCTCAGGGGGGGTACTGTAGCGTTACTTACCTTATCCAGGGGGTGGCCGCGGTCCTCTCTTCGAGCCGCGCGCGGTCCTGCTGCTGCACGAGCCGCGCGCGGCTCATCCGACGGCTTCAATAGGAAGCTCGGGCAGTGACCGCGAGAAGCGGTCACGTGTCCCGCCTGAATCTAAGAGAGCGCCGCAAGTCTCGGGCGTGCTCTTAAAGAGACAGTGGGAGCCTAAATTGCCAAAAGGCTCCCATTGGCCCCTGTCATACCACACTCCCCATACACTTACCTTTTGGGGGTGTGGATATGACAGGAGCCAATCACATTAGTTTAGAAGCTATTTAAACTTACCTTTTTCCCTTAGTTCCTTGCCCTATCGTGGTTTCTGTTACAGTTCCCTTTAGTGCTTGTGGTGTTCAGTTGTGTTTCTTCGTTTTGACCTTGGCTTTGTATTCTGACTTCGTTTTCGCTTTGTCCTTATCTGTTCTGTTTGCCGGCTTGCTGTTTACTGTGTACCAGACCCCGGCTAGTCCTAGTTTACGCTGTCTCTTTGTGCCCTTGACCTTGGATCGTTCCTGACTGTACTTCTCCTATATATGTCGAGTCCGGCCACTCTAAGGACCGGTAGACGTATCTTCCCTCTGTGTTGTCTTCTGTTTAGCTGGATCCTGCGTGTTGTGGTATTATCTCGTTACAGTCTGGACGTCTTAGTGCAAATGAGTTCTTTGTGGTCTGGGCGTAATATTCCTAGACGTAGATGTGTTGTGTGTAAATAAATTGTGATTTTGTTTAGATGTTGTGGTATTGTGAGGAAAATTTTAGTAATCTGGTGATGTTGTATTTTTTTGTATGGTAGGAAGGTGGCCTATAGTTTTGTGGTGGTGTTTGCTTTATGGGTGATCTTTGTCTTATGGATCCTTAAACAAGATGATCTTCTAAAGGACCAAATCCCAGAGAGACCCCACATCATATTTAGAGGAGCTCCCAGTTTCAAAAGTATTCTTACTAAAAGCTACACTAGAAATAACAAAAACGCCACAGGTTTCTTACCAAAACCTAAAGGTTTCTTTAAGTGTAACAAATGTATTGTGTGCAAAACCACAGACCCAACAATCACAACTAAAACAACCCATTTTTCCTCCAACAATACCAGTAATTCTTACCCTTAATTAAACTCTTAATTAAAGATTTCATCGGATGCAATTCCAAAAATATTATCTATCTGCTAGAGTGCCCTTGCCAGAGCATTGTCAAAATTTTACCAAAGGGTAAGAAAATCACTCTGTGTCTAAACACTTTATAAAACATAATAATGACCCCAAATGACTTAAATGTATTGGGATTGAACATTGCAACACCCGCTGGAGAGGTGGTGGTGATATGAGAAGAATCTTAGGTAAAAGAGAATTTTTTGAGCTCAAAACCCACTCTCCAGAGGGTCTTAATGTTGAATTTGATCTTTTTAATTTTCTATAACAATTTTTTATACCAGATTTTTTTATCATAGATTTTAATACATATATTTTTTACTATATAATTTAATTTTTTGTAATACATTCTTTTTATTTATTTTTTTATTATTTATTTTTATTTTTTTTTTCATTTTTTGTATACTTTATAATTTTTTGTATACTTTATTATTTTTTCATGTTTTGCATACTGTATTATTTTATTATATTTAACATTTTATATTATTATTTTATTTTCTTCTTTTTTAGGCCTATTCCTTTTTATATGGCTTTTTTTTTCTATACATACTCTCTTCCCTATATGTGATATTCACATATCTCCCTTTCTATTTTCCTAAGATGGGAATCCCACCATCTAACGTCCATAAGCAACACAAGGAAGCATCCTATGTCTGGCTCTTGGTAGGCTATATTGCTGTTAATAAAGACACTATTCCCATATATGTATTTTCTCCCCCCTCCTCCCCTTCTTTTTTCAGTGGGGTTATTTATTTTGCTTATGTACATTGCCTTTCTTTTCATGGCAGCTCTTTATATATGTATATTTTTACACATCCCTGTATGGTCAATTATATCTATATTTATATTTCATTTGTATGGCATTATACAACCATGTCACACATTATAATCTAGTAGTTTCAAACAAATGTATTATCTCACACACTTTTGTACTGTTAATCACATTTTATTTCCATTTACATTGGCATGATTAATCTGATTAAGCATTTCCCAGTATTCATCTGAAGTGTGGCACGCATGCGTGCTGTGCCAACCCCGCGGTCTGCCCTACCTCCTGCATAGAGGCTTGCACTGTCCAGCCCGCCCTCTCGGCAATTGCGCCGTAATACCACCCGGTGGGAGCTCACACTTTCCATAAGCTCCCTCGGCGAGTCACGTGGACAAGCCTGATCGCGCACTACGTGACCACTCATTTGCATTTTAACTTTTGGTTTACTTTTAAGGCTTTAAAACCTTTGTTTTATTAAGTTAACTATACACTTATAATTTGTACAACTATTTTATTATTCTAATATTAACCCAGTTTTATTTTGTAATTTATGTCTCATAAAATTGTGACGTCATTTTGGCGCCAAAATTTGAATAATTAACTGTTTGTAAGTGCCTATATAAAGTACCATTGTACCAGGTTATGTTTTTATTGCCATTTGATGAAGCTCTGTGTGGCGTAACTTTTTTTTTTAATGCTATTTATTTATTGTTTAAAGCCTGGTCATTCAATACTCTGGAAATCCCCATTCACTCAAGAATCCTAGGTGGGGATTATACCACCCATGCTTTTAAAGTGAGCAGCACATCCTGCTCATCCGCATGTGAGTATTATACCTTTTTAAATTACCAACTCTTTGCTAAAGTATACAGAGAGCACTATTGTTTTTTATCTTTTTCCTCCCACATATTGATTATCTTCACCTGCCTACTAACACCTATATCCTACCAGTGGGGGATCAACGCCACTGAATGCGGTTTACACCTGAGCTGGCTTTAGCTCTCGACTAGGTGAGTAGGAGATACACTACTACTATCATATTTCGCCTTTTGTCTACAGTTTTACACTATTGGAACTTTTTCTGATTTTCATGCCTCCACGCCATCTGGACATTGGATTATCTCAGAACCTATAATATCTACTGTACTCATTTATTTATTCAATCAACTTGGACTATACTATTTTATTCATATAATTTTACTCAGGATTTTGTTCCTTTTAAGCATTTTATGTAAGTACCCATTGGTTTTATTATTTATGTGGCGAAACCTATAATTTTCTGTGTTTACAATAGTTATACAGTATATGTATTTATATAGCACTAACAGGTGTACTCAGCACTTTACAGGTTACATTACGGTAGAGGGAGGTACAGTAAGTGCAGTAGGTATACAGTGTATGTATAATTTATTTAATAGTGCTAACAGGTGTACTCAGCACTTTACTGGTTACATTACCGTAGAGGGGTGTAAAGTGAGTACAGTAGGTACACAGTGTATATATATATTATGTATATAGCACCGACAGGTGTACTCAGCACTTTACAGGTTACATTACAGAAGAGGGAGGTACAGTAAGTGCAGTAGGTATACAGTGTATGTATATTTTATTTATATAGCACTAACAGGTGTACTCAGCACTTTACAGGTTACATTACAGTAGAGGGAGGTACAGTAAGTGCAGTAGGTATACAGTCTATGTACATTATATTTATGTAGTGCCAACAGGTGTACTCAGTACTTTACAGATTACATTACTGTAGAGGGAGGTGCAGTAGGTATACAGTCTATGTATATTATATTTATATAGTGCCAACGGGTGTACTCAGCACTTTGCAGGCTACATTACAGTAGAGGGAGGTACAGTACGTGCATTAGGTATACAGTGTACGTATATTTTATTTATATAGTGCTAACAGGTGTACTCAGCACTTTACCGGTTACATTACAGTAGAGAGAGTAAAGTAAAGGATATTTAGCATTCTGATTATACTGATTGTGCAACAAGGAAGAGAAAATTGCAGAGAAAGAATGAGCCTTAAATAGTGCAGATTACTGCTATAAATAGAATCAGTGCAACAGCTTTGCCAAAACAGCAGCGTGATTTAATAATTTTTCTTTATAGTAACAATGTTAAAAAAAGGGCACATTGATTTTCGATTGTTCAGTTTACTGCTCTATAATTCTCCACATCGTGCATTCGCTTTTATTTTTACTGAACGTGTTCAAAAAAAAAACTGGTGCAAAGTTCTGAAATCACAAAAAAAAAAAACATTTGTTTCCAGAGTGATTGCCTTTTAGAATTATGTTTTACTTTTCTATTGTTGGCTTTTCATAAACTCTACTCAAAAAAAAATGATGCAAAAAATAGTCTTTCACTTCTACGTGAGCAGAAAAATACATTTTGTGATCTTTCTACAAATCATATAGCAACCAAATGGAAAAGAATGATCTAAAAGCTTATGTTTGAATGGGTATTTATAATAGAATGGCAAACAAACTAAGTGAATCAAAGTTCTAAAACTAATACCATGATGAACTTTAAGAGCCTGTTATGACTTTAAAAAGTCTGCTGATCAGTAGATGTCATGTTTCATAAAGCTATAATTACTTGATAAATCGTGATTTTTACGTAAACAGCTTGTTTTTGATCTGTCTGTCTCTTCCACGCCTCTTAGTATTCCCTTTCAGATGTTAAGTGACTGTAGTAAACAATAGAAGTCAGTGGTCTAATCAGTTCTTTTATTACAAGATAACATTCCTACTTCCGCATAGCTATGGGATCTGTGAGAACTAATTCAAGTGTTGGAATTTCCACAATAAGAGAAACTCTTTTAATTTGTGATGTCTGTTAGTGGTATTTTTGTTTCATTTGTTTAATTTTGCATTTTTCAGCATAGAAGGGCACAAATATTTAATTGAACATATCATACATATTTTGGTTTAAGGAATAAAAATCCTTCAAACTGCATGTGCATCCTTTTCCCATGTGATATTTTGTGAAAGTAACAAATGGTCATATTGTAAAAAAAAAAAAAAAAAAAAAGGCAAAAAACTCGGAAGACAAATAATTTTGGAGTATTACCAAAGATGCAAAAAATAGTATGTATTAAGGGTGGACTAGAAGATTTATACATAAGGAAGTTGTGCATGTGTACAAACTGGGTGCAAATGTGAATGATACTTTTTGTGTCAGTAAGAGCCAGGACAGAATAAACCCATGGATGTGTAGGGTGTTACTAGCTGACGTCCACAATTCGGCGATATCAGGTGCACCAAAATCTGTTTAATTAGTACCGTGTAGGACAGTGTTTTTTGGAAATCCTAGATACAGTCTATTTTCCAATTTTATTATCCCAGAATTTAATTTTAACTATAGGAAATATTAAAAATAGCAATGAGTAAAGGGGAAAAAAAGAGAAAAGAAAATCTATAAAACTTTTTACCTGAAAGAGCTCCTCCTGTATGCTGCCGCAATCACCGACCAAGTATTTTAAAAAGCGTATTTGTTATTGTTTGTTTGTTCGTCTTTTGTATGGTTGCACACATACAGTGTAATTTTTTTTTTTTATGTTATTCATCTGTAACGTCAATTGTTAGATTTATGTACATATATGAAACATTAAATATATATTTTTTCAAATAACTGAGTAAAATAGTAACATTGTCTTGAGAAGTAAGAAGCTATAACTATCATCATTGTGATTTTTAGAGCACTCTCAAAGCTCTTTTCAATATACAAATGGCAAAAGAGATTGTAATTGGCATAAAGTAGTGGAAAAACAAGAGGTAAAGAGAACCCTGATCAAACAAGCTTACAATCTATCTCAAGATTCCGAGAGTAAATATATATTGTTTGTTTGTTTGTTTGTTTTAACAGAAAAAGATTGCATTCATGGGCTAACAGTTGCTGTGGACTATAGATTACAGATTAAAATAATATCAAGCGTTCAAGAACATAGACAGTGCATTTGCATTTCCCAAGCCACAAAACACTTATTATTAAAATCTCATCATTTTTATAGGTAAGAGGCAGTTTTGATGATTTCATTGGATTTTTTCCTATCAGCAAAATCTATGTTTATTGGTGTCTTTGTCAAGGTGAAAAGAAAGCCGTCTTGGTTTCTGATAATTCTGTAGCTAAAATTGGCATTTATTATAACTCTAAGAGACAAGAATGCCGCTTGGGAGGAATGGTCAAAATGCCATCCCTGGGACATACAGACACACCGGGTTTCGGAGTAATTAAGCATTATTACGTCACGCTTGGATTAAGCCTAAAGCCCTTTGGTCAACCTTAAAGAATGTCTTATTTCCAGTAGAACAGGCTGCAAAAAGAATCTCCCTGTGTTTTTTTTCCCCAGAAATGTCGTTAACATTTTGTTAACATGACGTTTCACAGATCCCTCCTGCTGACTTAGCTTCTGGATGTAGTAGAGGCCTATAGGAGACTGTTAAGGGTTAATTTCAAGAACTATTATTGCAATTCTGTTCAGCGGTTTCCTATTATATTATTTGATATTTTCTTCTGAACTAAACATCAGATTGTGTAAGCATTGGACTTTTGTAATTGTTGTTTTTCATAATATCAAAAGGTGACATTTTGCAGAGTTAATACATTTTCATTTTAATGAGGAATATTAAAAGATAGATGATACACTGACGGACAGAGAGACAGACAGACAGACACATGGTAATTCAGTAAACAGTGAACTCTCTAGAATTGACAAGAAAATTGCAAACTTTACACCAAACAGGAAAAAAAAAACAGAAAAAGGGTCTAATTTAAGAGGTTCAGATAGTTTCATTTTTAATGTATTTTTCTAGTGCCATTATTTTGTATAACATTTGCATTCCCCTGTCAATTCCCAATATTTCTTTCTTTATTAAATGATCCTGTGATTGAGAAAGGAACAACAGCAACGGAACATAATGGTTTACATGTGACAGAAATATTTAAAATATAAAAGACCCCAAGGTCTAGATACTTTGAAATGTATAAAAATAGAAACTATATGATAAAAAGTGACCACTAGCTGCAGACGTAGAGCGATAAAAAATTAGATTGAGAAAGCCGTTCTAATACGGCGAAACGCGTTTGGATCAAGAAGACCACAATGCCTTTCTTTATTGTATTTGTCTATTTACTAGTTTTTTTTTTTTGTTTTCACAATACTTTTAATAAATTTGACTATACACTGTCCAGTGAATAATCTGCTGCTGCTACTGCTACTGCTACTAAAAGAAGGGTAGTGGCCCCTTTAAAGGCACATCTACTTACATACCTAGAGCAAGGTCTGGGCTCTTTACAAGATGAGAAGCAAATTGCAAATTGTATCCATGTCATGATTTCTAGTGACCCAACACGCAGAGTGTAAATAATAATAATAGATGTAACAGCGTACACCGGACCTTAGAGTGGCCGGACTTTACGTTCGTTAGGTATAGAATGCTTAGGCACAAGCCAGGTCAGGGAAACCAGAAATTAGGATAGCATGGTACAAAAGCCAAGTCAGGGAAACCAGAAATCAGGGGAACAAAAGCCAATAGCCAAGTCACAAAAATACAAAATAGAGAATAGTCAGAATAGCCGAGATCAATAACCAGAATATACACAGAAAATAATGCACTCTTAGAAACCAAAATAGAACCACAATGGTGCAATGATCCTTGCCCTATGAGACCTTTTTATAGTATGTGGCTTACGCCCCTACCTTTTGGCAGACCATGACATCATAAAAAGGGGGGGGGGGGGCTACAGTGTCTGGCGTCTGAACCACAGAGGAGATTAGAGGGAACATGGGAGTGTCCCTCTCCAACCTTATGGACCTCCCCAGGCTGTTTGACGACCTGGGCAATGAAAGGTAATGGGACAATCCACCCATTTGTATCCTGGATTTAATGCACTAGGAGCCTCCCTGCTTCTATTTTTTCTTTATTCCTTTTTTCTTCCCCTTATATCAGGACATCATTATTTATAGAAAGAAGTTGTTCTGTGTCACCTTAGTACACACAAGTGGATGTGATCTGAGCCTAACCAAACTGGTTATTTTCCATGTGAGTGTACCCATTGAGAGCATATACCTTCCACTGTATTTAACTGTATTACACTATATGTGTTTTATTTTTGTATTCATTGTACTGCTGTTTTAACCCTTCAGAGTAACTGTATGATTTTATTAGTGATCCATGTCTGCAACTAGGGGTTAATTTTTGATCACATAGTGTCTATTTTTATACATTATAATGTGTCAGGGCTGAGAGTTCCTACAACTGTGTGGTAGCTGCTACTATATAACTTCATTTGCCCATTGTTGTATTTGAAGCGCCCTGTAGCACAACGCACTTTTGGTTTTTATATACTTTGAAATCTGTTTATATTTTAACCATTATTTGAAATGTGACATATCTTTAAAAATGAAAAAATAACCTGTTGCGGTCACAAGGAAACTCTATCTAAAAAATGTTTTTTGGTTTTTTTTAAAAATATTTTTCACATATTATAATTATGTAAGTATGAACATGAAGTTCTAGGAGGCTTTTGAAGTCAAATATAGCTCTAATGACTTTGCAATTCAGTAACATGCGTGACAGGATAATATGCAAGTGTTGAATGTAAATAATCATTTTAGAAAAAGTTAGAAACAAGATTATGCATTCCCTTTTCAATTCCTTGAGCGACATTGTGGTAGGAGTGGCAGGACTTTACTTACAATAAACCTTTTCAGTTCATTTTTAATAATCACAAAATATGAACTACAGGCAATCGAGAATTTAATTATATGTGCAACAGGAACATGCACAAGGTTATTCCTCACGTGAATTGTCGGGAAATGAATGAGTGAATTCCAAGTAAATTTTCTTCAATTTCAAAATTACAAAAAATGTTTACAATTTTGTACTAAGCAAATAACAGAAGGAAAAAAAAACGCTTTTTGGAATTTCCTGGTGTAGACAAATGGCAACAAACCTAAAACTGTTTCAATTTTAATATTTCACCTTGAAATTAACATAAATTAGTAAAAACGTATCAGAACGAAGCTGGCTGTTTTTCCTAGACTTCACTGTCAAAAAAACTGTTTTCACTTTGTCCAAAATAAAAAAATAAGAAAATTTTAAATGATAGGTTGGCAGAATTTTGCTAATATTGGAGGTTGGCTCATCCAGATTTTCTTAATGAAAAAAACATTCAGGAAAATAATTCAGAATAAAAATTACAATAAAATAAAATAATGGTAAGATGGGAGAATTTTGGTAATACGGCGGGTTGGCTCATTCAGATCTCATTAATGAAAACACTTTCAGGAATTTGAATCCGAACCAAAAACAAGCCAGGCATTGTACTTCAACATATACACAAAATAGATTAGACCTCATATATCCATATACGTTAGTCACTGACCAGAATTTCAGTCCTAGACAGATTTTGGTTGGTTGAAAACACCATCCAATCAATTATTACTTTTATGCCTCTGGGCCAAAAACAATAGAAATGCAGATAGTCCCAGCAGATTATGTGAATCAGTGGAGGAGGAATATTGTCTGTTAAAGCTATAAATTGTTGTTTACTGCTACATTGATTATTTTTTAGCTTGGGAAAGCAACTTACACACTCTGCATTACTTTAACGATATACAGAAGATTATGATGATGGCGATGATTATGTCACCCAATACGCGCCAATACCAGAAATGTAATAAGATGACTTAAGGTTCTATTGAAGGAATGAAACTCGAAGGTTTGAGTTCCAGAAACTCTCTCAATGTTAGTGTTAAATAAAAGATTTGTTGGGAAAGTCAAACCTCTGATATACGGGTCAAACAAGCTCGACCATAACATTTTTCGGGAATACACTGTGAATTTCACATTCAAAGCCAAAATATCAAAAGTGGAAGCACAGCAATTAATTAGGGCACTGTGGATTTTAAAAAGATATGGAAGGGCTGCGCCAAATAAGGGTAGATAGTTCAGTAAAGTATTGATGGGGTGCCAATAGATGGTCTAGGATACTTGATAGAGTTCCTATTCAAGAGAGCTATGGCCAGCTCTGGTGTGGATTGCGTACAGCGGTATAATCCCCGCTTATAGGATATGTAGGGAGGGGGTCTCCGTCAACACCGTCTGGTAGTCCAGAACTCGGAAAAGAAAGACAGAAAGCGACAATAGTGCTCTCAATTTTGATATGGTTCAGTGTGCAGATAAGAAGAGGTAAAAAACTCACATTTGAGGGAGCTATGGCCAGCTCTGGTGTGGATAGCGTACAGCGATATAATCCCCGCTTATAGGATTTGTAGCGGCGATACGTCCATCAGCACCGTCTGGTGATCCAAGGCTCCAATATAGAAAAATAAAAAGCAGCAACAGTGCTCTCAATTGTGATAGGTTAAGAGAGTAGTAGAGGAAATAAAATAATACTCACAAAGATAGAGCAGAGGTACTGCTCTATGGATAGGCGCTGGTGGTATGATCCCCACCTAGGATTTCTTGGAGTACTGGAACTTTAAAATTGCCAGTGGAAGTAAAAGTAACCAGGAAAGGTTAAAATGCCAGGAATAGGTAAAAAAAAAGTTTAAAGTGCATAGAGAGTGCAATAAAAAGAGGATTGGTACAATAAAGTAGCCAAAAAACTTTTATTGATCTAAAATACACAATAAAATACAGAATTAATAACCATAAACGCGTTTCACCATAAGTGGCTTCTTCAGAATGGGATAAAAGTAGTAACCTGGCAGGGGTTGTTTAAATAGGGCTATGTTAATTTGAAAATTGCGCCAAAAGTGTAATTGGCCAATCAGAGACAATTTTTAAAAACACTTTTTAAAATTAGGATTCAAAAGTATGGGAGTGATGTTATAAGGGTGATGAGTCCATTTAAATTATTTAAATGTAAAAACGAGGGTGAGAAGGTTGTTTTTAAAACCAAAACCAAAAAAAAAAAAGGTTGTTTTATAAAGTTCATAAAAAAAGGTTGTTTTATAAAGTTCATAAAAAAGGTTGTTTTATAAAGTTCAGAAAAAAAAGGTTGTTTTATAAAGTGCATAAAAAAATTAATAAAAAAATAAAATAAAATATATATATATATTTTTTTAATTTCACATATCTAAAAAAAACATAAGGAAATGGTTTAAAGGTACAGAGATACAGAGATATATGTAAATGGAGTATGCATGAAAAGGGGGTAATATAATCCCAAACATAATGATTTAAATAGGGGTTGTATTATACCCCAGAGTAATAATATATTACAGATGTTAAATGAAAATAATAGATAAAATAAAATAAAAATAAATATAAAAATAAAATTAAATAAAAGTAAAATAAAATAAAATTAAATAAAAGATAACACAGAATACAAGATACATAAATGAAAAGGCATAGATGAAAAAAATATTTAGAATTATTATTATGAGGGTTGGTTAGGTCCAAACATAAAGAATAAAGGCATGTAGATAAGGGTTGTATAGAGGAATTTAAATAAAATTGAACAGGTCAAAATCAACATTTAAACCAGATGGGGTAAGAGTTTTTAGATTAAAAACCCATCCCATCTCAGCTTTACCTAATATATTCTTAATGTTACCACCTCTCCATGGTATTATACATTTTTTTATGCCGATGCATTTAAGGTGTCTTATGTCGTTATTATGTGTACAAAAGTGTTTGGAGACTGAGTGATTCAGGTAGCCTTTTTTGATATTTCTACAGTGTTCACTCAGTCTCACTTTAATACTTCTTGTGGTCATGCCTACATACTGGAGACCACAAGGGCACTCCAACAAGTAGATGACATTTTTGGTATCACAACTGATAAAATCTTTAATTTTATAGGTTTTGTTAGTGATATTAGATTTAAAACTGGTGGTTTTGGAAGGGACGGAGGGTTCTGTGTTTTTGCATACATCTTTTACATTTATAAAAGCCACTGGCATTGGGCATGAAAGAATTAAAAGTAGGTTTGGTTTCTTTTGTAAAATTGGTGGTTAAAATGGATTTGAAGTTTGGGGCACCTCTAAAGACAACATTAGGTTTGTCAGGTATAATATTTTTTAAGTATTTCGTCTTCTTTTAAGAGGTGCCAATGTTTTTTGATAATTTTTTTGACATGGCCACTTTTGTTGAAAATAACGGGAAGGGGCATGGGGTTGGTGATGGGTTGGGTATTGTAAGTTAGGAGGTCTGCTCTATCTTTTTTGGTGATGGTATTTATAGTGGTGTTGAGGCGGGTTGGTGAGTAATTTTTCTCAATAAATTTTTCTTTTAGATAATTTGATTGTTTGTTAAAATCTTCTATTTGGGAGCAATTCCTTCTGAGACGAAGGAATTGGCTTTGAGGGGCACTTTCCAACCAAGGTTTGTAATGGCAGCTAGATCTTTCGATAGCTGTGTTAACGCAGACTTTTTTAAAGAATGTTTTGGTGTGGATGGTGTTGTCTGTAATGAAGATGTTGAGGTCTAAAAAATTAATAGATTTCTTACTTGTTTCGTGGGTTAGGGTAATGCCTCTATTGTTGATGTTGAGGTGGTGGATAAAAGAGTTAAAAAGAGCTTCTGTGCCATCCCAGATAAAAAACAAATCGTCTATATATCTAAAATATGTTACAAGGTTCGTACACCAAGCGTGCCTTCCCCATATGGCCGTGGATTCCCAGTCGGCCATAAAGAGGTTGGCGTAGCTTGGCGCGAACCTTGTACCCAGCGCAGTGCCTTGTTTTTGTAGGTAAAAGGAGTCAAAAAAACAAAAATAGTTGTTGGTTAAAATGATATTAATACCTTCTAAAATAAAATCTATTTGGGCTGGGGGGATTCTGTTTTCTTTAGTTAAAATGTCTCTGATTGCCTGGCATCCTATATGGTGGGGTATAATCGTGTATAGGGATTGGACATCACAAGTAGCTAAAATGTAATTAGTTTGCCATTTGAATTTGTCTAAAAAACGTAGTAGTGACATAGAGTCTTTTAGGTAAGAGCGCATTAATTTTAACTTTTTGTTGGTTTGAAGTTAAAGTTTAAAACCCACAATATTCTTATCCTCTCTTTTTTGTTATCAACAGCAGCAAAAGAGTTGTGTAAGATGTTGAACCTGATGAAATTGAATCTTAAGAGTTCATTCACTAAATAATGATATGAAATAAATGAAAACTTAGGCCAAAGAAGAATCTGTTTATTAGAAGCAGAAATCAGCAGGAAGGGTCAGCAAGGAGCAGGAAGGGTCAGCAAGGAGCAGGTAGTTAAAGTAGGCAAATGAGCAGAAATAAGCAGGAAGGGTCAGCAAGGGGCAGGAAGGGTCTGCAAGGAGCAGGATTGGGCAGGAAGGGTCTGCAAGGAGCAGGACGGGACCGAAGGAGAACAAAGGTAAAAGA
Source organism: Pelobates fuscus (assembly GCF_036172605.1). Lineage (NCBI taxonomy): Eukaryota > Metazoa > Chordata > Amphibia > Anura > Pelobatidae > Pelobates > Pelobates fuscus. The sequence goes on from NC_086317.1 coordinate 26,853,677, forward strand.
GCAGAAATAATCATAAGGAGCACAAAGGTAAAGTAGGAGAAGGAAGGAAATAAGCAGGAAGGGTCAGCAAGAACCAGGAAGGGGCAGGAAGGCTCGGCAAGGAGCAGGATTGGGCAGGAAGGGTCTACAAGGTGCAGGGAGGTTCTGCAAGGAGCAGGAGGGGTAAGCAAGAAGGGGCAGGAAGTTAAGGTAGGAGAAGGAGCAGAAAGGGTCAGCAAAGAGCTGGAAAGGGCAGCAAGGAGCTGGAAGAGGCAGAAGGGGTGCAAAGGTAAAGTAGGAGCAGGAGCAGGAAGGGTCAGCAAGGAGCAGGAAGCGTCTGCAAGGAGCAGGAAGAGGAAGGAAGGGTCTGAAAGGAGCAGGAAGGGGCAGAAGGATACAAAGGTAAAGCAGGAGAAGGCACAGAAAGGGTCTACAAGTAGCAGAAAGGGCCAGCAAGAAGCTGGAAGTGGCTGCAAGAAGCAGGAAGGGGTAGCAAGAAGCAGGAAGGGGTAGCAAGAAGCAGGAAGGGGTAGCAAGAAGCAGGAAGGGGTAGCAAGAAGCAGGAAGGGGTAGCAAGGAGCAGGAAGGGTTAGCAAGGAGCAGGAAGGGTCTGCAAGGAGCAGAAAGAGTCAGCAAAGAACAGAAATGGGCAGCAGAAGCAGGAAGGGGCAGCAAGGAACACAACAGTAAAGGAGAAGAAAGAATCAGAAGGAGCACAAAGGTAAAGTAGGAGAAGGAGCAGAAAGGAACAGAAAGGGTCTACATGGAGCAGCAAGGAGTAGAGAAGGGTCAGCAAGGAGCTGGAAAGGGCAGCAAGGAGCAGGAAGGGACAGTAGAAGCACAAAGGTAAAGGAGCATAAAAAATCAGGAGCACAAAGGTAAAGTAGGAGAAGGAGCAGATATAAGCAGGAAGGGACATCAAGGAGCAGAAAGGAGAAGGAACAGAAATGAGCAGGAAGGGACATCAAGGAGCAGAAAGAGTCAGCAATGATCTGGAAGGGGCAGAAGGAGCACAAAGGTAAAGTAGGAGAAGAAGCAGAAAGGAATAGAAATGAGCAGGAAGGGGCAGAAATGAGAAGGAAGGGGCAGCAAGGAGCAGAAAGGGTCTGCAAGGAGAAGGAAGGGTCTGCAAGGAGCAGAAAGAGTCAGCAAGGAGCACAAAGGGGCAGGAAAGGACAGAAGGAGCACTAGGTAAAGGAGCAGAAGATTAAGAAGGAGCACAAAGGGGCAGGAAAGGACAGAAGGAGCAAAAAGGTAAAGGAGCAGAAAGAATCAGAAGGAGCACAAAGGTAAAGTAGGAGAAGGAGCAGAAAGTCATAGAACTTGGCAGGAAGGGTCAGAAAAAGGAGAAGGAAGGGTCAGCAAGGACCAGAAAGCATCGGCAAGGAACAGAAAGGGGCAGCAGGAGTAGGAAGGGACAAAAGGAGCACAAAGCTTAAGGAACAGAAAGAATCAGAAGGAGCCCAAAGGTAAAGTAGGAGAAGGAGCAGAAAGGGGAGCAAGGAGCAGTAAGGAAAAGTAGGAGAAGGAGCAGAAAGTAGAAGGAACAGAAATGAGCAGGAAGGGGCAGAAGGAGCCCAAAGGTAAAGTAGGTGAAGGAGCAGAAAGGGATCAGAAAGAGAAAGGAGCAGAAGGGCGCAAAAGAAGGTAAAGGAGCAAAAAGAATCATAAGGAAAACAAAGGTAAAGAAGGAGAAGGAGCTAAAAGGAACAACAACAAGCAGAAAGGGCAGCAAGGAGCAGGAAGGTAAAGTAGGAGAAGGAGCAGAAAGGAGAAGGAACAGAAATGAGCAGGAAGGGGCAGCAAGGAGCTGTAAGGGGCAGAATGAGCCCAAAGGTAAAGTAGGAGAAGGAGCAGAAAGGGATCAGAAAGAGAAAGGAGCAGAAGGGCGCAAAAGAAGCAGAAAGTAGCAGAAAGGTAAAGGAGCAGAAGAAGCCAAGGTGGAGAGAAGACAGTGTCAGAAGAAAAGGAAGACTGTATCAAATGAAGGAAAAGAAAATGAGACTGGAGCAGGAAGGACAAGTGAAGTGATCCCTCCACTTCATTCTGGACACCACATCATAAGACTTTGGTACCTGGGCCTGGCAAGGAAACTTTGGATCTTCTCATCTCCACAGGTAAAAAAAATATCAGTGTTAATGTGTTCATTTTTATTTACTAGCCAATCTACTCTATTTACTAGTCAAACCATGCCTGACATCAATATGCACTTCCTGACACTCCATTTCAGAAGCCGAATACCACTAAGCGACTAGGAGATCTGGAGAGCGGTTTAACCCCAGAAAGGAAAGAGAGCACCCAGGGGCCTCCTGGTTTCATAGTATTTTCATTTAGATTAAGTTGTTATGATGACCAGAATGTATCAAACATGTATTCCTGATGCCATAGTTGTGAAAACGCTATTCACCCTGGCTTTATGTGATTATGACTATGCCCCTCCCCTTCATGACACTGTCAAAAAGGGGCCAAGCATGGATGTCATTACAATTATGCCCACCCCAGTAAAATTCCTGCGGATGCCAATGGTCATAGCTACATATTTTTAGCCACCTCACTGATTCCATACCTTTTGAATGCAGGAGGCTGACTTCCCTGGGGTCGCATGTGATCTGGCTTAGGCTGCTGGGAGTCTCCAGTCTCATGGGTGTCTGCTCCTTGTTCCCTCTCCCCTTCTCTCTTTTCCTCCTCTTCTGGCTGCGCCACTGATAGTTCCCTCCATGGGTGAAAGCATTGGACACCTTATCAAGATCACAATCGTAAGATAGCGGTCAGCAGGCAAAATAGATTTAAAGGATACTAAAAGCTGGAAGTGAATAAAAAATAATGCATAAAAGTAGGTGAGAAGGAAACGGTAAAAAAAAGATGAAAAATAAATAGATAAGAAAAGTATTCAAACGATACTCTTTTTAACCCCTTAAGGACACATGACATGTGTGACATGTCATTATTCCCTTTTATTCGAGAAGTTTGGTCCTTAACCCCTTAAGGACACATGACATGTGTGACATGTCATGATTCCCTTTTATTCCAGAAGTTTGGTCCTTAAGGGGTTAAGGGGTTAATGTTCTTATATTTGCTGGGGTTCCAGTAAAATCTGTAGAGACCAGGAAATGGCTCAGTCAATCAGGAAGCTCTTACACAAAGCATATCAAATTCAAAGTCTAGCAAGGGCCAAATAAACAAGGTTTAAGTTAAGGTGGCCCGCAAAAAATAAATACTTACATTTTCATAGAAACGTAGGTTTATTGTGAAAAGTACAGTATAAAAAAAAAACAGCATCCCTCTCTACTAAACCACAGCCCCCCTCTACTAAACCCCAGTCCCCCCCTCTACTAATTCCCAGTCCCCCCCATATACTAAATCCCAGACCTAAAAACAGAAAAAGTGCTATATATACCGAAAACACCTTAAGTGTGGAGAAGTGACTCTAAGATGTATATGAGAGAATTATAATCCCCAACAAGAACCATACGTGCCAAACATTGACAAATTGATACTTATAGCCTGTCAATAGGCATCACTGGTCTCTATGACCTGGGAGACAGAGAAAGCACTCCTAGTGCAATAAAGTTACTAAAATCAGTAAAAGCAAAATATCTCTTTAAGAAAACAACTCACAAGTTGGGAGTGGTATAAGCCCCATTCCTGGCTATCTCACCCAGGGAGGATCAGCCCCTTGGGTACATGGGATCCAAGACAAGCTCTTGTGACCAGGTGTCAGATTAACACAATTGATTGCACAGAAACACTCCAAATAACAGCTTATAAAAGTCCACCTCCAGCTCACCACACCATATGGAGCCTGAAGCCGTGCAGAAAATTGCAGGTACACAGTCCTCCTTGTTCTGTAGCTGGTGTATCTCGCCGATGGATGTATCCAAACACTTCCGTGTATGCCGAACACGTGGTCACGTGACGCATTTCGCTCCGCCTCTTCGGGATTTCTCAAACGAGCTTGGTCCCAGACCTCCCCCTCTACTAAATCCCAGTCCCCCATATACTAAATCCCAGATCTCCCCCTCTACTAAATCCCAGTCTCCCCCACCCCCCATATACTATCCCAGCAACCCCCTCTAGCAAACAAGCAGACTCGACTCACATTGCCGTAGCCGGAGTCCGACCTCTGGTATACCCCAAATGGTGCCGTCCGCACCCTGTGCCAAAGCGGATCCTCCTGCTACTTCTTGAAACCCTGTGAAGGTGGAGCACGTCAACGTCACATTGGAATGTGACGTGGCGTTGCGTGCCTCCGTGCACCTCCACTGTCCATCGCAACACTGACCGACACACACACCCACTGACAGACACACACACTCACTGACACACATACACTGACAGACACACACACAACTCCATATTCCGGCGCCCGGCATCACTACAGAGGGCGCGAGGGAGCAATGAGGAGCTGGAACGCTGAGCTCCCTCGCGGCATTTACCTTCCTCTCCTCCCCGGCCGGGTAAATGTTAGCAGAGTAGGCACCTGCAATGTGGAGAAAGCAGGTGCCTACTCTGCTTTAACACCAAGCATGCACTCACGGCTCGCCAGGCTGCAAAGATGTCCATTGTGGGCCGCGAGTTTGACATGCTTGTCTTACACTGTTCAATTGAGTCTGCACATGTATGGGAAATATAGTTAAGTTCTTGGCAGCAAATCTATCCATTTTATCACATGTATTCGTGTTTGAAATGGTAGCACCTGCACTATTGAAAACTCTGCTCGCAGTTTTATGAAATTATATGATATGGCCACTGGAAGCACACATTTGAGGAGGTTTTGGATAGCACTGTCACTGTAACAATATTAATTATATATGAGGCAGATTTAATATTTGCATTGTTAATATACACATAAAAGCACTGTAACTTTCATTATTTAGTTAGAACATTTAAAAATATATATATATTTTTGCTCACATAATTTGTGTGTTATATATTAACAATGCACTCACAATGCATTAATTAAATGTACTCTAGTTAAGTTATAATCATTTAGCACTAGAACTATTTAATTGTCATTTTCCCACGAAATTAGTGTAGAACCCATCGATATTGGGGTACTGTGACATAGTGGTGGGCTTATCAGAATAGTCGTTGCTGCTGGCCCAGTAGTAATGGGACTAAGCGCAGGACTTCTCTTTTTGTATTTGTATTTACTTTGTATCACACAGCCTGGTTACAATGCTGCTGCCCATCCCATGTGTTCCCTATTAAGGGTTAATAAGTATAGGGGTGTATATAAAAAATACCCCTTTCTGTCTCATTAGAGATATCTTTGCCAGAAGCTCAAGGAAGCAGGCTGAAGGGTCAGTGTTAGGACCCGCTTAGGGGGGTCTGCCTTGACGTTGGCAGGCGGGCATTCCCTCCAATGGCCATTGGAGCAACTAAATGACCTCCATTTGTCTAAATATACATAGGGATTAAGGAGAAAGCGCAGGTAACATTTTCTTTTCTTTGGTTTTTACTATATATTGGGGCTGATGTGTATTGTAGTCGTTGCTGCTGGCCCAGTAGTAATGGGACTAAGCGCAGGACTTCTCTTTTTGTATTTGTATTTACTTTGTATCACACAGCCTGGTTACAATGCTGCTGCCCATCCCATGTGTTCCCTATTAAGGGTTAATAAGTATAGGGGTGTATATAAAAAATACCCCTTTCTGTCTCATTAGAGATATCTTTGCCAGAAGCGCAAGGAAGCAGGCTGAAGGGTCAGTGTTAGGACCCGCTTAGGGGGGTCTGCCTTGACGTTGGCAGGCGGGCATTCCCTCCAATGGCCATTGGAGCAACTAAATGACCTCCATTTGTCTAAATATACATAAGGATTAAGGAGAAAGGGCAGGTAACATTTTCTTTTCTTTGGTTTTTATCAGAATATAAACCTATGATGGAACTAAATCCCCATATTTGTTTGCTAAGATAGGTGATTTTACATAGTATTGTAAAATGTAAATCTGTATTTTCGTGTAGGCCCGGTCCCTAATCTGTATTTTGGATAAATTTAGTTTTTTATACCAACATCACTGCAATGAAATACACGTTCTGGGTGTGCCCCCAATTCCCCCTTTATTCTACGATCTGGCGTCTGGACATGTATGTGTTTCTGGCTCAGCTTCTTCGTAGCTTTCTTGTCCATGAGTTCCATCCAATCCTTGTTTCAAGTCAAGTGTATTGTCTCCTGATAATCACAGACAAAGGCAGATCTTTTTTGTCACTCTACATCTCAGTAACACACCAGTAGTCACTTTAATTTCTCAAGAGAATAGGAAAAGAAAAATATGTACATGGTGAAGTGTGCATAAAACTTTTTATTAAACTGTAATTAAAAAATAATCTTACATTGGATAATGAGTATGTCTAAAAGTCATTGTTTGATTGTGGTGCAAGTTGTGCACTTGACATTGGTCTTTGGCTCCACACACATACCGTGACATTGTTATATATTTGCATGATCCAACATAACACTTTCCTATTCTGTTTCCCGATTAGATAGGTTTATACCTGTTGCATTGAACTGATAACGAACCCTGTGGTTTATAATATTTGTGTTCTTTGTCTCTCTCTTTCTGTTGCATCCCCACTCATTTCGTTTGTCTTGTGATTTATGTAATAAGAAAGATGTTTTACATAACTTGATTTTTGCATTTTGCAGAGATTTTTTTTCTCGTGTGATACTTCAGGGCTACAGACAATTATTTTACCCTTTAGAGAAAGACTAAAAAAATTTAAAATTAGAGTTCACATATTTTTGGGTGTGCGCTGACACTAGACAAAAAGTCCCCAGGCGGAAAGAATGAGATTGAAATTATTATTCGTTGGAATATGTTTTACTTCCTTCATGCAAAATTGACAGTGAATAAGCTACAAAGAAATGTGAAATATGAATTGAAATATCTGAATGGTCGAATGACAACTAATAAACATATATCACGGTTAAGGTAAAGTTTTTGACTTTGTTTCTTACATAAATTCCAATAGAAAAACAGTAAAAACAGGCTCAAGACTGAGGGTTTTTTTTTTTGCTTTTCACTTTATTTGCTTTAATTTCTGCATATTATTATTATTATTACTACCATTTATGAATTTACATATTCAATTCTATTACCGTTTCCTAAATATAAAAATATGACAGATGATTATTGGGCTTCCTGGTCAAAATCCTCTCTGGATTTAGAAATTCAGGTCACTTTGCACTGGGGTCATTCCTGCCCATGTCCTTATAGTATAATAGAAATCACCGCCAACTCTGAGCATTTTGCGCAGTGTCCATCTCTTTTCCTTGTGGGTGTCACCCTTTCTTCAAGAACATCAGTCTTGCAAAGCTGTCCAAGTATGCCATCTCTCTCACGTATATACCACTCCTTTCTGTTCCCACTCTCTCTTTTTTATCTTTTACTTTAATTTCCTAACTTTAGGTCCTAACTTTTTTTTGTCTTTCTTTTGCTTCTTTTCCCTTGCTCTTTCTCCTTCTGTTTCGGCCATTTTTCTATAGTAGTATTTTATCATTTGGATAGAAACACTAGGGTAGATTTATTTCGCCTCTGTTAGGTCCACATAGATAAAGGAAGTGGCAAGCCCGCTAAGCTAGAGCACTTCCCCACTTCCTGATGAGCTGTATTATAGCTCACTGTAAAGCATTGTAAAGGTGTTATGGCATGACTGCTCCCGACTCCATCACTTCTCGATGCAAAGCCGCTAATTTGTGTGTTTCCTGGCACACACTGAAAGTCGGTGTATGGGAAAGAAAGAGGAAATGGTTTGCAAAGGCTGCAGACAGCAGGCATGCATGCAGCTTCTGTGCGCTAATTTTTCATGCACCTTCTAAGAAAACATGTAGAAAAAATTAATTCATATTCTCTTTGAGGGTATATCTACTAAATATATAAAACAATTCAACAGAGTGTTTCTTTCTTTATGCTCAAAAAGATAAGTTATAAGTGCTGAAAATAGACTTCCCTTATAGGACATGCACCCGTAGGTTAGTGCCTATTCTGCCTAACAGGAAATCCCTCACTGGTCAGGCATAGCGCATAGAAATTATTTTGAGTTTAGTGTCCAAGAACGGTCTACAGCAGGTTAACATGAAATCAAGGACAATAATTTAGCATAGTATATTGCAGTTGTTTTAGTACATGCTGGATAACACATTGAATAATTTATTTCAATTCATTAGGTTTATTTGGGTGAATGTTGCAGCAGCCAAATGATGTAACAGGAGAAATGTATCTTAGCAGGGACCACTGTGAATTCCAAAACATTCCATACAATACATATATTCCTTCAGTCTTCACCTGATCCTACTTAGTGATTGAACCTCTCTCTACCAATGATATCATGATTTTTTGCCAACTTACTCAGTATTTGCTCATGCATCTTACATGTTCATGCATAGAGGTTAGTAGGAAAGTTGTTGACAACCTTTATCATTAGTGCATATATAGCAGTTACGGCAGCTATTTAGGTGCCCTCGGAGGCACAGATTTAGGGTTCTTCAATTAGATTAGCAGCTATCAGAGCGCTACCACCGGAATTTCAACGTTCAGCAGAGGTTTAGGTTCCCTTGAAGGCACTGATTTAGCGTTCATCTATTAGACACTGTATCTCTTAAATCATTCCTTGCATTGCAAGTGTTGCTCATGTTATAATCTTTTGATTTTGTATAATAGGTGCCTCTCAAGGCACGGCGTATTTCGAATCCTATTTATATTTTCTTAATACCGCTCTCTCTGTAAGCTTCAATTATATTCGCTTTTTTATTAGTTATTAGTGATGTCCCGAACGGTTCGCTGGCGAACCGTTCCCGGCAAACATAGCATGTTCGCGTTCGCCACCACGGGCGAACACATGCGATGTTCGGTCCGCCCCCTATTCTTTATCATTGAATAAACTTTGACCCTGTACCTCACAGTCAGCAGACACATTCCAGCCAATCAGCAGCACACCCTCCCTAGCAGACCCTCCCACCTACTGGACAGCACCCATTTTAGATTCATTCGGAAGCTGCAACCGTTTTTTGTTTTTTTTTTCAATTTATTATTTTTTTTTTTTAGTGCATATAAATGTTACAAGCAGATACTCCCCCCAGATACTCTGTATTACTGCAGATACTCCCCCCAGACACTCTGTGTTACTGCAGATACTCCCTCCAGACACTCTGTGTTACTGCAGATACTCCCTCCAGACACTCTGTGTTACTGCAGCTACTCCCTCCAGACACCCTGTGTTACTGCAGATACTCCCTCCAGACACCCTGTGTTACTGCAGATACTCCCTCCAGACACCCTGTGTTACTGCAGATACTCCCTCCAGACACCCTGTGTTACTGCAGATAATCCCTCCAGACACTCTGTGTTACTGCAGATACTCCCTCCAGACACTCTGTGTTACTGCAGATACTCCCTCCAGACACTCTGTGTTACTGCAGATACTCACTCCAGACACTCTGTATTACTGCAGATACTCCCTCCAGACACTCTGTATTACTGCAGATACTCCCTCCAGACACTCTGTATTACTGCAGATACTCCTGGAGTAACACCGAGTGTCTGGAGGGAGTATCTGCAGTAACAAGTGACCCTATGTAGGGGGAACAGTCCCTATTCTGCTCTGTGTCAGTGTGTATCAGGGATCCTTAGGATAGGTGTCAATCCATATCTGCCAAGTGACCCTATGTAGGGGGAACAGTCCCTATTCTGCTCTGTGTCAGTGTGTATCAGGGATCCTTAGGATAGGTGTCAATCCATATATGTCAAGTGACCCTATGTAGGGGGAACAGTCTCTATTCCTCTCTGTGTCAGTGTGTATCAGGGTCTCTGAGGACAGGTGTCAATCCATATGTCAAGGTGTCAATATGTCATATGTCAGGTGTCAATCCATATCCATTGTGATTTAGGAATGTTAGGTGGTTTATGCCCTTTATGGATTGAAACCAGACTCTGCATCAACTGTGTAATTTTCCATGGGAGTTTTGCCATGGATCCCCCTCCGGCATGCCACAGTCCAGGTGTTAGTCCCCTTGAAACAACTTTTCCATCACTATTGTGGCCAGAAAGAGTCCCTGTGGGTTTTAAAATTCGCCTGCCCATTGAAGTCTATGGCGGTTCGCCCGGTTCGCGGAAGTTGCAAGAAAAACTATGTGAACCCTTTGGAATGATATGGATTTCTGCACAAATTGGTCATAAAATGTGATCTGATCATCAACTAAGTCACAACAATAGACAATCACAGTCTGCTTAAACTAATAAAATACAAAGAATGAAATGTTGCCATGTTTTTATTGAACACACCATGTAAACATTCACAGTGCAGGTGGAAAAAGTATGTGAACCCCTAGACCAATGTCATCTCCAAGAGCTAATTGGAGTGAGATGTCAGCCAACTGGAGTCCAATCAATGAGATGAGATTGGAGGTGTTGGTTACAGCTGCCCTGCCCTGCCCTATAAAAACACACACCAGTTCTGGGTTTGCTTTTCACAAGAAGCATTGCCTGATGTGAATGATGCCTTGCACAAAAGAGCTCTCAGAAGACCTACGATTAAGAATTGTTGACTTGCATAAAGCTGGAAAGGGTTATAAAAGTACCTCCAAAAGCCTTGCTGTTCATCAGTCCACGGTTAGACAAATTGTCTATAAATGGAGAAAGTTCAGCACTGCTGCTACTTTCCCTAGGAGTGGCCGTACTGTAAAGATGACTGCAAGAGCACAGTGCAGACTGCTCAATGAGGTGAAGAAGAATCCTAGAGTGTCAGCTAAAGACTTACAAAAGTCACTGGCAAATGCTAACATCCCTGTTAGCGAATCTACAATACGTAAAACACTAAACAAGAATGGATTTCATGGGAGTATACCACAGAGGAAGCCACTGCTGTCCAAACAAAACATCGCTGCACGTTTATAGTTAGCACAAGAGCACCTGGATGTTCCACAGCAGTACTGGCAAAATATTCTGTGGACAGAAACACACAACACTATGTGTGGCGAAAAAGAGGCACAGCACACCAACATCAAAACCTCATCCCAACTGTGAAGTATGGTGGTGGGGGCATCATGGTTTGGGGCTACTTTGCTGCGTCAGTGCCTGGACGGATTGCTATCATCAAAGGAAAAATTAATTCCCAAGTTTATCAAGACATTTTGCAGGAGAACTTAAGGCCATCTGTCTACCAGCTGAAGCTCAACAGAAGATGGGTGTTGCAACAGGACAATGACCCAAAGCATAGAAGTAAATCAACAACAGAATGGCTTAAACAGAAGAAAATACGCCTTCTGAAATGGCCCAGTCAGAGTCCTGACCTCAACCCGATTGAGATGCTGTGGCATGACCTCAAGAAAGCTATTCACACTAGACATCCCAAGAATATTGCTGAACTGAAACAGTTCTGTAAAGTGGAATGGTCAAGAATTACTCCTGACCGTTGTGCACGTCTGATCTGCAACCACAGGAAACGTTTGGTTGAATTTATTGCTGCCAAAGGAGGTTCAACCAGTTATTAAATCCAAGGGTTCACATACTTTTCCCACCTGCACTGTGAATGTTTACATGGTGTGTTCAATAAAAACATGGCAACATTGAATTATTTGTGTGTTATTAGTTTAAGCAGACTGTGATTGTCCATTGTTGTGACTTAGATGATGATCAGATCACATTTTATGACCAATTTGTGCAGAAATCCATATCATTCCAAAGGGTTCACATACTTTTTCTTGCAACTGTATATGGAAACTTTCAGTGGTTTTGCTTGACTTTCATCACCACTCATTTCTAATTGTAGCTCATAGTGTGCCAGCATTTATTTCCCTTTCTGTTATCTTCTATAATGCTACTCTATCCATGTTATCTCTTTTTAGTCTCTTTCTCTCTTCTTGTTTGTTCTTTTATGTCCTTTTTTTGCTCTTCTCTCTTTGCTTAAGTCTTCAAACTCTCTATTCCCTGTGTTTTAATATTATGCCATCTGCTCCCTCCTATAAATGTTCATACCAGGCCTCTACCTTCTCTCGTATTAAACATACCCATAGCACCATGATCTACCTCACTTCTTTTTATATCATACAACACATTCTGCATTCTCTCATTTTCCCAGTTTGCCTTTGTTACTACTGTTACTACTGTTTTGGATAATCTTAATTTTTTCTGGTTAGTTTTTCTTTATTTACAAAACAAGTCTGCGTGTATGCGACTCAATATTGGGACTTGAATGAATAGAACTATTACAATTAAAACATAGAATAATATTATGATGAACTGTATGGGTAGCGGATTTTGGTTCAGCATGGGTTTAAGTGGTGGTCTAGTGAGTTGCGTGTCTGAGTCGGTTTTCCAATGCTCTTCAGGTTTGTAACTGACATTGCTCAGCCACCCGTGTGTCATAAAAGTGTGCTTCCTTTTAGAAGTGCATGTTTATGTCGTCTTGGGGAAGCTATGTGTCACAGTAGCCAGTGCATCATTCATGCAAGGGCTATGTTAGTGCAGGGTCTTCAGCTGTGGAGCTTTGTTCAATTATTGGTCAATTATACCATCAGCTCCACCACGCAGGCTCGCTGCCTTGGTGTTCTCTTTGATTTCGACCTCTCCTTCAAGCCTCATGTTCAATCTATCACCAAATCCTGTCATTTCCATCTCAAAAACATTGCGTGCATCCGCTCCTACTTAACGCCAGATGCGACTAAGGTGCTGGTCCATTCCACTGTCCTTTCTCCCCTTGACTACTGTAATCCGCTTTTCAGTGGTCTTTCTTGCTCCCAACTTGCGTTGTTACAGTCCATAATGAATGTGGCAACGAGGCTCATCTTCCTGTCCGCCCGCACCTCCCATGCCTCACCCTTCTGTCAGTCCCTACATTGGCTTCCTATAAAATATAGAGCTCAATTTAAAATTCTGGTTCTTGTTTTCAAATCTCTACATAATGCTGCTCCCACCTATCTATCCTCCCTTATACGCAAGTATGTCCCATCTAGGCCCTTACAATCTGCTGAAGACTTACGTCTATCTTCTGTCCGTACTCCCACCTCTGATGCTCGCCTTCAAGATTTCTCGAGGGCTGCACCGTTCCTGTGGAACTCACTTCCCTCCTCTGTTAGATGCTCACCCAGTCTCCACTCCTTCAAAAAATCGTTAAAAACCCACTTCTTCATAAAAGCGTATCAATTAAACTGTTAATAGCTCCTGACTAATTCCTCTTCTGCAACTGTCACTAGTCTAATACTATCCTTACCTTTTTGTGTCACTTTACCCCACTCCCTCTAGCATGTAAGCTCATTGAGCATACAACCCCTCAACCCATCTGTTCCTGTGTGACCAACTTGTCTTGTTACAACTACATGTCTGTTCATCCACCCATTGTAAAGCGCTGCGGAATTTGATGGCGCTATATAAATATCATAATAATAATAATAATAATTATTGACCTAGCACCGTTAACATTTTGTCTTCCTCAAATTTTTCCCCCATTTTTTTTTTATTCTTTATTTTTCATTTTTCTATTTAATTTATCAAATAGGCTCCAACCCGGCCATTTTGTTGTTTCTTCTATATTCTTCCATTTCCCATTTTCTCTTATCTGTTATCTGCACCAATCTTGTTTGTATTGTTTTATCATCTTTCTCCCCTATTCCTCAATTTCCACCATTCAGTTCTCTATTATCAACAATGTCCAAAGTCCATCATTGTTTTCTTCCCTTTGTATTTTTTTCTTTTCCATTGGTTCTTCTCTCTGTTTTTCTTCTGTTCTTCTGTTTTTCGACTTCACATCATTGCTCTTCATGTGTTACGGTAATAGCCACAAAGATCTAAAAAATAGAAAGGTAACAAGTACCCGCATCAAACCACTCAAAAGGTTTTGTGGACATAATGCTCAAAAGATTCCATCTTATTTGTACTAAACAAAGCCCTTTGAGTAGCCGAACCACCAAAAAAAAACAGATTGGTATACAAACCAAACATTTGTCACTTTCAATTCTCTGCTAAACCACAGTGTGTGACAGACTGACATGGACATAATTGTGCGTGAATATTTAGTATACATTCTCATCTGTTCACGGATACAGCTAGTTGTTGTCCTTGTTCTCCTATTGTCAAGACATGTTTAACTTGTTCTTTATTGAACCTTTCTTTCTGTTCTCTTTCTGCTCATTGTAAATTTCAAGTTCTGTATATGGTTTATTCATTAAATATCGTATAACAGTAATATTCATGATCAACAGTAGTGTGACTTGTGATTAGCTTTGTAGTGAAAGAACAATAGTTTCTTGTTTAGAATTTGCTTTAGATTTTGCCTTACTCTATAACACTTAAATGCGATTTACAATAATTTAAACCACCTTTCTACCACTTAGAGTGATTTACACAGATCTCTTTAAAATACACATATGTATATGAGTGAATTTTTGTCAATCTAAGAAAAGATGCATTTTAAAATAGCTGAATGATGTTGGCCAACCATGACGAGAATGTGGGATATTTTTAAATCTACCTGAAAAATCCTGAGCCGGTAGTGGCCATCCTGGTAGAATTCCAAGTTCAATCTGTATTCACTTAGGAAGTTTACAAACTATGCTGTACATACTGGATTTCTAGAATGAGAATAGCCGCTGATGGTTTGACTTCATCTACACCTTCAATCAGTTTGATCTCTCCAAACGTCAACTTGAAAGTTTAGTTTTATACTAAATGTCATACAAATGCATGTATAATTTTATATTTGCTGACTTTACTGACTTTAGCCACGATAACAACTTGGTCTCCAACTTCCTGTTTTTAGTCTATTTCCATACGAATTACTCTACTTCTTTCCCATGCGACAGTTTTTTGCAGGAAATAACATGCCTGGGCAAAATTTACCTTGCTTGGTGTCAAGGAATATGAAACAAGCGAGACCATAAACGGAACTCATAACATTTAGAAAATAATGGTTAGATTAATGCTTTACGGGGACAGGGCCTGAACTCTGTGATAGTCACTTGAGAAAGCCCAAGAAGCGAAACGCGTTGTGATTTGAGATTGTAAAGTATTATACTATTATTTTTTTATAGCTTGTTTGCTAATTAAATTGTTTTTGCCATTCAATTTATTTTTTATTTATTTATTTATTTCATATTTTATTTTGGGCCTCCTTTTCATTTTACACTTTTATTTTATCTTAAATATCCTGAAAAAAAAAGCAGCTAGCATTACTGCACCTTATCCACTTATCCTTACATATCCTTGGTGAGGATTGTACCACCCACACTGTTACCACATGTGTATGCTCCTTTAAATGTAAGTTAATTTCATTGAAATGTTTAAGCTATATTTCCACTTCAAACAGGGAGCACTATTTTTTGTATTTCTAACACTTACCAAAAGGAGTATCGGTGAGAGGGATTAAACCACTTCATGCTTTGACTAAGAGCTGACTTGGAAACTCTTTGTTTGTGAGTGTATTTTTATCTTCTATTAATTTACTCTTTTTCTCTTTTATTGGATTACACAATTGGATTTCTCTCTACTTTTACTTTTCATGTGAGTTGCGCACGTTTTGAATCTGTCACTGTTCATGCATGTGTTCCTGGAAAGATTTTGAGTAATTACCTACTACATATCCCATGACAAGGATTGTATTGTCAGACGTTAATACATGAGAGCTAATAGATAGCTCCTTGTTTGTGAGTGCATGTTATATTACCTTATTCCTCATCTTTGTGATATACAATATTTCATATCACAAAATTTACCTAAGCTGGTGAACACACTACAATACCTGCTGAACTTCACCTCCCCTATCAAGAATTCTGCTATCCCAATTGAATTTGGGATTATTTTGTAAATACTATTTTATTACTTTTTATTATTAGTGTTGTTTAACATCTCTACATCAACATCTGGCACAACCTGTCTTTTATCTCTACCTTTATTATATCTCTTGGATTGTTGGGGTATCCAAGTATTATTGTCCTGCTCCAGTCTTAATATACCAAAAACAGGCCGCAAAGATGGTGCAAGAACGTGGATAAAATATCAATAGGCCTAATATTGATCAAACAGCTAATAACGTGTGAAGATGTAAGGAAAATAAAACTTTAATTACATACCAATAGATCTATTATTGACCACAGAAGTATTATCTATGTGGAATCAAATGGAACTCATAGTCATGTTGCTACGGTGTCAAAAAATGTTGGAAACACAAATAAGCATGGAATTGCTAGAATGATGCAGGTTGCTGCAGCATCAGAAAACAATGCAAGGACATGTGAGCATGGCGTCAACAGTAAGGTGCTATTGCACAGAATTTTATGCACGTTCAGGGAGATATAAGATGACATTGCATGAGCAGTCCGCATCAAAGCTCACAACAGAGTGATGCACAACGTCTATTCTTATGTCCATGGTGGCATCTGCATTAAGGGGGATTCAGGATAAATATAGAATGTGTGTGCGCTTTAACGTGGGCATATTTTTGTCATCATTCATTAGTGAGTCCAGAAAAGATAAGCTCAAACTAGGTTTAACAAGACGGTGCAGCTATTATAATAAATTATTTGAAGTAGAAATGAACGAGCACAGAAATATTGTAAATTCTTTTGACCAACGCCTGTTTATTTGAGTAAGATTTATGCATAGTTTTTTGACATTTGTTTGACTTTAAACCTAAAAATATATTTATTTTTTCGTACCTAAACATACGTCAGCATATTGAACCTTCACTTAGCAAGACAGAGTTTGTGGAAATTGGAATACCACAAGAAGAAAATGTTCTAATACCTACAGTGACTCTGATTTCACTGGTAATAGACCGGGTTAGTTCAGTTTACACTTAATAGATGTTTACAACAGATGCATACAAAGTTTGCCACTAATGTGATAATAAAAGGGGATTTATTTGAAAAATGTAGTCGGTATTATATTTGGTATTTATGTACATAAAATGTACAACTGCAACAATGAAGTGAAAAAACAACAAAATAAGAAAAAATATTCATACAATTACAATCATAATTATTATAAATAATTTGTTTCTAATATGGTCAATACCAACCCCTTCTTGCTAAAAAAAAAAGTCATCACTGTTAGCATGTATCAGCTGCTTATCAACTGCTAAATTTCACAAGTAGCAACAGGATGTTAATGGCTCCTGCTACTAAATCCATTATTCTACATAAGAGACATTCATTTCTACTTAGCAATTAGTTTGGAATAGACATGTGCAATTCATTTCGGTCCGAATATGAATTTGGACGAATTTCGGGCAATTCAGACATTCGGGTACTTCCGAATGTCCGAATTAGCGAATTGCCGAGGTCCCGAAGTTCAAAAATTACCGAATTTCTGAAGTGTCGAAGTATTTAAGGCCCCCACCCACCGCTCAGGGGTGGGGGCCAGGGGGGAGGACAATAGGTGAGCAGCCACAGGCTGCCGAAATTCCAAAGTTCCGAAGTTGCCGAATTTCTGAAGTGCTGAAGTGCCGAAGTTGCTGAAGTCCCGAATTGCGAAAGTCCCGAATTTCAGAATGCCGAACCGAACCGAAAATTTTCCCCATGCACAGGCCTAGTTTGGAAACAAGTCTTCAAGTGTGCACTTACAACGTCTGAGTGAAAAAAAAAATGAATCCAGTGCTAAATGATATAGAGAATGTATAACACCCAATTCTATATGATATATACGACACTAACATAAATCATAGAAAATCAGTCTTTGTTCAATCAGAATATTGCAGATCATACGTAGGAGGTAGGAAAAGCAAGATATAATGCATTCTGCATGGTAATAATGACAAATATAATTTATGTCATATACTCCCTTAAAGGAATTCTCCTCGCTTGGTTTCTGTTCAGTATTTGTAGATAACATCAGTGTGTAATGTTCTGATTATCCCATGACACATCTTCAAACGTATCACTTTCCTGGAACTGACACTTTCACAACCCCTCACTATACTAAATTGTGATACTGCAAGATGTGTGCTCTGTAATCTACAGACAAATGTCACCCAAGTACCATGTAAAATATGTGCAGATGTCTAGAGCAGTGAAGGACTTTTTTTTTTTTCTTTTATGTGGTATTCTCTGGCTATTCTAGGCTAGTCACGAATGGAATTTAAATGAAAATAAATAAATACAATTGAGACTTAAAATAAAGCTGATAATTAACAAGAATTAAAGGGACACTATAGTTACCTGAACAACTACAGCTTAATGTATTTGTTCAGGTGAGATCTATAGCTCCCTGCAGGCAATCTAATGTAAACACTGTATTTTCAGAGAAAATACAGTGTTTACATTGATTGATAGGAATACCTCCAGTGGCCGTCACTCAGATGGCCACCAGATGGACTTCCTATCATGTAGGGCCCTAAAGAGGCCCTGTACACATCAGACATATTAAGCTACGCCTGACATGTGCAGGAGAGAGAAGGCACTGTGTTCGCGCCTTATCTCTCCAGCCTGTCAGAGAGGAGAGGGCGGGCAAAGACTGCAAGCTGAGCTGTCAGTCAGCTCAGCTCGCGGGCGCGCACACCGCGCGCATGCGTTGTAGTGCGCTCAGGACTTGAAGTATGTGCACATGTGCAGCAAAGCCGCACATGCGCACAAGGGAGCAATGACGCTTCCAAATGGAAGCGTCTGATTGCTCCTTGCTCGCGCCTGCCTATTTCGTCATTTTGACTAAATAGGAGGCGCGGCTTCACGAGGCTGGAACCAGGTGAGTAAAACGGGTTGGCTGGAGAGTCCCTTTAAGCCCACATTTCACTTTTAGTTAGTTATTGGAATGTGCAAAAAAAAAGCAACATAAAACACACGTGATATTTTGAATACTGTTACACAGAAGGGATGAAAGAAAGAGAAGTAGGGGACATTATGGGCCAAATCTTTCAAGATTTCAAGAGCAAAGATAGTTTAAAACTCTTTATATGCAACACAGTTGCAGCTTTTGTCAACATAAAAGTTTTATGTAGAAATTGGAGAATGCTGAACCTGTAATAATTATTTTTCTGTCATGCTGACGCATTTCGCCTCCTCAAAGTGAATGATAGTATACTTAATCCATTAATTCTTCAAACTTGTGTTAAATATAATAGGGTGTAGAAAGACTTGGAAACTCTGTTTATGTTTTTGCTATTCTCCTCAGCCCTTCACTACGAAGCAGGCTACTTAAAAACCCCCACCAGAAATAAAGCATTTATTTTTTTATAATTCCTTATTTTTATTGTGCATGGTTTCAAATACAGACAGACTTGTAGTTCCACAACAGCATCAACAAGCAAGGGAACACATAATATTTAAAAAGTATGTGGCTGCAAAATGTATGCATTATATAATAAAACAGGCGAATCACACATCTAGATTCAATTGCTATCATCTGAAAAACGAGGTTGTAGAAAAGACATGGTAGGAGTAGGGCAACCGCATACCACCCCAGACTACCTTATACTTATTTGAGACTGTTACGGCTCCCCCGGTAGGAGAGGGGTTACTGTCGTACAGGACGTTCCCTTACCGAATACAGAGGTAGCCACTGAGCGCTTCAAACTGCCGAACAGCGATCATACAGTTCCCTTATTCTCATAAGCAACCGAACAGCAATCATATGAATCAGTTATTCTCCCAAGACAGACGAACAAGTGTACTCCATACGAATAATCCCCCCAATGACGAGGCAAAGCTCCGTGTTGAGGGT
The DNA here is from genome assembly GCF_036172605.1 of Pelobates fuscus. Taxonomy (NCBI): domain Eukaryota; kingdom Metazoa; phylum Chordata; class Amphibia; order Anura; family Pelobatidae; genus Pelobates; species Pelobates fuscus. Next base: position 26,873,299 of record NC_086317.1, read on the forward strand.
CAGCAGGAATCTGGTTTAATGAGGGCTACATGCCTGGATTTTATGCAGATCTCCCACCTGGTGGACACTCCCCTAGGGGACCAGATGGGAGACTGTGACAAGGACATTGCAGTAGCCAATAACAGGGTACACACTTAGCCATTCCCCTTTTGTTACCCAGCACCCTCTGCTTTGCCCAGGGAGATAATTGTGTAGCAATTCAATTATCTCCCAGGACAGAGCCTAAACGCTATTTTACATGAATATAACAAAAAGGCATAAAATTACATAACTGTAACATATTTCAACATAATACAGGCATTCCACAGGTCCCCAGATAGCTAGGATCTGAGCGCACAAAAGTACCGAATAGTGCTCAGATCCTATGCGCACAGTGCAATCACCGTGGTGCCAAAGAGTTCACAAAGTCAGTTTTCATATGAATGAGCTCCACAGGATGTCTATCTGGGGTATGGTGTATTCAAGAACAAAATACCGAACACAGGGCCATCCGTGACTTTCTACCGAACCAGAAGGGAGGTCGACGGCTGCAGCGGTGTTCGTGCCAAAAAGTATCCGTTTTGAGTTCCATGAATTAGGCGTCGAACACCGCTGTGTGTTCGTGGATTTAAAATGGGCGCGACCTCGTGGTCGGTATACGAATGGCGACCACCCAACTACCGTATCAATTAAGAGGTGTCTGCGGTTAACCTCAACGTTCTAATGGGGCCAAGAGGTTTACCAGCAGCACACTTCTCTACTGGGTGGTCGGCCGTTCGGTAGTTTTATTCGGTACATAAAAAGGGAACGGCATAGAGTCCACATGAACGGAGAAACACGAATCAACTAATGAATGAAGAAAAATGGTTACTTCAGTCCAAGACAGAGGGATCTGTCACAGAGACATCTGTCACAGAGACATCCTTCATAAATGGTAGCATCTAAAAGGGCATTTTCATCTGAAGTTTATAGACACAAGGTATAGATAAGGAAGAAAAGAAATGGAATAGCTTAAATCTGCTAGAGAGCAAGTGGGAGCATGTAGTAGACCGCAGAAATGGTTGCAACATGCAACTGGAAGCTCAAACATGGCGGTCAGCCTATCCCCAGTTCAGGGAATTCACAGTCCCACATGGCATGGACTTGCAACCTCAGAGCCGATGGGGTCAGCTCCAGGTTCTGGTTCTGCTGTTGCCTCCCACCTATCTCCCCTTCTCGCTGCATGACCCATATGTTTTTAACAAAGATGCGATGCTGCTAGGTTTGGCAGCATACCGCTGTGTTTACAGCTGCTCTTACAATGCATCTCCTCTGACATTTCCTGCGTACTGGGCCCTTGATGGCAGTAGCCGGTTGGCTTGGGATGCATCCAAAGGAAACCTCGACGGGCGTAGGAGCAGGTATGGTCAGCTTACCCTCAAGCCTTCTCTAGAAAGCATCTAGAAAGAGTAATTGGGTTTTGTTCAGCTTTTCCTGAGGAGCTCGCTGCAAACACGTCCAGATGCCATGATAATAAGCAAGCCCCGCACCCCACAAATGTTATAGGGATTCCAACTGGAACTCAATATATAATGTTTTTGTCATTATGAGTAATATGATGATGTGACAGTATTATAATGATGGTCGTCTTTAAATCGACAGTTGTTCTTGGGGCTGTTATTATGCGGGATACATCAGTGTACCCAGTGATAGATGCTTACAGGTATTTAGGGGATACTTAGCATTAGGGGGTAACTCCTTTGAAGATACTGTAAATTATAACTCCTATCTCACACATCTGGCTGAGTGTAATGGGTATTAAATTACACAGAATTTAGGCAGCACCTGCCAATATGACAGGCAATCGTGCAAGGCTCCCTCTAATTACCCCCCAATTCTAACTGATCCCCCTGACTCTATCCTACCCAAATCTAAACTTATCTGAATGGATCACATTATTGAGATTAGTCTAAATGTTGCTGTTGCTAACATCAGTGTAATGTCATTATGGGCTTAAAACACAATGTAAATATTTAAAAGTCACCAATTAAACTGCAATTTTTGGAATGTATTTATTGGAGTGATAAAAATGAGACAGCATGTGTTGGTGTAACAGTTAAAGCCAGTGACATACTTTGTATATTTGGTGACAATTTGTATATTTGGTAACGCTTATGGATATAATATGGGCTTATTATTACACTGGAACTCATATGTACACCAATAGGACCCCTGGACCACCGGTAACACCCACGGATCCACCAATGAACTTAGGGATTAGCCCTATATATAGAGACTCATAGGGGGAATATCATAGGATTTGTTTGTGATTGATGTTAAAGGATTTGGTCCCTGAGGAAGTTCCACCCTAAGGAACGAAACGCATAGGACCTGTGGTCCTCTAATTTTACATTACTTTGAGCTAATGTTAATTGCTCTTTTTTATAATAAAATCGCTGGTAATTTTTTCCTACCTACACCTATTGGAGTCTCATTTTATATTTGGTCTGCTTGAAATACCAGTGGGAAGTGAAGGATTTTAGCCACCCAACAACATCGGGGGAGGCACCCTTTAGCGTACTATACGTTTCAATCTTCTGAGTGCATTCCAAACTATGGCGCACGATTGATTTATTTTACTGTATTGCACTATGTATTTTTTTATGTTTCCTTTTTAGATTTGGTACTGCCGTATCCCATACGTTCTTTGTATATCTACTCATATGTACCCAGATTATCACACACAGGGAGCTGCTAATCTGCTTTACATGGCCAGAGTAGCTAAATACACATACCTTTTGATATACCATGCATTGCTGTAGGAGAGTAAGAGGGGGGGGGAGAGTATAATTAGACGCCTTAATATAATTGAAAACTGGAGACTCCAACCCATTATTTTCATAATGCATAAAAAAATCTAAACATAAACAATAAATGAAACATGAGAAAAAAAAAATGCTCCCAATTGAATTACATGTTATATTTATTGATCGCTGGTGGCTGAACTACAACTCCCAGAATCCACTCCTATGCAGCCACTCTTGGAAATGAAAGTACTAATATGGACACAGGGAAAAATAGTTTCCCACTACGACATATTTAAGTGAGGGGATGGACTTATATTTGCATGATGTTTGCAAATGGCTGCTTTTGTAATACAACATATGCAGGAATTAGGTGTTTAAACAAGACTGAGAGCAATGAGGTGAAATGGATAAAAGGCTGTTGCTCTTCATAATTAATTTTCAGCACTTTCAGAGTTTAATGGTGTTATGGAGACAGGCTCAGGCACCAGGTGTAGTGGTGTTGTGGAGACAGGCTCAGGCACTGAGTGCAGTGGTGTTGTGTAGACAGGCTCAGACACCGAATGTAGTGGTGTTATGAAGACAGGCTCGGCCCCTTTAGTATAGTGGTGTTATGGAGACAAGCTCAGACACCAAGTGTAGTGGTGTTATGGAGACAAGCTCAGACACCAAGTGTAGTGGTGTTATGGAGACATGCTCAGGCCCCCGAGTGCAGTGGTGTTGTGGAGACAGACTCAGACACCGAGTGTAGTGGTATTATGAAGACAGGCTCGGCCCCTTTAGTATAGTGGTGTTATGGAGACAAGCTCAAACACCAAGTGTAGTGGTGTTATGGAGACATGCTCAGGCCCCCGAGTGCAGTGGTGTTGTGGAGACAGGCTCAGGCACTGAGTGTAGTGGTGTTGTGGAGACAGGCTCAGGCACAGAGTGTAGTGGTATTATGGAGACAGGCTCGGCCCCTTTAGTATAGTGGTGTTATGGAGACAAGCTCAAACACCAAGTGTAGTGGTGTTATGGAGACATGCTCAGGCACTGAGTTTGTGGAACCACCATCCTCTATGTTAAAGTTGTGCAGGACTGCAGCCAATGACAAAAAGGATAATGTGAGGCCTGAGAGAAAGCAGTTGTTCTTGGGGGATTCTACCATAAGAGGTGTGGAGCTGGACAATAGTAGCCTTCTAAGATGTCTTCCTGGAGCTACTGCACACAGAGACAGGATATGTATTTGTAATATTGTTAAGCTAGTTAAGCAGGAAGGGGAATTGTATATACTTGTTCATTTATCGACAAATGACTTGGCTTGCAATGAGGTTTCAGAGGTAAAGGAAGTGTTTTGTGTTTTTGCCAATGATATAGAGCAGGTTGCTTCTACACTGACATTCTCTGAAGTTCTGCCTGTGCATAACACTCAGAACAACAGGTGGGTGCGTATTAGGGACTTTAACTTATGGCTTGGTGAATGGTGTCAGGAGCAAGGATTTGGCTTCATTTTTCATGGTTGCTCTGTTTGGAATGGAAATAAATTGTACAAAAATTATGGTTTACATCTTTCTCAAAAGGGAACAAATGTTCTCAGTGAGCAGTTCAGAGGTTTTGGTAGGATATATTTATACTAGGGGGGGGGAGGGGGCAAAACGGTGATAAAACATCAATCCAATTGCCCCTCAAAACAAGGACAGAATGTGCCTGTAGCAAGTGTGTTTCAAAATGAAAAGCTTAGAGTCATGTCTACAAATGCATGCAGTTTAGGGAACAAGATCCATGAACTTGTAGAAATAATGACAACTGATAGATTTAGTCGCTGTTACTGAGTCATGGTATCAGTGGCATACACACAACCCATGGGGCCCCGGTGCGAAAACTGATCCGTGGGCCCCCCCCCCGCGCGCGCTTACTCTGCGCGGGCTGGGGCCGCAACACATGGCGGCGGGCACCTGGTCGCAGGGCTGCGACCACGTTATGTACGCCAGTGCATGCATAAACACATACACTTAAAGGACCACTACAGACACCCAGATCACAACAGCTCAATGAAGTGGTCTGGGTGCCAGGTCTCTCTAGTTTTAACCCTGCAGCTGAAAACATAGCAGTTTCAGAGAAACTGCTATGTTTCACTGAGGGTTAATCCAGCCTCTAGAGGCTGTCTCATTGACAGCCGCTAGAGGATTTTCTGCGTTTCTCACTGTGAAAATCATAGTGAGAAGACGCTGAACGTCCATAGGAAAGCATTGAGTAATGCTTTCCTATGGGCGGTTTGAATGCGCGCGTGGCTCTTGCCACACATGCGCATTCGGAGCTGAGAGGCGGATCGGGGCGGAGAGATCCCCAGCGCCAAGGGAGTCCGGCGCTGGAGAAAGGTAAGTGCTTAAGACACACACGCACACATTAACTGACAGACACACACTCAGTGACAAACATACATACACACTCACTAACAGACGCACACAGACACACACTCTAACACTAACACGCACACTCCAACACACACACTAACACACACACTCTAATACTAACACACACACACTCTAACACTAAGACAAACACTCTAACACTTACACACTCTAACACACGCTCACACACACACACACACTCACTAACATACACTCACACACACACACTCACTAACATACAATCACACACACACACACTAACACACTCACTAACACACACTCACTAACATACACTCACACACACTAACACACACTCACACACAATCACACACAATCACACACACACACACACTCACACACACTCACTAACTAACATACACTCTCACACACACACACACACTAACACACACACACACACACACACACACACACTAACTAACACACACTAACATACACTCACACTAACATACACTCACACTAACACACACTCACACACACACACTAACGAGCATACACTAACACACACTCACTGACATACACTCACTGACATACACTCACTAACATACACTCACTAGCATACACTCACTAGCATACACTCACTAGCATACACTCACTAGCATACACTCACACTAACACACACTCACACTAACATACACTCACTAACATACACTCACTAACATACACTCTCACACACACACACGTTTTTGGTTTTTTTCTATTTAATCCCCCCAGCCTCCTTACCTGTGGGAGAGCTGAGGGGATTCCCTGGGGTCCAGTGGTGTCACCCGGCGGGCAGTCAGGCTGGCGGGCGCGCGAGGGAGCACTCTCCCCTGAGTGCTCCCTCTTCAGCTCCCTCGCGCGCCGCGTACTGATGCCGGAGCCGGAAGATGACGTCATCTTCCGGCTCCGGTTTCAGTGCGGTGCGCGAGGGAGCTGAAGAGGGAGCACTCAGGGGAGAGTGCTCCCTCGCGCGCCCGCCAGCCTGACTGCCTGCCGGGTGTAAGCAGGGCCAGCCTCGGGGGGCCCGGAGGTGGCCGGCTCCTGGGCCCCCCAGGAGAAGAGGCTGGCCCAGTGAGTACATACCTGGGTCGCAGGGCGGCCGGGCCCCCTGGTGGGCCGGGCCCGGTCGCAGCCGCGACCCCTGCGACCCCGGTATGTACGCCACTGCATGGTATAATGAGAAAAATGACTGGGATATAGATATACCAGGGTACTGCTTACATAGAAAGGGCAGAGAAGGCAAAAAAAGGGGGAGGGCTGGCCCTGTATGTGAAGGATAGCATAACATCTAGCCTAATAAAAGTTAGTGAGGTGAACATAGAGTTTGTTTGGGTTACGTTGGAATTTGATCATCACGCAGTAACTTGTTTAGGTGTGATTTATAGGCCCCTAGAACAAATAGAAGAGTTAGATCATCTACTAGTTGAGGAAATCGCTAAAATGACAATAAAGGGGGGAGTTATCATCATGGGTGACTTTAATCTTCCTGATGTGAATTGGAAAACCAAAATAGCTGCTTGTGCCAGTAGCACACATATTCTAAACTCCCTACTGGGATGGTCTCTAAAACAAGTCATTGAGGAGCCAACTCGTAAGGAGGCCATACTAGATTTAGGGTTAACAAATAGAGATTTGGTATCAGATATTACTGTAGGTCAAAGTTTAGGATCCAGTGATCATCAGTCAGTGGGATTTAATATAAGAACAGTGACTGAGTCACACCACACAAAAACAAAAGTTTTAGACTTTAGAAAAACAGACTTTTCCAAAATTAGGATATGTGTAAAGGAGTCATTATCAGACTAGAGCAGTTGAAATGGAGTCCAAGAGAAATGTGATTATTTAAAATTTGCACTGCTGAAGGCAACAGAAAATTGCATTAGGCATGTCAGTAAAAGCAAAAAAATTAAGAAACCACTGTGGTACTCCGCAGATGTGGCCAAAATAGTAAAAAACTAAAAGTTAGCATTAGGTAATTAAAAAAAAAAAAAAACAGAGTGAGGAAGATAGACAGATCTATAAGGTTAGGCAGAAAGAGGCAAAGCAAGTTATAAGAGCTTCCAAATCACACACAAAAGAGAAAATAGCACAGTCAGTAAAAAATGGGGACAAAACATTTTTTAGATAGGAAAGTAAAACAAGGATTAGTTAGGTTTAAAAAAAAAAAAAGAAGGAAGGTATGTAGAAGAGGATAAAGGTCTCTCTCACACACGGCACTCTCACACACACATCACACACAGCACTCTCACACACATCACACTCAGCACTCTCACACTCAGCACTCACACACAGCACTCACACACACAGCACTCTCACACACAGCACTCTCATACACATCACACTCAGCATTCTCACACTCAGCACTCACACACAGCACTCTCACACACACATCACACTCAGCACTCTCACACACATCACACTCACACACAGCACTCTCACACACACATCACACACAGCACTCTCACACACATCACACACACACATCACACACAGCACTCTCACACACAGCACTCTCACACACATCACACACAGCACTCTCGCACACATCATACACAGCACTCTCACACACATCATACACAGCACCCATACACACAAATCACCCACAGCACCCTCACACACATCACACAGCACCCTCACACAAATCAATCACACACAGCACCCACACACACAGCACCCACCACACCCTCACACACATCACACCTCACACACACATGCTACACCCCTCACATACACACAGAATCCCCCCCCCCCGACACACTGCACCACACACATACACAATACTTCCAAACATATTTATATAATAAATATATATATATATATATATATATATATATATATAATTATACACACACACACACACACACACTATAGCCTGTATGCACACTTTTGCTACATCCCCTATACACACATTCTCTACAGCCCCTAGCCACATATGCATTACATTACACCACAAACACAACAAGACTAAAACTGACCTTATAACACAATACCACACCACAATCAGCTCACTCTGCACACACACAATGGCAGGCTCCAAACACATGCACAATACTCTTTCCTGGCATTTTAGTCTCCTGGTATCCATTTATAGAGACACCAGAGACAAGTTGCAAGGAAACACAGTGCAAGCATGTTATTAAATTTGCTTGCGCTGTGCAGAACAAATAGAGGGCTTTTTTCTCATGCTAGAGCTCTTCAGCAGAGCTCTGCGCATGGTCTGCCCTGGAAGAGCATTGAACCAACATATGCTCACTTTGAAAGGGGGCGTGTTTGTCATTAATGATGACAAAACACACTCTCTGCCCCGCCCCCTTCTTAGTGGGCCACTGTGATAAAAAAATGCCCGGGCCAAATTTTTTTCCCAGTCCAGTCCTGGTAGTTAGGTTGATCCACTTGTGGATATTTCAGGACAGGTGTGATGAGGCCGCCCACAATAGAGACATAGGTTTCCTCTCCTTCTTCTTTGTAGTTTGGCTAGGGGTAACTTTCCTTGTATGAGACCTACTTGCATAGGTTCTTCTCTTGAGGGTGTGGGAACCATGGCTGAAGAAGTAGGGGAATAGCTTGAAGAGATTTTTTTTTAAGCTGGGGCACAAGTTGCTGCCTTTTCTTGTCCTCACTTTCTGAGACGTCAGTCTAGTTTAATAGCCTGTTGCATAAAGGCTTCCAAAGTGTCTGGTATACCAAAATGAGCAAAATGTATTAATTAGCCCGACCTTGTTCCAATGTGTGTCTGTGGCATATCACTTGAATTATGTTATGTAGTCCTTGACAGGTCTGCAGCCAAAACAGATATGTCGAAAAAGGTTATAATGCAGATCAAATAGAAAAAGATATTATAAAAATAAAAAATAGAGAACGTGCAGAATTTTTAATGGATAAAGATAAAAATAAGAATAAAACCATAGGATGTAAAAATCAAATTATTGACGGCCATAGGGAGTTTGCCTTCATTACGAAGTATAGTTCTCAGGCCAAGAAAATAGAAAAAATCCTTAAAAGGCATTGGGCCATCTTGAAAAAAAATGACATCTTAGGAGATAAGATACCAGAAAAACGTGTAGTCATATACAGAAAAGCAGACAATTTAAAAAATAAATTAGCACCTAGTCTTTTACCAAATTTGTTAAAAAGTCCAAAATTGAATTTTCTCCAGTCACAAAAGACGCCAGGCTTCCATAAATGTGGGGCATGTTCCACATGCACCCACCAAAAAAGAAGGACCATATCCTTTACAGGATCTTACACTAACCAAACATATAACATAAAGAAATTTGTACACTGCACATCCACATATGTAATTTATCTTTTACAATGTGGATGTGGTGCCCAGTATGTGGGTAGGACCATCAGAACTTTGCATACTCGCCTTCGAGAACACTTTAACAATATTAGGACACATAAGGTGGAGCATAGTGTCCCTAATCACTGCAACTCCTGTAGTATGTTTCAATGGTCGACGTTCGTCGCCATTGGAATAGATCAGGTCACAACAAATTGGAGAGGAGGAAGTAAAACTAATGACCTAGCTAAGAAAGAAGCTTTTTGGATCTACACTTTAAACACTTTAAATATGGGCCTCAATCAGGATATTGATTTAGGGGGGCTTTTGTAGTCTATATAATACAGTGATTCTTTTGAGACATTTTTAGTTTTTTAGGGTATATTGGTTTTATGCATCTAGTATGATTATTATTTTGTATTTTATTATGTCAGTTTTGGGTGTATTTGTGGCACTTATATATTTGTATTTTTATTTATTATGTATGGTTTACTGATTGTTTTTTTCTTGTTCTTGTTTCTTATTTTTATCATTATTATTATTTTTATTTTTATCCTTTTTGATTTTATTTATTTTCGTTCCCCCCTGTTTTTTGGGCTTGAGCCCATACAGTCTTTATATGTCCCATTAGTCTTCCGTGGTTCCGCCCTGGGCGCTCGTCTTTTCGTTGCAACCTTTTGGTTGCCGGAATTGCCGTGCGTTCCACGGTGGAACGCGGAAGCGTTTTCAGTCTCAAGTGATAGGACGGCAAGCGTTCCATAGTGGAACGCGGAAATAGCTCTTCCTTACACAGACGGCCGGAACACGTCATCATGTCCGGCCAATCAACAACCGGCACAAACGAAACCCGGAAGTATGTTCTCCGGTTCGCGGCAAAATGAAAGATCTTGGAGCCCTATATAAAGAAAGGACTATGTGAACGTTACTACATATCCCTGAAGAAGTCTAGAAGACGAAACGCGTTGGATACCAGCTAGAGACTTTTAATGTTTTTGGCTTTTCTTTTTATTGTTCATTTTACCACAGAGGGATTTCGTTTCTCCTGGGTACCACTTGTTTAGTGGAGACAAGCTGCTTTTACCTTTTATTGATGTAAGTGCATTTTGTACTAATAAATTCTCTTTTTACTACAATACTGCTCTATATATCTTTTTGCCTTTGAGGATTGGAGGTCTTTGCATATGCTGCTATACCACATCGCATACCCATCCTGAAGGAAACGCCGTTTTGTATATATACCCTTTGGAAGGGAGACAGGCGCTGATCTCCAGTATAATCTTGTAAGTTCTCTACCTCCGGGTCTGAACCACTCACTATTGTACATACTTCACCATTGTGTGATTTTTTTATACATTTTAGATATCCTGGAAATTGTTGTGTTATTCTATACACAGGTTGTATTTTTATGATATTTGCTCTGCTACCCCTTTAATCTGTACTGTCACTTGTTGGTGTAGTACAGATTTTCACCTTTGTTACTAGGTCTGCAGCCTTGACATAATGCTCTAATGGCAGTCTGAGCAGTATCCTGTCTATTAGGATCATCACACATAGCAGTCATGGCAGTAACAAAAGCATTCCATGTTTGAACGCTGGGGTCATTAATGCGCAGGAGGTCATGGGCCCATTCTTGGGGTTAACCTGAGAGAAGGGTGATAATTGGGCTTACTTCGACAGCATTACAATAATAAGTCCTAGGTTTTAAATCAAATAATAGTTCACACGCCATTTTGAAGGAATGATATTTGTCACCTGAGAAGTATTCTGGCAAAGACACTTGTGGTTCTGGTGCCACGGTGTGATCTTCTGGCAGAGGTATCAGTTGGGCTGCAAGCAGAGATTGCAGAGATCCAGTAACAGGGGAAGAAGCATATGTCTGTAATTCTTGTACGGCATGCGTTTCAGCTAACTCTGCAGGGTCCATGTTAGGCTCAGTTATTCTGTTGGGTCTTTGACAGGTTGGGCCCAAGAGACAGTAGTGAGCCAAAAGCAAGGTTCAAATTAGGGATAAGACAGTCTTATAGTCAGGGTAAGCCAAGGTCGAGGGCAGGCAGCGCAGGTTCAGGAACAGTATAACAGGCAGATAGGATAAGGGCTGGATAAAGACAAGATTCACAGAAGTGTATATACCGAAGAGTACAGTATAACTGAGCACTGCAGTAGAGGTAAGCTGGGTTTATATAGAGGAGAGGTATCCACCTCTCACATATCATTGGATATAAAGTGATTAGCCCTTTAAGAAGTTTCAGGTTTTATGTCCCTTTAAGAGGTCGGCTGTTTGGCACGCGCGCCTAGAGTGTGTGTAGTTTACACGTGGGCTCGGCTGGAGCTTCCCGCGGGTCGCGGCGTGGCGAGCCGCGAAGCCGCATCCAAGAGTCAGAGGGATGCTGGCCGTCTGTCCTTGCGGTGGGACACATTGGAGTCCTGGACATGCAGTGAGGATGGACCGCCACAGTAGTGGACAGAGAAGTGGCGGGGAACTCCCAGGTAAGCGTGGTCATGACAGTTACTCTAGAACAAGCAATAGATGTTGCTAGATTTTACAAATTGGCTAATACATAGTTAAAGACTATTTCAAACAGTATGAGCACTCCATGTGAGCATGCTGTACCCACAATCTCCCACTATACATTAACAAGCACAGTTTCAAGACCACATAATACCAAATGCACACAGGATACAGTAAAATGTCACAATCTAGTCCTGTTGCTTCAAGGTGTCTCGTAGAATGCATATGCGTCCCATTGTACAGCGCTACAGAATTTGCTGGCGCTGTATAAATAAATAAATAATAATAATATCATTCTATCTCTCTGTCCTGCAAAGGTAAAAATGTGTAAAATATGTGGGGAGTTAAACACTTTGCTAATATTTGTGGTTACAGCCACAAAAAAAGGGTACATGCAATAAGCAAGATGAGTTCTATAGAAAAATTGATGAGACCTATGAAGGTTTCAATGGATCACAGCTATAGTCAATGATATTCTGATTTATAGAAAAAACAAATCTGAAGATGATACAAACCTCACCGCTATGCTACAGCAGTTCAGAGAGAGAGAGGAGTCCAGCTCAATCCTGAAAAGACTATCATCTGTGCTACAGAAGTGAGCTAACTTGGACATCTCCTCACTACTGATGGAATAAAGCCAGAAAGTTGTTGCTGTTAGGGACATTGGGCCACCTAAAGATAAGAGAGAACTTGGTGCTAGGCATGACTAATGACCTCCCGCAATTTGCACCCAGCCTCGCCAATATTAATGCACTGCTGTGCCAGATCCTGAAGGAATTATGTGAGTTTGTTTGGGACGCCCAGCATGACAAGGCTTTTAAAAAATAAAATAAAAGAACTACTCACATGTGAACCAGCCCCAGTATTAGCCTACTTTGATCCTCACAAACAGCTCAGGCTACAAGTGAGGACTCTGGGCAGTGCTACAGCAAGAAGGAAAACCTATCGCGTATGCATCAATTTCACTCACTGATTGTGAAACCATCATTATGAGCTTTGTACCTGCATGGGAAAAGATGTTTTTGCAAGGCACGGCATTCCAGAGACTGTCATTTTAGATAATGACTCCCCAATATATCTCAAGTGAGTTTAAGACATTTACCAGCACATGAGCATTTACCCATACCACCACAAGTCTATACTGCCAACAAAGTAATGGATTACAGATCAAAGATCGAGAAATCTGTGCAAAGTTACTGCTAGAAAAGGCTGACAAAAGAGACACATATATCAGTCTCCTGGAACAGCTGCTAATGAGTCGTCACCTACAATCTAACTTACCCAACACCAACCAGCAGCTCCTGCCAAAGGTTTTCTACAGCAGGGAGTCAAAACCCAAAGGCTGCAGAAGCAATAACATCAAAAGACCTAGGACATTGGCTTAGCTCAAGAATGGACATACAGTTGAAATACAGGAATGAAGCCATTGGCAAAGCAGTTAAACCATGTGTGTAATGCTGATGAACAGGTGTATTGTTGAAACAGACATCACCTCCTGGACCCCTACAACACTGATGACGATTTGAGGCATGGCCAAACTGAACCATGTGCAACACCTATCTGCTCTGTACCATTCAATGACAATACACACACACCTGACCACAACAAAGCATTGTCTACAAAGATGTAAGTGGATCACTGCCATAATTATATATTTGTGCTCGGAATTTATCGAATACGTAATGGAATATAGAAGGGAAAGCAAAGTTGGCCGAAACCAACGTACGAGTAGGCCTGTAAAAAGAGGGCCCACAAAGGTGGGTGTTAATATAGATGGGTGTAGGTGGGTGTGAACCTGGTTCTATCAATAGAAAATCGTCTAGGTAGTGGATGACAGAGGGGCACCTGAGTATATTTAGGAGCAGCCAGCAGAGGGTTTCTGCAAAGATATTGAATAACCTGCGGCTGCTCCTAGAGCCAAAAGTGAGCCGGGTGGCGAAAAAATACCTGTTTCTCCATTTAACACCATGTAAGTGCCATAGTGAGGGGTGAATATGTAGTAGTTTGAATGCGTTTGTGATATCTGTTTTTCTCAACCAAGCTCCACTACCCGCTAATAAGATGGCCTCCATGGCATCATCAATTTTAGCGTATTGCAGTGAGAACTCCGTAGCGGGCATGAGGGAGTTGATACTAGGAGTGGAGGAAGAGTGAGGTGCGGAGAGATCAATAATTAAACGTTTTTTGTTGGAGTATTTGTAAATGGCTATACCGATGGGATTGGTACGCCAAGATGAGAAAGGTGAAGACAGAAACGGGCCGATCATAAAGCCAGCTGTGATTTCTGTAGACAGAAGGTGGTCCACCATGAGTGGGTCAGTGGAAGCGGATAAAAGGTTAGGGCATTCAAGTGTACCTGTGGGGATGGCGATAAGGTGTGAAACCCCTGTGACAAACCCGTCACCAGATAATCTACCAGGTGCCTAGCTGGATGTGACTGGAGATAGTAGTATTCCAGTATATCAACGTTAACTCCGGCGTTAAAGTCACTGCACACCCAAGCCTTGCCCAGAAATGTAATGTGACTGTCTGGCGTGTCACTCCGACCGGTACCCTGACTAGTGTGTGGGGTGGGGGGTGGGGTCGTGTAGTTTGGGAGGTCAGCAGTAGGGCCATGGAGTTAACATCATTACCCTTGGAAATGCCCTTTCTGATGAAGTCAGGAAAAGGGTGAGTCGGGGAAAACGTATGAAGTGGGTATGGCTGAGACCATCAGGGGAAGGTTTGCCGAGCCCAACAAGGCACCTGGTGTGGCTATAGCGGATTCCAGTTTCGCTAGTCTGTGATTGATTGTTTGGAGGTTGGTGAGTATAGCAGCCAGGGTGTCTCATGTGGAATACGAAGTGTGAGCTGGCAGGATTTGTGAACTACAGCCTGGCATGGGAACGTTGGCCTGAGTGGTCAGTTCGGCCTTTCTGGCCATGGCGGGAAAGGGGATACCCCTGCTTCTGAGCTCCGCTGAGATTTTTGGAATGTTCCAGTATCTCAGGGGCCTGTGGGTAAAAGGGGTGAGGGATTTCTCTGGAGACCCAGGCCTGATTGGCGCGCTGGCTATGTTGCCCGATGGTAGATTGGTGATTGGCTTTTGAGACATCTGAAAGAGAATAATGATTTGAATAAGTAGGGTGAAGAGGAGGTGAAGGTGAGACCTCTGGAGAACTGGCCTGCTAGCTAGTGCCGAGGCGAAAAGTTTACCTAGACCAAGTGACAGGTGAGGCCCTGCTAGTGCCAAGTGGCGGAGAGATGCTCTACCTATGATTTGGCCCGAGGGGACTTTGTGGCCACATGTACGTGGTGGCAGGGTGTAGGCCTCTCGGTGACCATAAAGAAAGTCAAAAGGTGGGGCCGTGACTTGGGAAGCCCTGGCTATAGCCCACAAGAAGGGTGAGCGAGGTGGCTAACTATGATTTGGTCATGGGCCGAACCTCCGTGTATGAGGTGCGGGTGTACACCTCGCGGGACCGGGTATTAATTAGATAGCTAAGGCCAGAACCTAACCCTAGGAGCCAGTTCTCTAAACTACTGGGGCTTGTCTCTCGCAGTGATGTATATGTACGTATGTAAATACTTAACCTTGAGTATAAGTCCTGTTTGATCGGACAAAGCACAGGTAGACTTCGATATGGCTATAAATTAACTTCTTCAGGAAACAGGCTCGATCCAGAACCTAAGGGAAAAGGAGATGCTAGTGTGCCTGAGGCATGTCACCGGTGTGCCAAGTGTGAAAATGTAGAACGTCTGGGTAGGTGTGTACCGGAGATACTGTAACATAAGCATGAGTAAGCTGAGGCACCTGAACGTTGGTCCATAATAAGAGACAAGCCCATGGGTACCCAGGGATGTGAATTTATGAATGAAACGAAGGCAAGTGAGGCTTTAATGAGAACATAATTTTAATGAGAAAAACAAAATACCTGATACTGAATGCCGGAGACCGGATAGCCATTTGGTTGTTGATAACGTAGAGGAACTGTGTAAAATGGCGTAAGTCTAAGTAATATTATGTAGAAATTATAAACAGGAAATTATACGTTAATACGATAGTAGCTCTGTTGAGCAGGTTTATGAGAGTAGTTTGTGTCTAGGTGGCGTTTTTAAACCTGGTGTGTATAAACATTTAGAACCCACTTTGGGAGGTGGGGGTGAGGTTTACGCAAGGCCTTGGAGGCTGAATGAGTTCTCAGGAGAAACGTAAAATTGGTAAAACCTTTTTTACCTGATACCGTGAAACTGGAACCTGGAAAACGCTTCTTGAAGATTTCCTTGAAGAAGAGTAGGTGAACCTAAAACAAATGTATTCTAAGAACGATGACCCGGAAATAGTATATTTAAGGAATTTTACTGGTCTGAAATGAGCCTAGGAAACGGGGGGGGGGGGGGGGGATGGAGAGGTGTTTGCTGAGTGACCCAATGATATAAAAAGGGGTTAAACGGCCAACTGTTCCTTTAAGAGGGTTACCCTTGTGTGGAAACCGCAGAGTGCTGGGAATTAGTTCATAATTAAATGTAACGGTGGGTCGGGAAATGGTGCCACATGGCCTTTGATATATACAAGGGGTAAAAACAGAGTATAAACTTTAAATATAAAAAGGAAATAGTCATGTATAGTTTCCTACTGGGGTATATACATAACATATAGGGACTACCTGTTTATCCATCCCGCGTTCGGCTGAACAAACAAGAGAGGGATTTAACATATAAATCAACCGCAGACTGTATGAGTAAATGAAAACGGCTGCCTTAAAGCCATTCGTAAGCGTGTTTGGCTGTATGAACGTGTG
This sequence comes from Pelobates fuscus, assembly GCF_036172605.1. Lineage (NCBI taxonomy): Eukaryota > Metazoa > Chordata > Amphibia > Anura > Pelobatidae > Pelobates > Pelobates fuscus. Next base: position 26,890,023 of record NC_086317.1, read on the forward strand.
AAACAGACGAACGTAGGGTAAGTATGAGCGATCGGTATATTAATTTTTAAACAAATGTTAAATAAAGGTGAGTATGAACTTCTGCGTTCGGCTGTTAGACGCACGAACGCAGAAGTAAACGAACGGCGTAAGGAACGAAATGGTAAGTTATAATAGGGAGCCTATCCTCGCGTTTTTAGGCCCGAACGTGGGAAATAGCCGAACGACATTTCCCACGTTTGTGCTTATGTGTAGGTGCCGGTCCCGTGACCGGAAGCCAGAAAACAAGTAAGGAAGGCGGTTTAGAAGCCGGTGAAGGAGCTGCAAAGAGGGACTGGATACTCGAGGCAGGATTTGGCGGCAAACTCAACCAGAAGTGCAGGTAACTAAGGAGACAAACGGCTTGCAAGACAATGGTAAGTAGGGGGGTAGGGTTTATATAGGATCATTACTCCTCCCTCAAATTCAGGCCAAATGGCCTTCCAACATATATAAAAAAATGTGTATTCACACCATGGTACCGTATTTAATGTAGTCCTAAAGTTTTGCATAAGTGAATGTTTGAAAACATACAGCATGCTAGTATCCTCAGTTTAATTTTTTTTTTTTATGGTATTAGTTTATACATGTGATGTTTAATAGCTTTTTAGATGAGGAAGGGAAATCAAAATAACTGTTGAAGTTCAAGCATTGTTGAGAGTTCCGGTCTACAGTTGAAGGACAACATTCCTTCCATATGCTTGCACAAGATTAAGAAAAGTCTGCATGCTCAACTTAAGTTTACTGGCATTCTGAGTATCTTTATACTCCTCATATGATAACAGGATTATTGCAACCATGTGCGTAGGTAGAGGGTATTGTGTATGGGCATACCAATCGGGAAAGACTTTAACTGTTCCCCCCACCTCCATCTCTTTTACTTACTCGAAATAACCAAACCACAGACTTACTTGGTCAATATAGGCTACTACTTTATTAAATATCATATATATATATACACACACACACATACATACATATATATATATATAATAGTAATGGTTGGCTACACTCACGGATATTCTAAAACGTAACTTTTATTGGAATATTTAGGAGCAGATCAACGTTTCAGTCCCCCTTGTGGACTTTCATCAGCTTTATTTTGTGCAAAATATACAGGTGCTCCAAAATAAAATAAACAAAACAAAAATTCCTTGCTCTTGTTTGAGCACTTACTAAACAGAGTAATTACTATCTGGAATTGGGTGGCTTTCCCACTTACCAATTTTCAAAAAAACGAAATAGCTTTGCAATAAACACAATAGTTGTTCTCTCTCCTTCAGCTCTCCTAGCTGGCTTTTTCTCCCTCCTCCTACAGCAGGCTGATCTCTTCTTTTAAAGGCCTGTCTACTAATTGACCAGCTACAGATGAGTGCCAATTAGTTAACTATTAAGTCAAATCCAAATTCTGGTCTATTACACAGCAACTAGTGCTGTTGGAGCATTGTCCCACCCTGCTCTCCAAATGCTCCACCCCAGGGACCCATACCATGTTTTGTAGAGCATCAGCAATGTATATTGCAAACTTTAATATCTCTCCCTGGGGCATTTAACTAAAAATTATCTGGCTGCTGTTTAGAAAATCAGGCCTGATGTATCTTCCATCAACCACTATTCCACTTTTTTGCTCACAATAAATATATATATAAGTTATATAACTTTTATAACATATTAACATAATATACCTTTCTCAGTAAAATAAATGTCACAGAGAACCACCTTGCCAACCAAACACAATCACTTGGGCAACTGCCCTCCCCTCTCTTCCCAACCAGCACAAAGGCCTTTCCTGGGCCTTCCATTATCATAATGCTAACCACTAGCCGATCATTGGCTCAATGGGTACATCTGTTATCCATACCTGTACCCGAGGTATCATCCCCGACCATACATCTTTTCAAGGACCGCTGGTGCAACCCTCAGTTGGCATATGCCATTTACCGCCACAAGCCCCTCTGCTTTACCCTCTAAATCAGTGGGGCAACCCCAACACCACTGCCATGGCCTCCTCTAAAGCATCCTGTAATGCCAGGTTAAATAAATCAACCTCCATAAGGTGGACCCTGTCACACCGGAAATACATTGCAGCATTCTGCTCAAAGATGCGGTGATGCACTGTGAGCCCCCCCATACCCCTGACAAATGTGGACACCCTCTTGATGAGCTTGAACCTACTCCTCTCAACCACCCTCGGGTCCCATGCACCCCGCCAGTAGTTCCTGGACAACACCTCCCACCAAATGATGCGAAGGTTCGGGTGCAGAGTAAATAACTGAGCCAAAATTCTTTTTGATCCTACACCAGAATAGTGCCGAGGTCATTACCCCCCAGATGGACAATGAGGACATCTGGATCACAGAGTAGGCGGGCCAACTGAACCATTTCAGGCAGCAGGTGAGCTCAGCGCATGCCCTGGTTGCCGAACCTGCGCACGTCCACCAATGCCGGCAATAAACCAAGCTGAAGTCGCCCGGTTCAAACTCCCGCCCACTGCTGTGCCCAATAAACATATGAATGATCGATCAGCCTGCGCTGACTCTTGGCCGGAGTCTTCGTATGCCACGAGTTTCACAAAGAACTTGTCAGTGTGTTTATATGTGTGTTAGTGTGGTACTGGAAAATGGAGAAACCAGAAATACATTTTAAAAAATACACACACTTGCGTCACACAACCACTGCTCTTCGTGTATGCAAAACAACACCCAGACATTAAGCACACTGATGGTTGTGTGACGCAAGTGAGTATTTGTTTTATTTATTTATGTTTTTTACATTTTGCATTACCACACTAACACACATATAAACATACTGACACATTCACACATAGACACAAAGATACACACTGACACATACAAACACACTCAGATACTCACTGGTAAACACAAAGATACACACTGACACATGCACACACTTAGAACCAATACACATACAGATACACACACTGACACACACAAACAGATACATTCTGTGACAGAACGCCATCACGGAGTACCATGCCCACATGTGCCCACCCACTTGTCCAGTCACATTGGAACCCCAAGGACTTGGACTGTGGACTCAGGGGGGTCCAACAGACTTGTTGCAGGCCTGTCATGGGTCTGGCCACAGGTCTGTCTATTTCTATGGGGGGAGATATGTAATGTTTGGCCTAATTTGTTTGGCGTGGGACACAAGCTTGCAGCAACATTTTTGTAACTGTTTTACATGTGTCTAGATGTCGCTGTGTTGTGTGCCAGTATTCTCCATAGAGCAATGTGTGTGTCTATATATGAAGCTGTGGGTCAACAAGGGGGAGTGGGGGGCAGCAGCTCTATAGACTGTACGGTATAGTTAAGTGAAATGCCTCTCCCCCTCCCCTTCCCCCTTCCTTTTCTGAATGTATTGCTTGCCTGTGCCTCTCCCCTTCCTCTTCCTGTCCTAGCATGGAGTTGTCTCAGGGACACTGCCAGCCCAGTTTAACCTAGCTGCTTTGTACCTCCTCCATCCCCCATCAGATTCTTGGGATTGAAACCCCTGGTGTATTGTGTTGGAGACCCCATGTAGGGGTCTGTGCCTGTAAAACCTTGTGTGACAAAATAAACCGCAGTTCCTTTTGATTTGTACTCCCAGAGCTGAATCTCATCCTGTTACTGGGGGAAATGGATGCCTGCTTGTTTTAAGGGTTCCAGAGTGGCTGAAGGACGGTATTAGCGGAGCTAACCGGTCAGGTTACCCGGGGTCCGCTACACACCCCACACAAATAACACCTATACAATATCAACAAACATTAACACTCTTCACAAATAAATTCCTGCATTTAATTTACACACACACGCACAAACACTGGCACACTAAACAAATAACTGCAAAAACCTACTCATGCATTTGGACACTTAACCTGCCAAATAAATATGCCCCTACATTTAAACAAACTGATGTATTTTTAATATTTCTGAACACTCTCTTGCATACTCCACACATTACACACCTTTTGATCCACACACCGAGACACTCTGTATTTACACCCACTACACTTTAGAACTTGAGAAAACAAAAGGAAAAAAAAAAGAAGCAAAGAAAAACGTGTCCTACTGAAACCCCTAAATATCAAAATATGGGAAACACAGTAAGCAAATGTTTGCCAGTTAAGCTTGTTTAGCTACATGATGTACGATCCCTCTGACAGATTGTTAGTATTTAATGAACACAAGGGTCTACTTACTAAACTGGTTGCGAATTGACAAGGAACTGTAATTTAAAGGTGAAAACTAGCCAAGTAGGATCAATTCTTTAATTCAGCCATTCCTTACTTTTTAGTTATTTGGGTCTAAAATTTGAAATTTGCTTGTGAATTCTGTATTTACTCGATAACCCCCCCAACCCCCTAGTGGCAGGGTTAGATTCACCACTAGACAGAGAAGACAGATACCCTGATACTTTCAATTCCTTTTTTTAATGTGCAATAATAAAAAGCCCCCACAGTCACAGGTAAAATGTATTTGTGTGTTTGCCACAAATTGCAGAGTGAGGAGAGTTCTGGAGCGACAGACGCATATTTAAAGTCATAGTAAATACATGGATTAAGACATCATTCACTAAAAGCATTATAATCGTCACATACAGCATGTACACATTGACATTGTGCACTACATGCAATACATTCACTTGTAGTGACATGGGTGACAAGAAATGCTAAATTATATATATAAACACATTAATTCAATGTACTGATTGGTTTTATTCCGAAGTTGGTTTTGTGAAGAAATCCCTCTTTGTGTTCGTTATTTCTCCCCTTTTCATTCGGTAGATGTAACTACCGAACAGAGACCACCCCTCTGGCTCATTAACTTCAAAAGCATGCTTCATTTAAACCCTCTACCTGTGCGCCCGCCGTTTATTTCCGAATGCCATGCGGCTGAGAAAACGGCGGCCATCTTGTTTGTGCGAACAAAGGCAGCGGGACTTGGTCGTCGAGTGTCTGGAACTAAAATCGGACACTCGACTTCCTGAACACCGGTCCCAACATACGAACGCTGGATCTTTGTTTACCGAACAGCTAGGAGAGCGCTGTTCGAAACTTTTGCTCATTCGTATGAGGGGAACAATCGCTTCTAGGAGCCAGGGGAAACCGTTCATGGGATTATTCGTTTATTTCAACTTCACGAAATAGACCGGCAAAACCACCCAAACTCATGGAACTGTTTTGGGAAGTAGCCTCGTGGAAAGCCGGTCACCTAAGACCTCCATGGAATTTGAAAACCCCTGAACTGATCTGGGTGATTTTTGGATATGTTGGTCACCCAGATCAGGGGGTACCCCATGTTTTTAGGGGTGTTCTGAAAGTTGGGGGAAAATTTACTTTTTGTGCCTGGAGATAATGAAGTTATTATGTTATCTGCCTTAATTATCTCCAGGTTCAGGGGAGGGAATTATATGTTTACAATAGCAGTGTATAACTATTTCTCTTGTTATGATTGGCTGTACTATGTCCATCCCTGTGGGAGGTCCCCTTGCACGGGGACTTGCATAAAAGCCAGTGTAGCATAATAAAGCTCAGTTCTGTTGCACCCTTCTTCTAGACTCCGGCTGATGTTTGGGTATTCGTACGCTTTACGAAGGGAATCATCTTCTAAAGCTATTTATTCGTATGGGTATCGTTTATTTTATCTGACGAATGGAGAGTTATACTTACTGATGCTCTGGCCATTCGGAAGGAAACTACCGAATGGGTATTGGATATAACAGGTTTCCTTACAGGTTTTATTTTTTATTTTTATTGAGGAAATAATTCCAAGTAAATGTGTGGAGAGACAAAAATAAATTGAAAGTGGACAGTATCACCATATTTATGGAAACTATCTCACTGTGGGAGCTAATCTCACTTGGTTTTTTTTTTTTTATTATTGTCTGTTAAAGGGACACTCCAGGCACCCAGACCACTTCGGCTCATTGGAGTGGTCTGGGTGCCAACTCCCACTACCCTTAACCCTGCAAGTGTAATTATTGCAGTTTTTTTTAAACTGCAATAATTGCCTTGCAGGGTTAAGTCCTCCCCTAGTGGCTGTCTATTAGACAGCCACTAGAGGGACTTCCTGCTTCATAGCACAGGTGTGAGGACCTCCAGCGTCGCTCTATTCCCCATAGGGAAGCATTGAAATTCATTTTCAATGCTTTCCTATGGGGTGCGCTAATGCGCATGCGCGGCATTGCCGCGCATGCGCATTAGGTCTCCTCGGCCGGTGGGCGAGATCAGTCTCGCCCACCGGCCGACGTAAGTAGAAGGAGGAGCGGCGGGGGAGGAGGAAGCAGCGACGTGGGACCTGTCGCTGCCCCTGGTAAGTCACTGAAGGGGTTTTCACCCCTTCAGCAACTGGGGATTGGGGGGTGGGAGGGAGAGGGACCCTCCAGTGCCAGGAAAACGGATTGTTTTCCTGGCACTGGAGTTTCCCTTTAATGTGAACTTTCTTCTCTTTCTAAACCCGTGTATTCAAAGTGAATTTCAAATTTAAGCTCAACTAGTGAATACAAATACAAAAAGAAAAGTCCTGTGCTCACTCCCATCACTCCTGGGCGGCAGCAATGACTACAGTACACATCAGCTAATACATATAGTAAAAACCAAAGAAAAAAAAGTAACCTGCGCTCTCTCCTTTATCCCTATGTATATTTAAACAAATGGAGGTCATTTAGTTACACCAATGGCCACTGGAGGCAATGCCCGCCTGCCAACGTCAAGGCAGACCCCCTAGACGGGTCCTACTCTGCCCTTTACCTTGCTTCCTTGAGCTTCTGGCAAAAATACCTCTAATGAGACAGAAAGGGGTATTTTTTTTATATACACCCCTATATACTTGTTAACCCTTAATAGGGAACACACGGGATGGGCGGCAGCATTGTAACCTAGCTGTGTGATACAAAAAGTGAATACAAATACAAAAAGAAAACTCTTGTGCTCACTCCCATAAAGGGCAGAGTAGGACCGTCTAGGGGGGTCTGCCTTGACGTTGGCAGGCAGGCATTCCCTCCAGTGGCCATTGGAGCAACTAAATGACCTCCATTTGTCTAAATATACATAGGGATTAAGGAGAGAGCGCAGGTAACTTTTTTTCTTTAGCTCAACTAGTGATACAAAATCTCTAAGTCAGCCATGCGTTCAGATTGATGGCACTGGCCTTACATTTATAATTCACTTGGAATTCTCACTTTAGTAAATAACGCTGTTAATCTGGTGGATTTTAACACTGGGAAGGAATCCAAAAACTGGGTCTCCACACCATTTAGTCACTGGCCCATAATGGGTGCACAGCAGGTGTTACGGGGTGTTGTTTAAATACATGGTAGTTTGGGTGCAAGGCCTGACACTACCAACGCAGTTACGTCTAAAACCAACATCAAACATTTAACACGAGAACAGCTATTAAGCTGACATGTATATGGATATAATGTTATTCTATTTAATCGAATACCAACTCATCTTTGGTTTCATTCCTACACTTTAAAAATCACTGTCTTAAACAATCAATTGTCCCTTTCAGTCATTTTTTTCAGATGTTTTATTTAGATATATTTGGTGGTCTACAATATGTGTAGCTAAACATTTTATTATATTTTTTCTGCTAAAGTAAAAGTAGTATTTAATTAATCAATTTCGAATGCTTTAACCGGTTGTTCTTACTTTTATTTTTTTTCTTATTTCCAATAAACATTGAATTACTGTTTGCTCTAGATACGGGCGAAACATGATCATTTTTGTTAAGGTCCCAATCCTTACCACGTTCTCACTATTTCTTACGCTTCTTCTCTCCTCTCCATTTCTAACTTTTGGTACCTTTTAACCGGGCTATTCACTGAAGTAAGACTTGCTGAAAATTCAACGTGAATTTCCAAATTTAAGCCAAATTAGCCAAATTAGAAAAAAAATCCAAGCCAATTCTTTTTTCATTTTGGCTTTTTTGAAATTCAAATATTGCTTGTATAACCAGTTTAGTATTTCTATGAACGTATGTTAGACCATGATGACTCTTTCATTGTTTTAATATATATATTTTTTTATATAAAGCAAAAACTGGAGAGAAGTTCTCATAAAAAAAAAAAAAATAACTTTTTACCAAACATTAAAAAAATCACTTTTCCCCTGAGTAATTTTCTGTAAAAATAAATTGGTGGTTGTGCCCATCCCATGTTTGTACTTATTCATTACATCCTGTTACATCATTCCACAAATTGCAGCTTTTAAGAATTTTGTACAAAAAAAAGTCATTGTCTTACACACAAACAATGTGGAACGAGACCAGACCAGGAATGAGGAACAGATTGCAAAAAGATATGAGAATTGATCATTTAACCAACTTGCCCTTCCCCGGGTTCTGACTCAGTTGGTTTTCGATCAACTTGTGCAATTGCAGTGAGAACTTAAATAATTTGAATTTCAGACTGGTCCCACCCTACAGGGTAAAGAAATTCTGGCAGTCTTCCCCTGCAAAAGACATACAGCAACCTCGGTCAATCATTTTGACCTTGGTCTTGTTTGTCAGATTTGGCCAGTTTCTCCAGGTACAGTGAGCAAGGCTCTCCACGCCATACTGCCCCGGTAAACACTACTGAAACATTTACCAGGGAGGCTAATTCAGCAGGGGTAATTAAAAAAACAATCCTACCCCACATGTTCTGGGGTGGAATTTGCTGACGCCATATGATAGCTTGGGAATCTAGAGAAATGTTGTACGAGTGCAATAACACCACTGTGCACCACTGTTAATAATATCATTGTGCACCACTGTCAACTGTGAATGTCGTAATACTGTTAGCTGTTACTGTAATAAAATGTACATATTTGTATGAACCGATGTCTCACAAGTAAATCAGTACCCCCACCCCTTGTGCAGGTTTTACAGTGTTTTGGAAAGTTACAGGGTCAAATATACCAAATTACATTTTTCAGTTTATACACATAAACATTTGCCAGATTGGTTATGTTGCCTTTGAGATTGTATGAGAATTACCTCCACGATGGCATACCATTTGCAAAAGTAAACAACCCAAGGTATGACAAATAGGGTGTGTTCAGTCTTTTTTAGTACCCATTTAGTCCCAAACACTGGCTAAATTTAACGTTCATATTTGTTTGTGTGTGAAAAATGAAATAAACAATTTAAAGCACTAATTTTCAATTTCTTTGAAATAATAAACTGTTTTATATCTTTATTAAACTTTTTAAATAAGTCCTGATGCTACCAACAAAACAAGGCCTAGCAGGCGCTAAGGAAGGCATAGGAGGCCGATCTCCTGGACTGGGGCTGGCAGGGCTCAATGGATTGAGTCCAGCAACTCCCCCCTCTGAACCGGCAGGGGTGATTCCGGTCCCACTCTGGAAGCTCCCCTGTTCCAACAAGGATATGCTATAGAACTGCAGTTACTAACAACACCAATGAAGGCACACCCAACATGGTGGATGCCACGTGTGTCCCAGACCCCCATTGAGAGCAGTCCAACATTTTTCATTGACTGGACGTACTCTTTGAGGCATTCTGGAGAAAGTGTTAAGAAATCCCTACTAATTCAAGTGATTGATAACACACCTACAGGTACACCCAGAAGGGCCCAAGGTGGTCCAAAGAGCCTGAGGCAGTGGAGGTTATAACAGTACACATCACAGAAGGACAGCATTGGTTATGACAACTCTCAAGGAAAGCATGGGGAGTGCAGAGGGAAGCAAAGCGGAGAGGGAAGCAACCAAGTACAAGGCAGCTACTGGGCCTGCAGATCACCGATTTTGGGTGGGACGTTACCATGCCGATAATTATTATTATTTTATTATTTATATAGCGCCATCAGATTCCATAGCGCTGTACAATAGGTGGAATAACAGACATATAATTGTAACCAGACAACTGGGCGTACAGGAACAGAGAGGTGGAGGGCCCTGCTCAATGAGCTTACATTCTAGAGGGAGTGGGGTATAGTCATACAAAGGGTAAAAGTAGGGGTATGAAGTAGGTTGTTAGAAAATTATTCACTGAGAACTTAGTGGGTAATTTTTGACAGTTGCAGGAGAGGAGTCATGGGGCGTGGGGGATTAAAACCTGCTAACAGTTTAATTGATATGCTTTCCTGAAGAAGTGAGTTTTCAATGATTTTTTGAATGAGTGGAGACTGGGAGAAAGTCTTATGGAGAAGAGAAGGGAGTTCCACAGAAGAGGTGCAGCCCTGGAAAAGTCTCGGAGCATCAGAGGTGGGAGTACAGACAGAGGTAGACGTAGGTCTTTGGCAGAGCGTAGGGGCCTCGACGGGACATACTTGTGTATTAGGGAGAATAGGTAGGTGGGAGCAGCATTATGTAGGGACTTGTAAGCAAGCACCAGAATCTTAAATTGAACCCTATATAATGGTGATAGGCTGATCACGTGGCTAAGACTTCTGCTGCATGTCTACACATAGTTTATTGATTTTTAATGTAGAATGCTCACTGTTATTATAAGCTTATTTTGACCTATTCAGATGCCTGATGTCCTCTTGCTAAACAAAATGGATGTCTTCTTTATGTCCCAGGAGTGGTATACCTTAATGATGATTACTCATGCATACCTAGCTTGACCTCTTTAACATTTAACCTAAAAATATGTGCAATTTTTATTGCTATTGTGGCATTGCATGCTTGACTGTAATGTTCTGCACAACAAAAACAAAGAATAAAAAAATGATAATAATAATAATAATAATAATAATAAATAAAACAAAGTTTAAAAGCAATAATACAAGCCAAGCAAAAGTCCAATTGATGCCTAGAAGTGCTCCTCACTGTCCGAGGCACGTTTCTCCTACTACAAAGGTTCTATTAATCGGATTCCTGTTTCCTGGTGTGTGTCTTTGTATATATGCATAGCTCGTGTCTGCTTGGTTGCCACATTCACCAAGCAACCAAACGCACGCATGGTATAGGGGACGTGTATATGTCCAGCTGTGGTTCGCTTTCACATTGTCCCTTGATGGAAGTGACATTGTGGACCAATCGCAATGCCCATAATAATCACACATAAAAAGCGAAAAGGGAATAGGGAGAAGAAAATAATTATCAGTGTTGCAATAATAATGAATAAACACATTACAAAATATTCCTGATCCTATTTGTGTTTTTTCTACACACATATCTGCATACACACAGTGCTTATTTCCTGGACTGCGTTCACCAGCTAACCACATCACTGGGGTCTTGGCATGTGACTGCAGAATCCATAGAACTTTAGTAATCAGGCTGGCCAGAACATACAGGTTAGGTATACATTTCTCCAGTGGTGTATCCTGGTTTTGTGCTGGCCGTCATATTCCGGCTCCCGGCATCACTCTGCGGCGCGCGAGGGAGCTGAGCAGACAGCTCAAAGGAAAGTGCTCCCTCGCCAGCGCCGCCCGACCGACCGCCTGGCATGTCAGTTAGCCGCAAGGGTAACAAGTCATTTACCCTGGGCATTAGGAGGCGACTTTTTTTGCTGCCCCCTGGAAAATGCCGCCCAAGGCAAATGCCTCATTTGACTCGCGGCTAAGACGTCCCTGCATTTCCCCTAAATACGGGCAGAATCATAGCCCAGTTTCAAACAAGACCGCCAGTAATCTATGATATAGTGAAGTATGCCCAGGATGGCTGCAGACCACATGAAAATATTTATGAGGGAGAAAAGGGCCAACGAGCCAGTACTTTGAGATCCCAGAAATAAACAAATACTTTGTGGTTCACATAAGTGTGCTTGACATTAACACTTAAAAGCACATAAAAGCACAGCAACAATTTAGCTTCAGGTTTATTTGAAGCACAATTTGTGCTAATTTAAGTCTTCTAGCCAACAAACCACCTGTCTCTCACTAAAAATGTGAAACATCCTGAGAAAATTAACTTTTCGGAATGTTGTCCAGCCAGGGGATAAAAAGTTGCAAATATATATAAATACATACACACTAAACCTGTGCATTCGGTTTCAAGTGAACTGTGATTCATTCAGAATAGATCTGCTGTTCATCCAAATTCCAAAACTCTATGGATAAATCATCAACCAAAGGACAGGACAGTGGATGAAACCATTTCTATTTTTTGTTTCGGAGATTCACCTGTGTCTCTAAAAAGAGATGGTTGACGGGTAAAAAGGTGATTGATGGCTAGGGGACAGCTACTAAATGTTGATTTTATTCACAGATTAAGCGATAACTGACCAAAAGAAGGGAAAAAGGAGGAGCGCTTTTTACTGCCCCTCCTCTTTTTTGCTATATTTCTGTATATTTCTATATTTGTATTTTGCAGTAAATGTTTGGCCAATTTTTATGCCGCTCAGTTTTGGTTCCCCTGAATTGTTTTTCCTGAAACAATCATATGGATGAAGTTAATCTGAACCAAAACTCCACATGAACGAATCCCATGTCTTTTTGAAGTGCTCAAGTCTAACACCCACTTACATATACAGATACATCCTCAGACACATATTCTGTAATATATATTTTAAATCTGTTATTGTCCTGAGAGTGACTTCTCTGAGGTCCAATGTGAGCTTGAAGGTTCCCATCCAGTACCTCTTGCATGCTCTCATTGTATCATGTGTTGTACCATAAAGCAATACATAGTATTATTATTATAAGAACATGTGATGTACTCAACATTTGCTCCCCATCTAGGGGAGCATATGCAGGGTACATCACATCCTCCCAACTAGGGGAGCATATGGAGGATACATCACATTCTCCCAACTAGGGGAGCATATGGAGGGTACATCACATTCTCCCAACTAGGGGATCATATGGAGAACCATAACATGCACTCAGGAATAGAGCATATGGAGAGCCATCAGTGCACTCAGGTATAGAGCATATGGAGAGCCATCAGTGCACTCAGGTATAGAGCATATGGAGAGCCATCCGTGCACTCAGGTATAGAGCATATGGAGAGCCATCAGTGCACTCAGGTATAGAGCATATGGAGAGTCATAGGTGCACTCAGGTATAGAGCATATGGAGAGCCATAGGTGCACTCAGGTATAGAGCATATGGAGAGTCATAGGTGCACTCAGGTATAGAGCATATGGAGAGCCATAGGTGCACTCAGGTATAGAGCATATTGAGAGCCATAGGTGCACTCAGATATAGAGCATATGGAGAACCATCAATGCACTCAGGTATAGAGCATATGGAGAGCCATCAGTGCACTCAGGTATAGAGCATATGGAGAGCCATCAGTGCACTCAGGTATAGAGCATATGGAGAGCAACCAATGCACTCAGGTTTAGAGCATATGGAGAGCAACCAATGCACTCAGGTTTAGAGCATATGGAGCATTTGTTTATAAACAAAGGGGGCAAAGGGAACACTAAGATGTCTCTCCACTTCTTCATTCTAAAAGCCCTAACCCGCTTCCAAAGCAAGCTATATCATTAAATGGTACCCCCGAATAGCTACTGATATATATTGCAATATCAATAAGACCACAATGAATTAAAGTAAAGCTGGCATTAAGCTGTCCAGTTCAGGAAAGTATATATACATTGTCCAGCACTGCTTCCATTTACAACACACAGTCTCCAGTCTAGACGTCATTGTGTAACACTCTTGATATCCATGATCATGATATCCAGTAATAGTTGCGTATCAAGTCTCTAGGATGTGAGTCTTCGGGAACTTGCAGTCCTATTGAATTTTTTGTTAGGTTTGTTTGTTTTGTATACCTGTCGTAAAATCTAGCCTTTCGTATTTTTAAATCTTTCGTATATGTACTCTAATTTTTCCTCCAAACCACTGATTACATCTGGTTACATCAACACATCTTCTTCTCACATCCATGTTACATCTTGTTACATCTTTGTTGTTTAAATCTATCTGCACGTTCCCCGTGTGCCCCTGTGTGTTAGCATTGCTGTCACACAGTAACAAAACCCTTTTTATATAAAAACAAAAAACTTTTCCATATTGTGTGCAAAGAAAGGATAGAAAGATTTAAGACCTAGCCAACTGTGTGACGGTACCTGAAAAACCTCACTTAATAGCATCAATAACTTCCTAACTCCAACAGGCTTCACCACAAATGGTCTCAGGCAGAAACAAAGAACATATGAAACCTGGCACTATAACCCTCATTGTTTTATACATTGGGAAATTAAACCATTATTTTGCTACAAACTAAATAGCCTTTTTCCAGCGCTGCAATGACCAGCTGTCCCTATGCGAGAGATAGCAAGTTTGCCAATTTACCCCAGTTTACAGAGATTATGGGCTGTAGTCTTAAACCATTTTGCTGCAGGTTAAAATTCCATAAAGATACATTTGAAGTCTGCTGGCAGAGGCTGGAATTGTGCATTTGTTTGCCCAGCATTATGTGTTTTTTCTTTCAAAGGCTGAAGGCATGCTTTCTCAATGTTTTCCTGGCATGAACTGGATATTGAGACCCAGTGGATGGATTTATCTTGGGCTGACCAATCTGCCAACCTATGATGAGTATGTATGATGTCACTGGATTTGTTTACTCTGTGTTACTGTGCAGGTCATAGAGATTGCAGGAATGTGTGATGTCACACATGTCTTTTGTCAAATCCATTCGTCATGTTCAAGTTTCATGTGCAAATAAAGAGGTGACCATCATGATCTTGGGTTCAGTCTTTCCCCCTCCCAACTGATTAGCTGTCTGCCCTATGATACTAACACAATCACCTCATTACTGTTTATCCATACATTCCTTTCTTTTCCTGGATAAAAGTGTGCTATGTGGTAGTTGCTGGGAATTAGAGCAGAACCAACTCGTTTGTTGAATTAATTTGTTCGAAAAATAAATTTGCTTCTGTCAGACTGAATTTCATTTGTGTAGCTTTTTTTTTTTTTTTTTAATAATTCTTTATTTTTTCGTGCAATAGGGTTAATACACACACGCCTGCGGTGCCATAACAGCGTCGTCAGGCATATCAAAGTTTACATTGTCATGACAGTGTTGTGTTGCACATTTTTCTTTTTAAACAGGTAACATACGTATAGTCAGCAGGAAAAGATTATACGTAGTGGCGCTAGTGCTAAACATGTTAGTAAATAATAAACAACAATTATAAGCTGTGTCATTCTACCACCAAGAGTGGGTTAGCATAATACTGAGGTTGTGCAAGTCGCTGTTCTACCTAGGTGCGAGTATAAGTTTAAGAAGTTACAGGTAGGTTCAGTAGTGGGGGGTAGGCTAACCTCGCTGTCAGTAGTGCAGTGTATGTTATGCAGCAGGAGCAGCTTGACGAGTGTGATGAAAGTGATATGCTCTGTATGCTTAAAGCCGATTGATAAAGGCAAATATAAAAATTCCACAGTGTATGATAGACTATTTAAACTGCTTAACTGTAATGAAGAAAGTATATGCGCTGTGCGTGCCTATAGTGAAGAAATAATAATAAGAGCACAGTGCTCAAACAGCATAACGGTAAGCCAACTAGCAAGAAGGCTATCTCAGGGGCAGGCACTGGTTGGGTGTACACCTTGTGTTGGGCATATGGTGTAGCGTCCATTTTATGTGCCGGGCACAGTCCAGGCTATGCGGTTTAGCCGATCCCCATCCGTCTCAGCGCCGGTGCCCGGCGTGGCAGCCGGTGGGGGTCCGGGTGCGCAACGGGCCAAGTCCCCTGGTTCGTGGTGATTGCGTCAGGTGCTTGCCGTTCGTTGTGGGTGGAAGCCTCTGCTGAAGTGATTGGGTGAGTGTAGGGAAGTCCCCCCTGTGAGTGGATGTATCGGGCTGGTTTGTGCCCTGGAATTTGTGTAGCTTTTTGCATCAGACAAATTTCACCCATGCAATCATTGCAGGAAAAAGTATTTGGACAAACTGAAATGGCGCCAATTAGTGCAATATCAGCTTTTCCATTCCTTCCCTCTTTTTTTGTGGCGCCATGAACGGAACTCCAAATCACCCAAAAAATTTAAACAGTTCATCCACGGCTGAAGAGAACCGGAGACGGTACTTCCTGAGCGACCTCAGGAAGGTCGGAGCAGAGCGTTGAGCGGATCAGTATCACAACACAATTCCAATGAAGCAATCTACCACTTAGCATTTACAATTTGCAGCTTTAATATACGTGAAGAAAATGACACATTTTCCAATTTATTGCAATAGTAACTCCACCAGTATAAAATACTTGTTTAGGACATGCACACTTTACCTGCAAACATCTGATTACAATTGATGTTTTAATTTATCTGACACATTTTACAGGTATTTATTAAAAACAAAAGAAAAATTCCTAAAAGCCGGTATATTAGAGGTGAGGACCCAAGTCTCACTCGGGTAACAAATCTCAACAACCAGCCAAAGGTTTTACTCATACAGAAGATAAACAACTGAGAAGTAGGTAATTACAATTTGTTAAAAAAAACTTGATTTAATATTTAGACACTTAGTACTGATATGTGAACAAAACCAAAATGGTGATCAAAAAACTAGGTGCAATATGTGCAAATGTTTAAAAAGGGGTCTAGAGAGCCTGTCGGATAAATCCCAGGGTCTCACTGCTTAAATAGATATCCAAGATAAAGAGCAGCTGCTCATTTAAATATGCAAGTGTATACAATTAGATATCTCTGTATATAGATTCACTTGTAACTATTAGGGCAGATTTGTATCAACCTAGGTCAGAGTATAGATCAGATCAAGGGGATCTATAACGATTTCTGTCGAAAAAAGCCCCCCATGGCTATGGTAGATCTATAGATTGTAGTAGGTGGCTACAAAAGAATATTCAGTATATTAGCTAGAGAGATTGATGGAGTGGGTGGAGGTCAATTAAGGAGCAAAAGTTGATAAATTACCCCTCCCTATGTAGTCCCCAAACAGGGATATAAGTGAAATAAGGATTGGGGGATGAGAGTTAGAAAATACAGTATTAACAATTAACCCCTTAGGTTACTAACGATCAACCCCTTAGGTTGCTAAGTATACAGCAAAGTATCTGGGAGTAACAAAGTAAAGCCTGAGTGGGTACAGAAGGAAATTATACCCCACCAGGACCAAAAAAAATAATAATATGCTAATTCCCAATTAAGATACGTAAAAAAGCTGGTATGAATAAAGCATAGAGAAATAGGGTAACCCCCACACCCCTATCTGAGCTTAGAGTCTCCAATATAGCTCAAATCATACAGCAAAATGAGATGAAGACAAAGGGATCTGAATTGGTGTATGAAAAAAAAGTTCTCCCCCAGTCTCCAATGTAGCTCAATTATGCAACAAAGTATCTGGAAACAGAAAAGACCTGGATTGGTGTTGCGGTCACCGGCCCGCCGAGCCTCACGGTCGTGCCCGACCGGCACGACCGCTCCGACTACACGAGCTTACCTGCTCGTCGGCGAGCCGGGAACCGCGCACATAGTTCTTCCGGGCATCGCGCCCAGATCCAAGATGGCGCCGACCGCGTGGTCGCGTCTATTGCTAGCCCCGCCCCCGAGAATTATACCAACGTGTGCGTGACGTCACGACGTCAACGCACACGCACGTTTTGGGGTCAGAGGTCGCCCTCTGACCAATCATAGCCTAGAGAGGGGTATTTAAACCCCTAGCTTTCCCCATTACTTTGCCATGTCGTGGTTTCAGTTTCCTGGTTTCCTGAAAGTGCTATTCTCGTGTTTCTGATTTCCTGGTATCCTGATCCTTGGCGTTTCCCTGGTTATTCTGATCTCTGGTTTCCCTGACTTGGCTTGTTTAATCGGTATTGAGTATTTTCTGGCTTCCTTGACCTCGGCTTTCCCTTTGACCATTCTCTGTCTCTAGCGTATTAGTCCGGCCATTCTAAGGACCGGTTTACGCTCTTTCCTATTATTTTCCTTTTCTTACTTATGTATATGTTTACATAGTTTCTGCGTGCTGGACCACATTACTAGTCGTGACAATTGGTATAGAGCAGTGGTAGTCAACCTTTTTCGAATGCACTGCCCACTAATGCATCTTTCTTGATGGAAACATTTCCTTACTGCCCACCAGTTTTCGCACAAGTGCAGAATATTTTTTAGAAAGGAGGGCATTTAAAAAAAAAAAAAAATGTACGTACATTTATCTTTTTATTTCTACTTAATGCATGTTTATAATGTTTTTAACTTTATAAAGTTTAATGAGAAAACAATAAAGTAAATTGAAATTACCTTTACTAGTGATTAATGAGATCCTTGAGGTTGATGCTGCGAGACTAAATATTTGATATCTGGTTCGATTTTCGTAAGGAACAAACGAAGGTTTCCTCTTTCGGTAATAAAACAGAATTTGAGGGAGGTGCAAGAGATGAACAAGTGTTATACTTATATTGGGTGGATCTCAGGATCAACCTAAAAATACAAAGGTATACATAGCATAATACTGTAACACTTTTAAATAAAAATAAATCGGAGGTAATGGGTCACTCACGATCTGTAGAGCCTTTCGAAAGCAGGCTCTAACTATGAAGGCTTTTGAATAATAAGCTTATTCAAGCTCTCGCCACTGATATCTGGTAGCAAGATACTTCTCCCACACCACGAGTACCACAGCAGAATTCAATTGAATAGAAAAGTTTTTACTTTCATAAAAAAGGCAATAAAACAGAGCACAACGCGTTTCAACCATAACAGGTCTTCCTCAGGTGCATAATCTGACAAATACATTTCATTCTAATTTATACATACAGATTAATTAAACAATCCGAAACACATGTTAATTGGAAAACCATATATGGTCTTTCCGTTTAACCTCCGCCATATTGGGAAGGTCAAAATTTGCATTTCCTACAAAAACTACTACAGTGCACATGTATTAAACATTATAAGCATCATTACACAATATATTATATATGGACATTCTTGCCAGTACTGTATATTTGTTCGATCTTCTTATTTTTTCCGGCTTTCGTGGACTCTTTTTTCTCTCATCTTCCTCTATCCGGGACTCCAAGATGGCGGTCGGGTGACTTCCTGTTGTTCTGACGTCATCACGCCGATGTGGTTAATTTCGGCGTTCGGACGTACCACGTGATCGGAAGGATCATCATATTACATTCTTTGATGCAAAATAGGAAGTCCTTAATGAAAAAATGCCATTTTGGAAACTGGCATGAAGTCCACATAATTTTAACTATTAAAAAGAAAGCTAATGAATAAAAATAACCAAATATAAAGAAGTGGAAACCACCCAGAATACGTTAGAATATATATATATACAAATAGAATGACATGTATTGAGGTAGATTCTCCAAGCATATGCTCTGTATAAACAAATCAGATAGCTAACATAGCGTAAAATAGTTTAAATTGAGGATGTAAGTAAATGTGATATAAATGCACTCACAAACAGATGAGAGAATCAAGCCTTTCACCCACTCAGGGGTACTGTGATGAATATAAGATGTAGTTTCTTCCAACCAGATATGTAAAATAAAAGAATCAAACATGGTGAAGTACGTTATAAGATAATATAACACATTTTATTGGTCGCACTTACACTTCAGAAGTAAAAAACAGCGTATCTCCAAATAGTTATGGACCTCCTCGTGCTGTGAATCCAAAGTTTCCACAATAGGAGTCTTGGAGCAATAATTAAAATACAGCAATACATAAAATGAACAATAATAAATAAAACAAAGTTCACAGGGAATAAATCCAACGCGTTTCGTCCGTTAGAATGCTGGACTTTTTCAGGGATTCCTACGAGTTATTCCTTGCGAGTATTTATAACTTGTAAAATCTCCGATTCATCCGGACAGCTGATGATTTTGCGTGCGATCCACAGATGGAACGCAAAAAGGGCGCAGAATGTCCGGAATTCTTGACTAGTATTTCCGGGTATAAGGACGCATGCGCAATACACGCGCATGCGTAAGCAGAGAGTACCGCAACCTGCGAGGGACACAAAGCATATGGCGAAAACCGCCTGAGAATCTGATACTTGAAAAAAGTTGTGATGTTGGTGTGATACCACCAGGACCCTCAATGCACAATAAGGGGCATATTAATAAAAAAAAGGGGGATGAATAAATATAGAGGAAAAAATGGTAAATTACAAAACAAAGCTCCAAAGTAGCTTTACTATAAAAAAAAGTGTATTACAATAAAACAACTAATCCATTAAACATATACTGTCCTAATGCATCACACCAACAAAATATGTATAATTACACTGCGTGCAGAATTATTAGGCAAATGAGTATTTTGACCACATCATCCTCTATATGCATGTTGTCTTACTCCAAGCTGTATAGGCTCGAAAGCCTACTACCAATTAAGCATATTAGGTGATGTGCATCTCTGTAATGAGAAGGGGTGTGGTCTAATGACATCAACACCCTATATCAGGTGTGCATAATTATTAGGCAAGCTCCTTTCCTTTGGCAAAATGGGTCAAAAGAAGGACTTGACAGGCTCAGAAAAGTTAAAAATAGTGAGATATCTTGCAGAGGGATGCAGCACTCTTAAAATTGCAAAGCTTCTGAAGCGTGATCAAACAACAATCAAGCGTTTCATTCAAAATAGTCAACAGGGTCGCAAGAAGCGTGTGGAGAAACCAAGGCGCAAAATAACTGCCCATGAACTGAGAAAAGTCAAGCGTGCAGCTGCCAAGATGCCACTTGCCACCAGTTTGGCCATATTTCAGAGCTGCAACATCACTGGAGTGCCCAAAAGCACAAGGTGTGCAATACTCAGAGACATGGCCAAGGTAAGAAAGGCTGAAAGACGACCACCACTGAACAAGACACACAAGCGGAAACGTCAAGACTGGGCCAAGAAATATCTCAAGACTGATTTTTCTAAGGTTTTATGGACTGATGAAATGAGAGTGAGTCTTGATGGGCCAGATGGATGGATTGGTAAAGGGCAGAGAGCTCCAGTCCGACTCAGACGCCAGCAAGGTGGAGGTGGAGTACTGGTTTGGGCTGGTATCATCAAAGATGAGCTTGTGGGGCCTTTTCGGGTTGAGGATGGAGTCAAGCTCAACTCCCAGTTTCTGGAAGACACCTTCTTCAAGCAGTGGTACAGGAAGAAGTCTGCATCCTTCAAGAAAAACATGATTTTCATGCAGGACAATGCTCCATCACACGCGTCCAAGTACTCCACAGCGTGGCTGGCAAGAAAGGGTATAAAAGAAGAAAATCTAATGACATGGCCTCCTTGTTCACCTGATCTGAACCCCATTGAGAACCTGTGGTCCATCATCAAATGTGAGATTTACAAGGAGGGAAAACAGTACACCTCTCTGAACAGTGTCTGGGAGGCTGTGGTTGCTGCTGCACGCAATGTTGATGGTGAACAGATCAAAACACTGACAGAATCCATGGATGGCAGGCTTTTGAGTGTCCTTGTGGCTATATTGGTCACTGATTTGTGTTTGTTATGTTTTTGAATGTCAGAAATGTATATTTGCGGGGGCGGGGCCTGACCGCCGATCGGATCAGACGCATGTCGTCTGAGCTCCTGCACCAGAACCGGAATATCGGTGCCAACGGCGATCCGATCACAGCTACAGCCCTGATTCTGGACCCACAGTACTCACTAGCTGATGCTGAACAGGGGGATACCCCTCAAGTTCCGATCCGGATTCAAAGTAACCTGATTGAGGTCTGCGGCCTAGGAAGGCTTGAGCTGGGGTGAGACGGCCGCTCTCCCAGTTCTCCAGTCGGCGCTCCGCTGCCCCGTCCCCCCCCCCTGGACCGGTGGGGGTCATCCCGGTCCCCATGGCAAACCACCGCTACACTTCAACACACTTACCCATCCTGCGGAGAATTGCGGCCTGGACACGGCACCCTAAGATGGCGGCCGACTGACTGCCTCGTGCACTAGGTGGTGAGGATCAGAGGCGACACAGCAGAGAAGGGGCAGATAACAGCCACTGGAACAGGCTCCTGATATCACCAGCACTACATATTCTATTCCAGTGATTGAACAGGGGGCAGAGAATAACCGGGACCCCCCGGGCGCTCTTCTCACACCATCTCCTCATTCCTACTTACCTGGCCCTTCCGGGCTGAAGGCCACCAGGGACGCAATCCCGGAGCACCGGCCACTACCGTTGCAGACTCAACACCGCTGGCGGCGACAAAACGCAGGGACCGAGTAAGAAAACCGCGACCTCCTGCCCGAGGACCCAGCCCAGCAATTAGACACCAGAAGATCTTACTCAGCGGGACCCTTGGACACAGGGAAGGGACTCCCGTCCCAAACTGGGCACGGGGATCGGAGCTGCCCCAGCACTGCCTGAGAGAACTCACGCGACACCCGACCAACTCTTGCTCCCAGCGGTACCAAGGGAAGACAAGAAGCTGCTTAGCTGCCGACACAGAGAACTCTCTAACACAGCCAGCATGTGGCGTTGGATGAATGGCGACCGGAGAGACTACCTGTCATTTGTCTCAATCTCATACTTAAGCATATCTCAATACTGGATAAGCAAGCTGATTTTCACAGCACAGTAGCGCAGGGGAGTGTAGTTTCCCAGTAGCCTGTATAACCTGTATGTTAAACTAGAACAGATGCACTTACACTTGCATACCAATGCTATTGTGACCCCACTTTATTCAGCAGTCCCTCTTTAGCAGTACTCTATGGCTACTAAACCCGCCTTTCAATACCTGCTTAGTTTGCAAACGTAACATTTCCTGAATTGCCTTACCTGGATAGCCCACTACTACTTAGCTAAGAATTTAATAACTGTCCAGACTAGGATAATGTACCTGAGCCTGTTAAGCTTAACTACCCTGAATTGCCAAAGTAATTTGTGAGCTTGTTCTATTAATCTCCCTCAGCATGATTGAAATCTATGAAGCAAATTACCACTGTTCTCTATATTTTACAAGCATGAATATACATCTAGATATTATAACTATAAAAAATGTGCAGAGAATCAGACATGTGATACTGTTTAGTGGTTGATATTCTCTCTTGACACCTTGCAATGTCTATGTTCATCTGTGTAATTTGCAAAGCACTACAAAAATAAAGAATTAAAAAAAAAAAAGAAATGTATATTTGCGAATGTTGAGATGTTATATTGGTTTCACTGGTAAAAATAAATAATTGAAATGGGTATATATTTGTTTTTTGTTAAGTTGCCTAATAATTATGCACAGTAATAGTCACCTGCACACACAGGTATCCCCCTAAAATAGCTATAACTAAAAACTACTTCCAAAAATATTCAGCTTTGATATTAATAAGTTTTTTGGGTTCATTGAGAACATGGTTGTTGTTCAATAATAAAATTAATCCTCAAAAATACAACTTGCCTAATAATTCTGCACTCCCTGTATATCCAGATACAACCATATATTGAAGAGAATCTATATACCAAGTATAAAATATATTCACCTAATCAAACAATATGAAAATAGAATCCATTATAGCCCAACATACTCACATAAAAAGGATCTATTGAGTTGTACACATATAAATACACATACATAATTAATTATGAAAAATACAAAGAAACATTAAATAAGCCCTTGTAAGTCAATTTCCTGATTTAATCCCAAATCCAAAGTTTTGAGGTTAAAAATCCAAGAGGCTTCTTTTTTGACTAACTCCTGCATTTTGTCTAACTGTACAGAATCAATTCCAAAAGCCTGGAAAGAATTCCAACAAAACAAAGGGCATGAATTACAGTGTTTTGGAACACTGTGATCGAGTTTATTTCTCTTTATATTGTTGAAATGTTCCAAGATTCTAGTATGCAGTTTTCTGGATGTTCGGCCCACATATTGGGCCCCACAGCCACATTGCAGCAGATAAATGACAAAGGAAGAAGAGCAATGAATGTGCTTTTTGATAGTATACGTTTTTTTCATCTGTGGAACGCACGCAAAATCATCAGCTGTCCGGATGAATCGGAGATTTTACAAGTTATAAATACTCGCAAGGAATAACTCGTAGGAATCCCTGAAGAAGTCCAGCATTCTAACGGACGAAACGTTGGATTTAT
This sequence comes from Pelobates fuscus, assembly GCF_036172605.1. Classification (NCBI taxonomy): domain Eukaryota; kingdom Metazoa; phylum Chordata; class Amphibia; order Anura; family Pelobatidae; genus Pelobates; species Pelobates fuscus. The sequence goes on from NC_086317.1 coordinate 26,913,937, forward strand.
TCCCTGTGAACTTTTTTTATTTATTATTGTTCATTTTATGTATTGCTGTATTTTAATTATTGCTCCAAGACTCCTATTGTGGAAACTTTGGATTCACAGCACCAGGAGGTCCATAACTATTTGGAGATACGCTGTTTTTTACTACTGAAGTGTAAGTGCAACCAATAAAATGTGTTATATTATCTTATAACGTACTTCACCATATTTGATTCTTTTATTTTACATATCTGGTTGGAAGAAACTACATCTTATATTCATCACAGTACCCCTGAGTGGGTGAAAGGCTTGATTCTCTCATCTGTTTGTGAGTGCATTTATATCACATTTACTTACATCCTCAATTTAAACTATTTTACGCTATGTTAGCTATCTGATTTGTTTATACAGAGCATATGCTTGGATAATCTACCTCAATACAGGTCATTCTATTTATATATATATATATATATATATATATATATATATATATATATATATATATATATATATATATATATATTCTAACGTATTCTGGGTGGTTTCCACTTCTTTATATATGGTTATATTCTCTTAGGTGGCTGTGAAGTACACCTGGGATCACTTCCAGTTATACGTTTTCTCACCTTTAGTGTATATACTTTCTTCTTGTTTTTAATTAATAAAAATAGATTAATAATAACATATACCTAAACTGATTGCATAAAAAAATAATAAAAAAAAAATATTTTACAAACTTCCCATAATAAGGAGAGGTTAAGTTTGAATATATCAGTTTGAAAATATATATATTAAATGTTTGGATTAAATTAATTTATCCAAACATTTAATATATATATATTCAAACTGATATAATATGGTTTTCCAATTAACATGTGTTTCGGATTGTTTAATTAATCTGTATGTATAAATTAGAATGAAATGTATTTGTCAGATTATGCACCTGAGGAAGACCTGTTACGGTTGAAATGCGTTGTGCTCTGTTTTATTGCCTTTTTTATGAAAGTAAAAACTTTTCTATTCAATTGAATTCTGCTGTGGTACTCGTGGTGTGGGAGAAGTATCTTGCTACCAGATATCAGTAGAGAGAGCCTGAATAAGCTTATTATTCAAAAGCCTTCATAGTTAGAGCCTGCTTTCCAAGGCTCTACAGATCGTGAGTGACCCATTACCTCAGATTTATTTTTATTTAAAAGTGTTACAGTATTATGCTATGTATACCTTTGTATTTTTAGGTTGATCCTGAGATCCACCCAATATAAGTATAACACTTGTTCATCTCTTGCACCTCCCTCAAATTCTGTTTTATTTTTGGATGTATATCTATAGTGCTTTTTAGTGATTCTTAGGCACTTGGGAGTAGTTGCTTTTCTGACCAATAGCGCCAATCCACCTATCTATTTTTCTCTGGTCCCCAGGAATTATAGTTCTGTTTGTTTTCTCCTCTTTCGGTGATATTAAGACAACTTCTCTGTATGCGCATAATATGATTTCTCATCTGTGCGTCAGCTCCCCTCCTCTCCCTCCTCAATTCCCCTCCACACTTTTTTTCCTTTTTTCTATTTTTTAACCTTCCTTGTAGCAATGCCCAGTAGGAAGGCTGAGCTAGGTAGCCCACTTACTATTACTTACTGTAACAGACAGGCGCACATACATACATACATACAGACACACACACAAGACACACATACACATACAAAGAAACATACATACAAACAGACAGGCACACATACATACAGACACACACACAGACATGCAGACACACACATACAAAGACACACATTAGACATACATACAAAGACACATACACACATACAGACAGACACAAGACACATACATACAAAGACACATACACACAAACACAACACATACAAAGACAAGACACACATACATACATACACACATATATACAGACAGACACACACACAAACCATACATACAAAGACACACACATACATACAAATACACATACATAAGACACACATACATACAGGAACACACATGACATACATACAGACACACACACACAAGACATACATACAAAGACACATACACACAAACAAACACACAAAATATTTTAGTCACCCTCCTGTTTCCTACATTTTAGGTGCAGGAGGGTGACATTCCCTGGGGTCCAGTGGTGGCTCAGGTGGATGGGAGTCAGAGTTCCTACTCTGACTCCCTCTGCTTCCTCCCGCGCGGTCTGCGTGTTAGCTGGGAGGAGTGACGTGCAGTCACTTCCTCCTAGCTCTGTGATGTAATCACAGGGTGCCCGGTTGCGCTGTTAAATGTCATACCTCTTCATGGTGCACGCCGCTCCAGTCCCGCCATCCGCACTGCTCCTCCAGGCTCTGCTGACGTCCGGCCGACGACGCGGGCGCACACGTGTCCGGGTGCACACGTGCGACCGGAAACATGCTTGGGTGCGCGCGCATACACGCGCTAGGTTTGTACGGCATGTCTCCGGCTCCTTAAAGTGATAGTACCATGTTTTACCTAGGAACTGGTACTCTATTTATATACTGCTCTATTTTGTTCCCTAGCCTGTCAGCTCTCTCCTAACCCTATTTATACCTCCCTCTTACATCACTTCCTTGCCCTGTCGTGGTTTATTGTAGCCCGAGAGTGCGTTCTGTTAACTTCGGCTTGTCTCTTATTTTCCGTACTTCTGGTTTTCCGTATTTCTGGTTACCCTGACCCTTGGCTTTGATTATCGTTTATCCGTACTTCTCTTACCCTGACCTTGGCTCGTCTGACCATTCTGTTTTTTTCCTATTTTCTCTTCACGTTAAGTCCGGCCACTTTAAGGACCGGTAAATACGTCTAGCTAGTTGTCTTTTAGTCCTATAGTTAGCGTGTTGGGGGAGTTATACATTGACATTAACGCTCCCAGCGCTGACCGGGTCCCCTTACAATCCACATCCATCGGGTGGCCCTGACAGCATGGGCCACCCGATGGACCCCTTGGATGGCGGCCCTAGCGGTTGCCGCGCGGGCCAGGCCACAAATGGTGATGGCGGTACCCTGTCGCACGGGTACCGCTGGCTCACACCCGCCCGCACGCCCAATCTCTCAAAGTGAGGAAATCCCTACCACCCACCTGGAATCCTGAAACACCCACTAGTGGGCGGTAGGGACCAGGTTGACGACCCATGGTATAGAGGCAAACACATATCTCCCCCAAGGCTAAACAGAAGATGCAGTTTCCCAGTCAGATACTTATATGCTGTGCTACAAAATCTCTCTCACACTGCCTGGTATATTGAGTAGCAAAAACTGTCTCTGGCTGCCTGATAGATTGTCAGAGTATCTCAGTCTCTCAAGTCTAATGAGGGTACTTCCACACTTCCAAACAAGTCACTCATAATCTATACATAGCTTCCAAAGTAATAGCTAGTAGCTAGTGGTACAGACGATCTGTGATATTAAGGCTCAGTAAAGCCTAAGTGCAGCATTTTTTGCTTGACGTGTGTTTCGGCACTATGTTGCGCCTTTCTCAAGAGCGATGGTAACTAAACGAGCCACCAGTTGTTTTAAAGGGTAAAAACCAACCTTCCACTCTACGTCATGTGGCCAATCCCGTGCTGCAACGGCAAAAGAGGCGTGGCCGCACGGCTTGCGGCCAATATGTTGGCTTGTTGGCTGGAGTGGGCGGTACCCGGCTAGGGACCCACCCCCCTATACTATGTCATACAGGCAGGGGGAGGTAGCTATCCAGAATCGGAATCCTGTAGCCTTTAGAAATTTTTAGTTTATCTTATTACCTAACTGGGTTATGCCCTAATTTTTTTTTTACCCATCTAGTCCAACCTTTGACTTCAGGGTCAGGCTATTTCTTTTTGACTTTGTCTATTTATTAAAAACTGCACACACTATCTACATTTACTGAAATTGAATGTTTTAATATATGATGCAATGAAAGTTTGCAGTTATTAACTTTTTCCTCTTCACACCTTGTTGAGGGAGGTAGAATTTTAAGTAAATTGTACTGGTTAAGATGGAAACCAAACTTATCTGTGTTATTTATCATATAACCTTGTCAGCTGCTAACTACCAATCATTGAAGGGTTTTCATAAAACACTGCTTTTGGTTAGAGTAACCCTTGCTGGCATTATCTGCCCCTCCTCCCCCAAAATTGAAAAGAGTTAATTAAAATTTTGTATAAACTTACCTCCAGTCATGCATAAAGGCCAAGTTCTCCCAGCAACCCGATCCTCCAAAGCTGACGTCACTTCTCTTCACCAGAGGGGGAGGAAGGGAAGGCAGCCTGAGGAAATTGAGATGGGAAATTCGGGTAAGAAAAATAAATTCACCACTTCGGTTCGGTTCGGCACTCCCGAAATTCGGGACTTCGGCACTTCGGACATGTCTACCACCTGCCTAATATCACATAGGTCCCCCTCGTGCTTCCAAAACAACTTTGATATATCAAGGCATGGACTCAGACCTCTGAACATGTCCTGTGGTATTTGGCACCAAGACATTAGCAGAAAATCTTTTAAGACCTGCAAGTTCTGAGATGGGGCCTCCATGGATCGGATGTTTTGTTCTATCAATCGAATGAGATCTGGGGAATTTGCACCCCAAGACAACACTTTTTTTTTTTTAACTCTTTTTCATGTTCTTCAAACCATTACACAAGAATTGTATGCAGTGTGGCAGGGTGCATTATTCTGCTAAAAGAGGCCACTGCCAATAGGGAACGCCATTGCCATGAAAGGATGTATGTGGTCTGCAACAATCTCAAGGTAGGTGGTACATGTCAAAGTAACATTCACCTGAAGGTCAGGACCCAATATTTTCCAGCGGAACAGTGCACAGAGTATAACATTGGCTCTGCCAGCCTGCTTTCTTTCCATAAAGGATCCTGCTTCCATTTCTTCCCGAGGTAAATGACAGACATGCTCCCGTCATCCACTTGATCTAAAAGAACACATGATTCACCAGACCACTCAACCTTCTTTCATTGCTCCATGTTCCAGTTCTGACCCCATTGAAGGCACTTTCAGCGGTGGACAAGGGTCATTATGGGCACTCAGATTAGTCTATGGCTATGCAGTCCCATGTACATCAACGAGCCTTGGGTGCCAATAACCCTGACGTTGGTTCTCCGGTTGTCCTTTCTTGCTCCAATTTTGGTAGATACTAACCCTGCATACTAGGAACACACCACAATACTTACCATTTTGAAAATGACCCAGTTGTCTAACCACCACTATTTGTCCCTGTTCAATGTCACTCATATCTTTCCCCTTGCCCATTTGTCCTGCTTCCAATGGATGAAAAACGAGAATTGACTGCTCACTTGCTGCCTAATATTGACAGGTGCCATTGTACCAATATAATCAATGTGATTCACTTCACCTGTCAGTGGTTTTATGTTGTAGCTGGTCAGTGTATCAATTAAAATAGATACTTTATCAGAGGAAAATGCACATTTTAAATTGTTAGTGGATCTCTTTTTTTGAACGTGAGAAACGGCCATACATGAACATACATTCCTGTTTACATAAGTATTCAAAGCCTTGTGCCTAAAGATAATTCTAGTGTGCATAGATAGCCGCGGGAGCTAGAGCTGTTTAATCTTGTGTGTGTTGTCTGGATTCCAGTTTCTGAAAAAAAAATCAGTATGTCATCTGTTTAGTGGAAACTCTAATAGATAGTTGCTATCTAACAGATAGTAACGTAGCTACCGTGTGTCACTTGTATGGACAATGCAAGTCAGCTCATAAAGAAGTAAAACTCCTTCTTTGTTTGTTTGTGTGTTTAGTTAGACAAGATTTGTGACAGAATTTCCAGAATATTCAACATTAAAATATGTTTTCAAACCATAGAATGCATTCCATGAATAGCAATTTTTAAATTGCCTTCTGTGGAAAAAATGCTTTTGAATGACAAGATATATGCTTATCACGTGTAGCAGAATCTAGCCCCAAGTGTCTGCAAAGAGATCAAGCTGTGTTGCAAAGTTACGTTTAACTTGTTTTAACTGGTTTCAAAGTTATTTCTGCTATCTTTTGTTATTAAGACTTTGCACTATCTATATGTATCTATTCTTCTAAACTTCCCTCCACATTGATCTTCTTTACACTGCCATTGGCTGACTCTACATAGACAATACTGCATTGACCTTCCTATATAGCCTTATTCTTCAACTCTGATCGGAGAGATCAAACTGTAAGATGAAGCACTGAACATTTCATATTTCCCCACTTCCTCAATCCAAGCGGCTTGCCTGTTTTATGTTTACCCACTTGGGTATCAACCCTATCACAAGAAAGTTGCACTACTAAGCTAGGACCGGTAATCAGCACTTGAGCCAGGCATCACCAACAAATCTGAGACCACGTCCTTAAATTAACACTAATGTGTGTTCCTTTTATCGTTTAAATTACTAACCCCCCCTTGTTAAGAAAAAAAGGTCAAAGTAAAAAAAAAAAAAAAAAAAACAGTCTCCACACTGCAGTCGTTCCTCCTCTGGTGAAGTGGTCAGTTCTAGTGGGGGGGGTTTCTAAACCAACATTTTTCATACAGAAGAACTACATTCAATGCTTCTCTGAGAATACTATGCTTCTCTGAGTATTCCGGCTCACCATGCAGTGGTGATGATGTTTAATGTGAAGGGATATCATGTGAAGAGTCCCCACATGGTTATTATTTTTCAGGGCAAGAAAACAATACAGTTGATATTTAAAGCACACAGGGTCTTTTTATCTGCCTTTTTAATGTTATCTTAATTTAAGTTTAAGTTTTATATTTATTTGATGCTTATTTCACTGTGTTTGCCAATGGCTCACAAAAAGAAAAAGAGATCACCAGAGAAATATATCAATATGGTTATAGATGTTACTGAAAACATATACCAATAAGTATCAGGGTTTAAATTCTCCCAACTGAGGAACAGCTTAAAATAGAAACACTCTTCATAAACTTTAATAGGCTGAAAGAACAATTAAAAAGGATATGGTGTAGACCAAGCTTGTAAAACTTGTGGCCCATGGGCCGCATGCACCCTACAATGAATATATTTTTGAGTTTGACATGCTTACAATGTCTACAATTAAGGCAGGGATATGTGCCATGAATAGGTTCTGAAAGATTAGGGGAATGGGTGCTCCTACTGTTCCTGCCTTATTTAGTCTCAAAGATCGAGAGTTTATTAAAAAGATGTCCACATTGTTTATCACTTTGCAGAAGGTGCCAATTAGACCAAATTATAAGTAGGTTCTCCCTGTCAAGAGATTCAGCCCTGCATCCGTCTTTCAAAGGAAGTCTTATCTGCAAGCAGGGATGTATTTACCACAAGGCAAACAAGGCATTTGTCTAGGGCGGCACTTTCGGGGGAGAGGGCGCCAAAAAAACGCCACCCCAAGCTCCCAGACAAATGCCTTGTTTGCCTCGTTTTCTGGGGCTGTCCACCTTACTGTGATTGAGTGTAGCTGTCAGTGTGTGTCTGTGAGCGAGTGAAAGTGTGTGTGTCTTTCAGTGAGAATGGGTGTGCCTGTGAGTGTGTGTAGGTGAAAGTGTGTGTTGGGTAAACTGTGTGTGCCAATGACTGTATGTGTGCCAATGACTGTGTATCTTTCAGTTAGTGTATACAAGTGCATGTATCAATGAGGGCATGTGTCTGTAAGTCAAAAGAGTGGCCTTGACCATGGGCGGACTGACCGGTCGGGCACTTCGGACGTGGTCCGAGGGCCCGGCCGGCAGGGGGGCCCGCTGCTGCCGTGCACATAACATAATGTGCACGGACTTCAAAATAATTTTGCAGGCGATCGGGGGGCGGGCTTGGCGCAGCAATATTTACCTCTATAGGAGGAGGAGGGGCCCGGTCCTGTACGTGGAGGTGCGTCGACGTCACTACGTGACGCGATGACGTCGAAGGGCGCCACCTGCACGGGACCGGAAGCCGTGCTGTGCGGAAGGATTCTAAGTGGGGTCGGCCCTCTTTAGATCCCGCCAGCCAGCCAGCCAGCAAGCAAGCAATCAATCAATGCCAGCTCACAGGTTAGCAAGGCCCCCAGCACAACAGCCAGCCAGCCAGCCACAGGCCCCAGCCAGCCACAGGCCCCAGCCAGCCACAGGCCCCCAGCCAGCCACAGGCCCCCAGCCAGCCACAGGCCCCCAGCCAGCCACAGGCCCCCAGCCAGCCACAGGCCCCCAGCCAGCCACAGGCCAGCCAGCCACAGGCCAGCTAGCCACAGGCCCGCCAGCCACAGGCCAGCCAGCCACAGGCCCCAGCACGCCACAGGCCAGCCAGCCACAGGCTCTAGCCAGCCACAGGCCCCCAGCCACAGACCCCAGCCAGCCACAGGCCAGTCAGCCACAGGCCCCAGCCAGCCACAGGCCAGTCAGCCACAGGCCCCAGCCAGCCACAGGCCAGTCAGCCACAGGCCAGCCAGCCACAGGCCAGCCAGCCAGCCACAGGCCAGCCAGCCAGCCACAGGCCAGCCAGCCAGCCACAGGCCAGCCAGCCAGCCACAGGCCAGCCAGCCACAGGCCCCCAGACAGCCACAGGTCCCCAGCCACAGGCCCCCAGCCAGCCACAGGCCCCCAGCCACAGGCCAGACAGCCACAGGCCACAGGCCCCAGCCAGCCACAGGTGCCAGCCACAGGCCCCAGCCAGCCAGCCACAGGCCCCAGCCAGCCACAGGCCAGCCAGCCACAGGCCCCCAGCCAGCCACAGGCCCCAGCCAGCCACAGGCCAGCCAGCCACAGGCCCCCAGCCAGCCACAGGCTCCAGCCACAGGCCAGCCAGCCAGCCACAGGCCCCAGCCACAGGCCAGCCAGCCAGCGGCCAGCCAGCCACAAGCCAGCCAGCCACAAGCCAGTCAGCCAGCCACAGGCCAGTCAGCCAGCCACAGGCCAGTCAGCCACAGGCCAGTCAGCCAGCAACAGGCCAGCCAGGCCACCAGCAAGCCCACAGGCCGGCCAGAGGCCCCAGCCACAGGCCAGCCAGCCCACAGGTGCCAGGCCACCAGCAAGCCCACAGGCCAGCCAGCCCCAGCCAGCCAAAGGCCCCCAGCCAGGCAGCCCACAGGCCCCCGGCCAGGCCAGCCAGTCCCAGGCACCAGACCCCCAGCTGGCCCACAGGGCAGCCAGCCAGTCAGGCCCACAGGCCAGCAGCCGGCCAGCAGCTGGCCAGCCACAGGCCAGCAGCCGGCCAGTCAGCCACAGGCCAGCAGCCGGCCAGTCAGCCACAGGCCAGCAGCCGGCCAGTCAGCCACAGGCCAGCAGCCGGCCAGTCAGCCACAGGCCAGCAGCCGGCCAGTCAGCCACAGGCCAGCAGCCGGCCAGTCAGCCACAGGCCAGCAGCCGGCCAGTCAGCCACAGGCCAGCAGCCGGCCAGTCAGCCACAGGCCAGCAGCCGGCCAGTCAGTCACAGGCCAGCAGCTGGCCAGTCAGTCACAGGCCAGCAGCTGGCCAGTCAGTCACAGGCCAGCAGCCGGCAAGTCAGCCACAGGCCAGCAGCCGGCAAGTCAGCCACAGGCCAGCAGCCGGCAAGTCAGCCACAGGCCAGCAGCCGGCAAGTCAGCCACAGGCCATCAGCCGGCAAGTCAGCCACAGGCCAGCAGCCGGCAAGTCAGCCACAGGCCAGCAGCCGGCAAGTCAGCCACAGGCCAGCAGCCGGCAAGTCAGCCACAGGCCAGCAGCCGGCCTGCCAACCATAGGCCAGCAGCCGCCCACAGGTCAGCCACAGGCCAGCAGCCAGCCACAGCTGCCCACAGGCCAGCAACCAGGCACAGGCCAGCAGCCGCCCACAGCTGCCCACAGGCCAGCCAGCCCCAGGCGCCAGGCCACCAGCAAGCCCACAGGCCTGCCAGCCCCAGACGGCCCACAGGACAGCCAGCCAGCCTAAAGGCAAGCCAGCCCACAGGCCAGCCAGTCAGGCCCCCAGCCAGCCCACAGGCCAGCAGCCGGTCACAGGCCAGCAGTCGGCCACAGGTCATCCACAGGCCAGCAGCTGCCTAGCCCACAGGCCAGCCAGCCCACAGGCAAGCGGCCAACAGCAAGCCCACAGGCCAGCCAGCCCCAGACCCCCAGCCGGCCCACAGGACAGCCAGCCCCAGGCCCCCAGCCAGTCAGGCCACCAGCCCACAGGCCGACCAGCCAGCCCACAGGCCAGGCCGCCAAGTTATAGGCCAGCCAGCCCACAGGCCAGCAGCCGGCCACAGCCAACCCACAGGCCAGCAGCCGGCTACAGCCGCCCACAGGCTAGCAGCTGCCCACAGGCCAGCAACCAGCCACAGCCCAGCAGCCAGCCACCACAGGCCAGCAGCCCAGCCAGCCACCCACAGGCCAGGCCAGCAGCCGGCCACAGGTCAGCCACAGGCCATGTCAGGGTGGCGGTCCGGTGCCCGGAACCCAGACACAGTGTCCAGGCGGCGGCGCATGGACCGGGACCCATAATGCCTGATGTTAAGAGGGAGTCTTCAGCGTGGAGGTGGATTAGCAGGGTCTGGTGCAGGGTAACCGCACGCCCCCTGGTGTTGAGCACCAGCGTTTGTGCAGCCACATACCAAGACCCTGATTCAGCTTGTGCGGATAACAGGAACTAGGGGCAAGGAAACTAGCAGACCTCCCAGGAGCTTAATAAGGAGGCTCTGCAGCAGGATTGTATCCAGTACTAGAAACAAGGCAAGACTAGAGATAGGCACCAAGCATAAAAACAAGACAGAACTAGTAGAACCCAGAACCAGAGAAGGATAGTAAGCTAAACCCAGAACATATACACAAGACATGAGGAAAACATGAACATAACATGGGCATGACTAGACAGAACTATACATGGACTGTTGATACAAACTAAAACAAGACAAGATAACATAGGCAAAACAAGAGGAGAAATAACTAATTACTACATATGGAAATCATGGGGATTTAGTCACACTATATGATCATACATTGCATAAGCCTGCCAACAACGCCAATGTACCCCATATCTGGCAGGTCCTACACTGCCTAATGTATGCTAAAACAACCACAGATTAAGAACACATATATAGCACTTGCCTGCAAGAAAGGACAGAAGCTTTGAGCCGCTGCCTGCAGGAACTCTAACACATAATGAAAGCTGGAAACATAAGGGTGTGGCAAATAAAACAAACATTTAAAGGAAACCTGGAGACTGGGAAATCCAGGGACGAACTATAGGAATGAACCCAGAAATCCCAGCATAAAGAAAACCAGACATAGAATAGAAAACCAAAAACTAAGAAATACTAAACAAGAATAGTAAAAGGAGTACTGGATACCAGAAGCCATTACCAGAATGATCCGCAGCCAGGAACAGAATGTGACAGGCCAGCAGCAAGCCACAGGCTTGCAGCTGCCCACAGACCAGCAGCAAGCCACCACAGGCCAGCAGGCCAGCCAGCTGGCCCACAGGCCCCCAGTCAGCCCACAGGCCAGGCCGCCAGCCCATAGGCCAGCCAGCCCACAGGCCAGCAGCAAGACACAGGCCAGAGGCTGGCCACAGCCACCCTTCGGCTTGCAGCTGCCCACAGGCCAGCAGTCGATCAGCCACAGGCCAGCAGCCAACCAGCCACAGGCCAGCAGCAGGCCGGCCCACAGGCCAGCAGCTGGCCGGCCCACAGCTACCCACAGCCGCCCACAGCCACCCACAGGCCTACAGCAAGCCACAGGCCTACAGCCAGCAAGCCCACATCCTGCCAGTCAAAGCCAGCAAGCCCACAGCCTGCCAGCCGCAGCCAGCAAGCCCACAGCCTGCCAGCCGCAGCCACCAAACCCACAGACTGCCAACCAGCAACCGTAATTGAGGTAAGAGGAGCCAACTTGGCCTAGGTATCAGCGAGCTATGTTGTGTTGCTATATTGTGAATAGGAAGGAGAGTATTGGAGAGACCCCTCTCCAGGCTCCATTAGACTCCATTGTAGTCTCTAATGGGGCCTGGAGGGGATTCTTTTTAACACACTCTCTAAAGGACACTGAGATAGCCTCTGTTAGAAAGACCCCCTTCCAAGCCTATTAGACTCCATTGTAGTCTCTAATGGGGCCTGGAGGGGATTCTTTCTAACACACTCTTTAAAGGACACTGAGATAGCCTCTGCTAGAATTCATTGTTATTTTTTTCAATGTATTGATTATTATATATATATATATATATATATATATATATATATATATATATATATAGTGACCGAAAGCAAGGAATTGTGCTGGAGGGAATATATATATCTCCCCAGATTTTGCAAGGTTCCTACTTTGTGTAATTAGCCCCAGGGAAATGTGTTATGTTAAAATGAATATTGCACTTTAAATATGTGTATATTTGGGCCCTGGGGTGGAGCACTTGGAGAGTAGGGTGGGCCAGTGTTCCACTCCACATTTTGGAAGTTGCTTGGAACCTACAGGTGAGAAGTCCAGTTCCAGAGTTTCAATCCTAATTTACCTCACCTGAAAAGGATTGTCAATTACAGGTGTTAATAAAGGGACACTATAGTCACCTGAACAACTTTAGCTTAATGAAGCAGTGTTGGTGTATAGAACATGCCCCTGCAGCCTCACTGCTCAATCCTCTGCCATTTAGGAGTTAAATCCCTTTGTTTATGAACCCTAGTCACACCTCCCTGCATGTGACTTGCACAGCCTTCCATAAACACTTCCTGTAAAGAGAGCCCTATTTAGGCTTTCTTTATTGCAAGGTCTGTTTAATTAAGATTTTCTTATCCCCTGCTATGTTAATAGCTTGCTAGACCCTGAAAGAGCACTCCTGTATGTGATTAAAGTTCAATTTAGAGATAGAGATACAATTATTTAAGGTAAATTACATCTGTTTGAAAGTGAAACCAGTTTGTTTTTTTTTCATGCAGGCTCTGTCAATCATAGCCAGGGGAGGCGTGGCTAGGGCTGCATAAACAGAAACAAAGTGATTTAACTCCTAAATGACAGTGAATTGAGCAGTGAAATTGCAGGGGAATGATCTATACACTAAAACTGCTTTATTTAGCTAAAGTAATTTAGGTGACTATAGTGTTCCTTTAAGTACTCCCCTGCCAAAGGAGGAGAGAGATTGTGTTTGAATCAAAGAACTGACAATGTCCTCATGGAGAGGCAGGTTTAAATGCCTTGCTAATGAGCTATCTGCCTCAGGTGGACATAAAGAGACAGGATCAGGCACAGGTTAAAGTCCAGTCCCCTAGTGCTGCAGACAAGACAGAATAGGACAGCAAGCAAAAACATGAACTAAAGTGTGGTTTAGAGACAAGACAGCAGGACTAAGGCAACAAGAGTCCAGCGTTCAATTCCCTTTTTGGCACCTGTGGAACAGCCATGCCTGGCCGTCTGGATGTCACGGTGACAACCGTGAAAGGACCCCCCGCTATAAGAATGCCCTTATATCCACCTAAAGGATTCATATTTTACAACTTTGTGGATATACAGAGGAGATAGCATTTTATCTTAAATAAGTCTACCTCGATCTGTCTATCCTAAACCGCATACAGCAACCTATGAGCAAGCACTCTACCATATCGGCTCTCAAATGTGAATCCATAGTCTGTAGCCACATATTGGAGATTTTTGCTCAGACAAGCGGGACAAGTAGACATAGCTTCATCTCCTAATTCTAATAGTAATAGCACAGCAATCTGGACTATTCTAATATAATCTTTACCACTAGTTAATTCCCCTACACTGGCCATCATTAATAAAGCCGAGAATATAGGGGGTACTGTTGTTTTAAAGATTCTATCTATTAGTCAGAGGCTTAGCCTAAGAGATTTGGATTTCTAACACCTGGCCTTTTTAATCTTTGGTTAAGTGTATATCAAACATTGTTGATTATCCTTCCAGTTAACACCTACATACCATGTTATTTGGTGTGTGAGTGTTTCAGTTTAATTTCTATCCATGACATAGTTCTGGCTATTACCCTGTTTCCAATAATGAAGGCTTTGTCTGTATGGTTTTAACACATTATTATAATGTGTGTATATGTGTAGTTACTGTATGTACATTTGATTTTATTTTCAAGCTGTTCATGTGGGCTTTGGTGTTCTGTAGAGTATAAGTATTTGTATATGTTTCCTTTTCTGTCCACTTGCTACATTCCCAGATATACTGTGCAAGCTATATTCTTGGTTATACTAAGTCTTTATTGTAACCTGTCATGAGCTAGTCATCTCCGATTTGTTGCTTAGCAATGCCATTTTTTTTTAATATACTTTATAGATTGATTCTCTAGCATGCATGCTACCATTGTGTAACATTATATATGTAAAACAGGCATTCATTTCCGTTTTGTGGTGTTTTAAAAAATGTGTTGTAGTCTCCTAGCAATCGCTGATGAGCGTGTCACATGCCATCGCAAGATTACCCAGAAGCACATATCCAACAGTGGCGGATCCAGAACCTGATCTCGGGAGGGGCACTTGTAGATTATTTAAAGAAATAATCCAGGCACAATAACCACTACAGCTCAGTGTAGTAGTTATGGCGCCAGTAGTGCCAGGATCATCTCAGAATAAGTATTCAAACCGTTTAAGAACAGTTTGACAACTTACCTGGGGTCTGCTGGGATATTGGGCATAGGAGCAGTGGTATGTGTTAGGGGTGAAGTGTGTGTGAAAGGTGCAGTGTGTGTGTGTGAGTGGTGAAGTGCGAGTGCGTGAGGGCGGCAGTGTATGTCAGGGTTGCAGTGTGTGTGTTAGGGGGCAGTGTATGTGTGGGGCAGTGTGTTTGTGAGAGAGCTGCAGTGTGTGTGTGTGTGTGTGTGTGAGGGTGGCAGTGTGTGTATGGGGGGCAGTGTTTGTGGGGCAGTGTGTGTATGGGGCAGTGTATGTGGGGCAGTGTGTGTATGGGGGCAGTGTTTGTGGGTCAGTGTGTGTAGTGTGTATGGGGGCAGTGTTTGTGGGTCAATGTGTGTAGTGTGTATGGGGGCAGTGTTTGTGGGGCAGTGTGTGTAGTGTGTGTAGTGTGTATGGGGGCAGTGTTTGTGGGGCAGTGTGTGTAGTGTGTGTATGGGGGCAGTGTTTGTGGGGCAGTGTGTGTATGGGGGCAGAGTTTGTAGGTCAGTATGGGGGCAGTGTTTGTGGGGCAGTGTGTGTAGTGTGTAGTGTGTGCATGGGGCAGTGTGTGTAGTGTGAGCATGGGGCAGTGTGTGTAGTGTGTGCATGGGGCAGTGTTTGTGGGGCAGTGTGTGTAGTGTGTGTATGGGGGCAGTGTTTGTGGGGCAATGTGTGTAGTGTGTGTATGGGGGCAGTGTTTGTGGGGCAATGTGTGTAGTGTGTGTATGGGGGCAGTGTTTGTGGGGCAGTGTGTGTAGTGTGTGTATGGGGGCAGTGTGTGTAGTGTGCATGGGGCAGTGTGTGTAGTATGTGTATGGGGGGCAGTGTTTGTAGTGTGTGTATGGGGGCAGTGTTTGTGGGGCAGTGTGTGTAGTGTGTGTATGGGGGGCAGTGTTTGTAGTGTGTGTATGGGGTGGCAGTGTTTGTAGTGTGTGTATGGGGTGGCAGTGTTTGTAGTGTGTGTATGGGGGGCAGTGTTTGTGGGGCAGTGTGTGTAGTGTGTGTATGGGGGGCAGTGTTTGTAGTGTATGTATGGGGCAGTGTTTGTGGGGCAGTGTGTGTAGTGTGTGTAGTGTGTATGGGGGGCAGTGTTTGTAGTGTGTGTGGGGGGCAGTGTGTGTAGTGTGTGTATGGGGGCAGTGTTTGTAGTGTGTGTATGGGGGCAGTGTTTGTGGGGCAGTGTGTGTAGTGTGTGTATGGGGCAGTGTTTGTATAGTGTGTATGGGGCAGTGTTTGCAGTGTGTGTATGGGGGCAGTGTGTGTAGTGTGTGTATGGGGGACAGCGTGTATAGTGTGTGTATGGGGGCAGTGTGTATAGTGTGTGTATGAGGGGTAAGGAGGCTAGGGACGCTTTTTTTATTTTTTTATTTAATTAAAATTAATATATTTATGTCCCCCCTCCCTTCTTACCTTTATTGATGAGGAGGGGGGGGACATATTTTGTTCCCTGGTGGTCCGGTGGAGGTGAGGTGAACTCTAGCCCGCGCTCCAGGGCTAGAGTTCACTCTCGCGAGATTTGGAGCGTTGCCGTGGTAACCGCGGCAACGCTCCATGCTCGCGAGAGTAGGACCCGGAGGAGCTGCAGGTAAGAGCTCCCGGGTCCTCTCTCACTCCCTCCCCTGCCGGCTGTCAGCACAGTGCCTGGGGACCGGGGAGGGAGATCAGAGATCTCCCTCCCCGGTCCGCAGGCACATTGCAGGGCTGGCACTTGGACAATGCCAGCCCTGCACTAGCCGGCCGGGGGGAATCTCGGGGGGGCAATTGCCCCGTTGCCCCCCCCCCTGGATCCGCCACTGATATCCAAGCAGCACTACTCGCTGTTTTTCTTATACTTTGCATTCTGTGCTGTGCACCTGCAAGCAACAGGGGTTAGAGGTGACAGCAACCTTTTCTCACTTATTTTTCAGGTTTTTCAGATTCCTGACCTTTACTTTGTGACCACACATTCTCTTTATACCACGTACCACGTTGACTAACACGAGCAAAGGGCAAAACCTATGGTGATGATGATTGTCAGGGAGCCAAGATATAGCTGCCTTTTTTCCAGAATAGAGAAGTATGGATTTCGACATCAAATACATATTTGTTAAATATAGGTTGATAAGTAAATACTATTCATTGAGTCTGATAGAAGATATATCTTCATATTCTGTGTTTTTATTTGGGAAGGGCATACTTGACCAAAACATAGTCAGAATACAATTATGTTGGTCTTCCAATCCATCCCTCATGCACTGGCCTCTGGTTTATCGAACATAAAATCCTAATCCTAAACATAAAATCCTAAGTGAGCATCCATTCAAAGCAGATACCAGTAATGTGTATCTCTAACCCCAGACAAAAGTTAAGGATGTTACTGCTCAGCAAGAGCTATAAGAGAACACACCCGCTGGATCTAACAAAATCGCCTCAAATAGTGCTTCAAAGTCATGCCTCTAAAGACCATTGTTAGATGGCTAATTCCAGTGGGAAGGCCAGTGGGAAGGCTAATCATGATGGCTTCAAAGTTGTTTGTATGGTTTTAAATTGTAAGTATTTCGTAATTTCAACACAATTGTGGAGACATTATCTACATTAAAAACTCATTAATGGTAAGCTTGTGTCAAACCAACTGATCCTCAAGCAAAAACCTCCTGTCACCATGTAATTGTTTAGAAAGGTCAGAATGACCAAGTGTTAGTCCAAAAACAGACTGAGTTAGACCAGCAACAATGAGTTAGTTGCGAAACAAGAAAAACAAGACATAAAAGGGTCTTTAGAATTGAGTAACGTAAAAGGTGTTTTACAATCTTGTTATGGAATGTACAAGTCATTATTTACTAAGCACAGTCTGAAAGGATTTTGACATCATAATGGTGTCTAAATGGTGTGTTATCTGTCCTGATTGCCCAAGGAATGTTTTAGTGCTTACAGATCATACATGAAAAGCCTTTTTTGGGTTGTAAAGCAAGGACAGAGGGCTTCTCTGTGCAGAGCGCCCACTACTGCTGGTTCTCTTAACAGTCCCAATTTTTGCGAGAAGGGGGTTATTTACTAATACCATCCCTACTTCTCCCTGATTGTAGCTATTGATGGAATCTGGGGCAATGCATTTACTAACTGCCATTCAGAGGTATTGCGGAGGTTCACAATGTCACAAGATGATGTATGTTGACCATGCATTTCTACTCTATGATCTCCAAGACCCTTGCTTTTGTCACAGAGAGGCCCAGGGCCGGTGCGACCTCTAGACGGATTAGGTGGCTGCCTAGGATGCTCCGACCAAGGGGGCACGGTCTCCTGAGTAGCGGCAGGAGGGAGCATGCTGCACATCGCTACCTTCTGCAGGTCAAGGCATGCAACATGGTTGAGCCGCGGACCGCGGTAAAGGACCTTCTGTAAGCTCTACCTGGACTGACAGAAAGAGTGCACACTGAGAGCAGAGAACTGCTTCTTGTCAGACCGGGGAGAGGGAATTTAAGCTCCTCTACCATGATCTGTCACTTAGCCATGCTACAAGAGGTAGGTTAGCTGGCACAGATGGTGAGAGACCACATGTGGGGGTGTTTCAATACAACTGAGTGGGATGTGGAGAGGTAGGCTGTGTGTGAAATGTATGTGTGGAGTTGGCAGAGTGTGAATGTGTGTGGCTGGCTGATTGTGATTGTATGCGAGGTTGAATATGAAGCCCATGGAGCAGCGCAGTCAGGGGAATGGGCCTTGACAGAGCCAAGGAGTAGGCAGGTGGAGCTATAGATTCGGGGGTGGGGTTTAGGGTGGAGCATGCTAAAGGGTGTGGAAAAGTGCGAGTATATTAAGCGGCCATTTTAGCAAACGGCCATTTTAATTCAGAATCTGCACTTACCTGTTAATTGTTTGGCAGGCTGTGTGGTTTCTTTTCTTCTGTTTTTCAGATGGCTTCGCTTGAAGAGATCCTGGACGGTGTGAGAGCAGCAGTGAGAGACAGGGGGATGGCATGGCTGCAGCAGCAACTGGCGGTTCCTGGGTCCAGCGGTAACCCCCCAGCGGCTGTGGAGAGGCGTTCGGTGCGGAGGGCAAGACCGCCCCAGCGGCTGAGCCCGGGCGTGATGCCCGCAGCGCGTCGGAGACGGAGTCCTTCCAGGGAGGCGAGCGGATCATCGGTTGGGGAAGCAGGCCGGTCGGAGTCAACGCAAACGCCGCCGGCCCCGTCTGTGCGACGTGGCGCCGGTAAGGCAAGGGCGGTGATTAGGCCTGGCATGGTGTCGCGGCCTACCACGAGGAGCGCTGCTCGCAGGACGGCGGGCGGCAAGGCGGCAAAATTAGCGACGGCCTCCGAGGAGACCGGGACCGCAGAGGATGTCGGAGGTGTGGATGGAGCCCAGACACGTCCCGGTGAGTCTGCCGCCGGTTTGCATACCGGGCGGCAAGGAAAGGCACTGGGGATTGGGAAGGACGGGCTGACGCCACCTCAGAGGGCAACAAGGGATTCCAGTGGAGGAGGACTTGATCATGCGGGCGAGGCACGGCCCAGGCAAGGCAGCGGGGGGACGGCAGGACAGGTCACCCAGCTAGGGCAGCAGGACCGAATCAGGGCGACAGCGGAAGGGGCTTCCGTTTGTCAAGGCCAGCGCAGCGCTTCCCCAGTGGACAGGGGAGCGGACAGTGAGGGATTGTCCCAGGGGTATGACACACACTCTGACAGCGGGGTTAGGAGTGTACGGGAGGGCCATAAATGTTGCTCCCGGGGACGGCATGATTACAGAGACGACCCTAGGCCTGCGGATTACAAGAGGCGGCGCGGGGCAGGCGCCAGGCAAAAACGGGCAGGGTGTGTCAGGGAGAGGAGCCCGTCTACTGACGGGTGCAGTAGGCGGGGATCAGTCTGCAGGGCCAGGAGGAGAAGGGAACGGCGCAGCGAGTCTGGGTCATCCAACGGGAGCACCCAAGGACGGCCGGATAGTTCTTACGGCCCAGAGGGCCTGGCTACTAGGCGGGAGAGGCGCAGGGTTGACGACAGGGAACGTAAGGAGGAAGGGCGGGTAGATGGGCACTCGAACAGACTACCCAGGTGTTCTTCTCCCTACAGGTCACGGAGCGGTACACCTACGGTCCCACGGCGGGATCTGGCGGAAGGGAGTCGGCGTCAATTGGACACCCCGGAGCCGAACGCGGCGGAGGGAAGGAAAACGACCCCGCGGCCTTCCGCGGCCGGAGGCTCTGGCGGTGAGTTGCCTGTTACATCACATTCTGATTCCATGTTAACTTGCTTAAAATCATTGTTAGATTCATGGGGCGGTGGGGGGGGGGCTTCACCGCAATTTTCGAGGGTATGGGTTCCGGAAGTAGGTTCCGGGACGTCGGGTCAGGCGAAGGGGGCGGTGAGTGGTGTCTCCGGATGGAGCACGCCTGAACCAGGTGAGAGGACAGGCTTAAGTTCGGTAGGAGGAGGGGAGGTTTCTGACGCGGCGCGGCAGAATGTACATGTCTCTTTCGCGGGCCCCTTGGGATGTCACCTGAAGTCTGAGGTGAAGGACAGGATTTGGAAAGGTGAGTTTATAGAGGTTTTTTCTCTCCTTCCTCTGGAGGAGTTCCTTGATCTAAAGGATGAGGATAAAAAGGATGCGAAGAAGGAGGAAGAAGAGAAGAAGCGTAGGTATCGGAAGATACCCAAGACGTTTGCGAACTGGTTGCGGGCTTTTTGCATACTGGCCAGCGTCATCGGGGAAAAGTTTCCCGATCGCTGTTCGCAACTTTTTTGCTACTTGGACGGGATAGGGGACGCTTACCGGACGTATGGTGGGATTGCTTGGTGGAAATACGATGAGCAGTTCCGCCAACGTTTAGCAGCGAACCCGAGCATGAGATGGGATCAGATGGATCTGCCCCTGTGGATGCGGCTCATGATGGCGCAGAAGGCTGCGCCCTTTCACGGGGCGGCCGGTGCAGCACCTGGAGGAGCGGCGCCGGCCGGACAAAAGAAGGGTTTCTGCTGGCTTTTCAACGAGGGCCAATGTAAATGGGGCTCGTCGTGCAGATTCAAACACGAGTGTTCCGGTTGCGGCGGTACACATGGAGTCAATAGGTGCTTCAAGAGAGGCAAATCGACTAGCGGGGGAGGTCCCAGTGGCGCCACGGCCCCTGCCGCTGCCACTGGGGGCAACTCCGGTGAAGGTAGGCGAGATGCTGCCGTGGCTAAAGCGCTACGCTAATCGGGCTGACGCGGAATTTTTGAGGAAAGGATTCACAGAGGGGTTTAAGATACCGTTTAAAGGGAAGGGGTCAGGGACTTTATGTTTGAATTTACGATCCGTTCGGGATCACCCAGGGGTGGTGCGGGACAAATTGATGTCGGAGGTACGGCTTGGCAGGATGGCGGGACCCTATGCGGTCCCACCTTTGCCGAACTTGAGGGTGTCTCCGTTGGGGGTGGTCCCCAAGAAGGAACCAGGCAAATTTCGGTTGATACACCATTTGTCTTACCCAAAAGGGGCGTCTGTTAACGACGACATTGACGCGGCCCTAAGCTCTGTGTCATACGCGTCATTCGATCAAGCGGTTGAGTTGGTACGGAGAGCGGGGCCGGGAGCGTTGATGGCAAAGGTGGACGTGGAGGCGGCTTTCAGGTTGCTTCCTATTCACCCGACATGTCACCACTTATTGGGTTGTTTCTTTGATGAGGGTTTTTTCGTGGATTTGTGTTTGCCCATGGGCTGCTCTATTTCTTGCTCATACTTTGAAAAGTTCAGCTCTTTCTTTGAATGGGTGGTGCATCTGGAGTCGGCTGGGGGTGCAGTAGTGCACTATCTGGACGACTTTTTGTGCGTAGGTCCGGCAGGGTCCGAGCGTTGTGGGCAAGTACTAGGGGTGTTGCAATGGGTGGCGCAGGTCTTTGGGATCCCGTTGGCGGCTGAGAAGACGGTGGGCCCGACGGTATGCTTGAGCTTCCTAGGGCTGGAAATAGATTCGGTGAAGGGTGAATGTAGGTTACCTGCGGATAAATTGACAGCGCTCCGCCAGCGGGTGGGGGTAGTCAGGGGTTCGAAGAAGGTGACCTTGAGGCAGTTACAGTCCCTGCTGGGGAGCTTGAACTTTGCTTGTAAAGTGATCCATATGGGGAGGGTTTTTTGCAGGCAGTTGGCACGAGCAACCTGCGGTGCGCGATTGCCAGGTCATTATATCAGAGTCTCCGCTGCGATGAAGGCGGATCTGGATGTTTGGTTGTGTTTCTTACAGGAGTTCAATGGTCGGGTGTATTTTAGGGATGAGGCGACATAATCAGAAGCGATAGGCTTATATACTGACGCTTCCGGGAGCGTAGGTTTTGGGGCCTACCTGGCAGGGAGATGGTGCGCGGAAGAGTGGCCAGAGGCGTGGAAGGAAAGCGCCTTGATCAGGAACCTGGCCTTCCTTGAGCTCTTTCCTGTGGTAGTGGCGGTATCTTTATGGGGCGAAGAGCTCGCGAACAGGAAGGTGATCTTTCATTCTGATAACATGGCGGTGGTGCAGGCAGTTAATAATATCTCGGCCTCTTCGCTGCCTGTGGTACGGTTGTTGAGGCGTTTGGTACTGCTGTGCATGTCTTGGAATATTGTGTTTAGGGCGAAACACGTCCCGGGATTGTTGAATGTTATCGCTGACGCCTTATCTCGTTCGCAGTGGGAACGTTTTCGGGCAGCGGCGCCGGGAGCTCAGGAGACAGGTCAGTCATGCCCGGCGGAGATGTGGCGGCTCGGGACGTCTTGCTTGGGGGCTTTATAAGGAGTTCCCTGGCGACCGGAACGTGGACAGCGTACACCAAGGTATGGTATGAATGGGAGGAGATGATGGGGCAGTCTGGAGGGGCGAATTCGCCGGCAGGTAGGTTGGACACGCTATTATGGTTGTTGTGTCGGTTATTCGCGGGAGGGGCTTCTCCCGCGAAGGTGGACCGTTACATGTCAGCATTAGCATTTTGGTTTAAATTCACGGGTAAAGAGGATATTACAAAAACTTTTTTGGTGAAGCAGGTGTTGAGAGGCTTTCGGAAAGGACGCAGGACTGTAGACTCGAGACGGCCTGTGTCGTTTAACATTCTAAATGGCTTGACTGAAAGGCTGCATGACGTTTGTACCTCTACGTTTGAAGTGCTCTTGTTTACCGTAGCTTTTGTTTGGGCGTTTTTTGGGGCGTTCCGCATCGGCGAACTGGTCAGTTCTAATAAGTCCGGGGCGAACGGGATCCGGTTCGAGGATGTGGTGCTGGGGCAGGACAAAGTCGAGATACGCCTGAGGTGCTCCAAGACGGATGTCTTTGGGAGAGGTAAGACGATAATTTTGTTTGCGTTGCCAGGGTCCGTAGTCTGCCCAGTAGCGTGTGGGCACAAATATTTGGGCGTGCGCCCTCAAAGCTCGGGGTGCTTCCTCGTTCACGAGGATGGTCTTGCGCTGTCGCGCTTCCAATTTGTCAGGGTATTTCGCATGGGGCTGCAACAGTTGGGTTTGCATCCCATGCAATTTGGGACTCCTTCATTTCGCATCGGGGCTGCAACGGAAGCAGCGCGGCTCGGACTCGGGGATGATCGGATTAAACAGATAGGTCGGTGGGAGTCCGCACGTTTTAGGACTTATGTGCGAACAGATAAGTTGGTTTGAAGGGGGTGTCTGGTTGGGTTTGAGTTGTGGTGTCGATGCTCTGCTAGTTAATAACTTGTGTTTCTTTCCAGGTCGGGTTGTATGGTTGGTGGGTCACTCCTACGTTTATTGGGCGCAGAAGAGGGCCGCAGTTCGGAGGAATGGAGCACAACTGGGCTTTCTTCAGGACACTGTACAGTTACAATGGTTTGGTTTTCGTGGTTTCAGCTGGCAGAGCATTAGCGGAGTGATTTTTGGTAAATTGTTGGAAGGAAATCCCCCGGACGTAATACTGATACATGGTGGGGGTAACGATTTAGGGCTTATCCCTCAGAGGGAGCTAATTAGGAGAATGAAGCGGGATTTGGATCGCCTCCGGGAGCGGGTGCCGGGAGTGGTTATAGTGTGGTCTGAGATGGTTCCTAGATTTAATTGGAGACACGCCAGGGACACAGCTGCGGTGGCGAGATGTCGGGGGAAAGTTAACAAGGCCATGTCTGTTTTTGTTAGGCGGTCAGGTGGGGTCCCGGTCAGGCACTGGGAGCTAGAAGGGATGTTACCTGGGTACTATCGTAAGGATGGGGTCCACCTTTCGGAGGTTGGTTGTGACTTGCTTAACCTCGGTTTTCAGGAGGGGATCTCCCGGGCCCTATTTATGTGTGGTGGGGGGCGCTCGAGACATTAAGGGATCAAGTCTCGGGCTGTGGCGGGATAGGGCTAGGGTAATTGGGATGGAAGTGGATTAGCAAGTGGCTAGGCTAAGCTTAAGTTGAATTAGGCCAGAGTTGGAAGTGGTCTGTTGGTTCGAGCTCATCGGTGGCTCCGAACCTGGTGGTGTAGGGGTGTCTCGGTACACCCCTACAGTTAATAAAGTTATAATTATAGGGCCTCTTTGGTAGGCCGTGTGTTATATTTATGTGTTATTTATATTGTTATATATTGTTTATGGTATGGGGTCATTGTCTGGGTTAATGCTGTACGGATGGGGGTGGGGGTAAATTAATTTATTTGGCAATGACCCCAATTTGTTATCTTGTTTATTGAAAAATTTAAATAAAGCTGTGGACTTTTATTTTCCAACAGAAAATTGGTGTCTGTGTTTATTGGTGGGTTATGGGGAAGAAAATGCCACAAGCCGAATAACGACTGTGCGCATGTCATGAAGCCCATGGAGCAGCGCAGTCAGGGGAATGGGCCTTGACAGAGCCAAGGAGTAGGCAGGTGGAGCTATAGATTCGGGGGTGGGGTTTAGGGTGGAGCATGCTAAAGGGTGTGGAAAAGTGCGAGTATATTAAGCGGCCATTTTAGCAAACGGCCATTTTAATTCAGAATCTGCACTTACCTGTTAATTGTCCCTCCCACCCTCCCTAGGTTTTTAGCAGGTCCCGTTTTGTCACAGCGGCGGGATAGGGCTAGGGTAATTGGGATGGAAGTGTATTAGCAAGTGGCTAGGCTAAGCTTGAGTTGAATTAGGCCAGAGTTGGAAGTGGTCTGTTGGTTCGAGCTCATCGGTGGCTCCGAACCTGGTGGTGTAGGGGTGTCTCGGTACACCCCTACAGTTAATAAAGTTATAATTATGGGGCCTCTTTGGTAGGCCGTGTGTTATATTTATGTGTTATTTATATTGTTATATATTGTTTATGGTATGGGGTCATTGTCTGGGTTAATGCTGTACGGATGGGGGTGGGGGTAAATTAATTTATTTGGCAATGACCCCAATTTGTTATCTTGTTTATTGAAAAATTTAAATAAAGCTGTGGACTTTTATTTTCCAACAGAAAATTGGTGTCTGTGTTTATTGGTGGGTTATGGGGAAGAAAATGCCACAAGCCGAATAACGACTGTGCGCATGTCATGGGATTTGGCTGATTGTGAGTGTGGAGTGATTGGCCCTGGTTGGGCCAATCTGTGCTGACACTAACATGCTGGTTTCACTGCTAACACACTGGCATCATTGCATTCCAAATTCCTCCAGTAAGCACCTGCGGGGGGACTAACACAGTGACAGGCACACATGTGACACACCTGTCTAATTTTAACCATTTCATTGACAGGTAGGAGAGGGACCATATTATTAAAGAGCTTTAAATTAAAATCTATAAATTTGCTAGCATTTCTGTTAGTTAAATTTAGAGATGAAATGTAGTGCTCCTTAATATACACTTACTTTATATACGCTTTAATATAATACACATTTATTATTAATACATGCATGTGTTTATATGCTGTGTGTATGCACATACATACAGTCATGGAAAAAAAATACACACTCTTTGAATTCTCTGGTTTTACATATCAGGACATAATCACAATCGCCTGTTCCTTAGCAGATAGTAAAATTAGGTAAATACAACCTCAGATGAACAAAAACACATGCCATATTACACCGTGTCATGATTTATGTTACACAAATAAAGCCAACATGGAGAAGCCATGTGTGAAAAACAAAGTACACCCTTATTGCCTCCATAGGAATTAAAGGGACACTCCACTGCCCAAATGCAAAATAAATGAAAATCACTGTTTAGTAGATATACCCCAGGTGAAAACATGCATTTAATTATTTATTTTTTTCATTGGGGATATACCTAAAATCAGCTTGCAAAACCTGCAGTTCTCTTGTCTGCTGCCTTTGCAAGCTCTCCTCTGAGGCTGTCCAATCACAGACTTTCCAATGCAGCTCAATGAGAAGTCTTTGTAAGTCAGGTGCTCTGAGCAATTGCTACCTATTGAGGTCAGCTGTATTGAGCTAACAAAACCAGGAAGTAACATTACTTGTTGTCTGCTTGAAAGCCAAGGGGGTGTAACAACGTTAATTTATAAAAGTGTCAATTTCTATTGAAATCTGCACTTTTTGCAAAATGAAAAAAAAGGACACACTCTTCACACAAAGCTTTTCAACAAGCTAAAATTGTTTTGGGGTCTGGAGTGACCCTTTAAAAGACAGGTACTGCCAATCAATTGCCCTTGATTAATTGATCATAAGCAAGTGTGACCACCTCTATAAAAGCTGAAGTTTTAGCTATTTGCTGGTCTGGAGCATTCAAGTGTCTGTTAACATGATATCAAGGAGGAAAGACATCAGCAATAATCTCAGAGAAGCACCCAGTGACCCAGTGGACTGAGGAGGGAGAAGAGGCACACCGAGGCCTGAGCTGACATGGTGGGGGCACTGCTGCCCATTTTTATGGGCATTCAAAGAGGCCCAGTCCACCCCAGGGAACAATCCACAAACAGTGAATAAAATGCTTTTTTAATAATCGAAAAACTCAAAATTATCCTGTTTTGAAATTCTCACAACTGGATGGTTGTGTTTTTGCCTCTTAGTGAGATGGGGAAACCCATAAGAAAAGGTAAAAGTACAATTGGATGTGGGTGCGTTCTCTTGTTTTTGCCCAGAGGCACAAGATGGCTGTCCCCCCAGTTCTAAGAAATATGTTTTAACAATGTTGACTTGCTGGGCTTGGTATTTTAACAGGTGTTGTGAAGCTGAAAATTACCAATATATATTTTATTTTAAAGATTGACGACCCAAAACAATCACCTAAGGGCTTTCTAAGATTATTCACACAGATATTTTGACAGCAATATCTGCAAAGATATGTAATATTTCCCTCACACACACACCAAGCTATTGTTAATTGTTGCTGTCAATTTCACAAGTCTGATATATGCTATAGGATTTGTGTTCAGCTATTACATCCCCGACGTACATCAACGTACATCGATTCCCTTCATGAATTGTGATGTACCGAACTGTTCGCCGGCGAATAGTTCCTGGCGAACATAGCGTGTTCGCGTTCGCCACGGCGGGTGAACACATGCGCGGTTCGATCCACTCCCTATTCATCATCATTGAGTAAACTCTGACCCTGTGCCTCACAGTCAGCAGACACATTCCAGCCAATCAGCAGCAGACCCTCCCTTCCAGACCCTCCCACCTCCAGTACAGCATCCATTTTAGATTCATTCTGAAGCTGCATTCTTAGATAGAGGAGGGAAAGTGTAGCTGCTGCTCATTTGATAGGGAAATGTATAGCTAGGCTAGTGTATTCAGTGTCCACTACAGTCCTGAAGGACTCATCTGATCTCTGCTGTAAGGACAGCACCCCAAAAAGCCCTTTTTAGGGCTAGAACATCAGTCTGCTTTTTTTCCCTGTGTAATCTAATTGCAGTTGCCTGCCTGCCAGCTTCTGTGCCAGGCTCACAGTGGATACTGTGCCCACTTGCCCAGTGCCACCAATCAAATCTGGTGTCACAATAGATTGCATTTAAAAACAAAACATTTTTTTTCACTGTAATAGATTGAATAGCAGTTAGTTGTCTGCAAGCGTCTGTGTGTCAGGCCAACAGTGTGTACTCTTCCAACCTCTGCCAGTGCACAGTGCCACTCATATCTGGTGTCACAATAGCGTGCATTTAAAAACAAAAACATTTTTTTCACTGTTATAGATTGAATAGCAGTTAGTTGTCTTCAAGCGTGTGTGTCAGGCCTACAGCGTGTACTCTGCCAACCTCTGCCAGTGCACAGTGCCACTCATATCTGGTGTCACAATAGCGTGCATTTAAAACCAAAAAACTTTTTTCACTGTTATAGATTGAATAGCAGTTACATAGTTGCATAGTTACATAGTTACATAGCTGAAAAGAGACTTGCGTCCATCAAGTTCAGCCTTCCTCACATATGTTTTTTGCTGTTGATCCAAAAGAAGGCAAAAAAAACCCAGTTTGAAGCACTTCCAATTTTGCAACAAGCTAGGAAAAAAAATCCTTCTTGACCCCAGAATGGCAGTCAGATTTATCCTTGGATCAAGCAGTTATTACCCTACATTGAAAGATTATATCCTTGAATATTCTGTTTTTGCAAGTATGCATCTAGTAGCTGTTTGAACATCTGTATGGACTCTGATAAAACCACTTCTTCAGGCAGAGAATTCCACATCCTGATTGTTCTTACAGTAAAAAAACCTTTCCTTTGCCTTAGACGAAATCTTCTTTCTTCTAGTCTAAACGCATGACCTCGTGTCCTATGTAAAGTCCGGTTTGTGAATAGATTTCCACACAATGGTTTGTATTGGCCTCGAATATATTTGTATAATGTTATCATATCCCCTCTCAGGCGACGTTTTTCTAAACTAAATAGGTTTAAATTTGTTAACCTTTCTTCATAGCTGATATGTTCCATTCCTTTTATTAATTTTGTAGCCCGCCTCTGCACTTTTTCTAGTGCCATAATATCCTTCTTTAGAACAGGTGCCCAAAATTACACAGCATATTCAATGTGTGGTCTTACCAGTGATTTATAAAGAGGCAAAATGATATTCTCAGCCCGAGAATGAATGCCCTTTTTCATGCATGACAATACCCTACTGGCCTTGGCCACTGCTGATTGACATTGCACATTGTTGCATAGTTTGTTGTCTATAACAATTCCCAAGTCCTTTTTGTGTGTTGTTATCCCTAATTCGCTTCCATTAACGGTATACGTTGCTTGTGTATTCTTTACGCCGAAGTGCATAACTTTGCATTTTTCAACATTAAATTTC
Source organism: Pelobates fuscus (assembly GCF_036172605.1). NCBI lineage: Eukaryota > Metazoa > Chordata > Amphibia > Anura > Pelobatidae > Pelobates > Pelobates fuscus. The sequence goes on from NC_086317.1 coordinate 26,942,558, forward strand.
ATCTGCCATTTGAGTGCCCAGTCCTCCAGTCTATCTAAATCCCTCTGCAGCAAAGTAATATCTTGCTCACATTGTATTATTTTACAAAGTTTTGTGTCATCTGCAAACACTGAAACATGACTTTCAATGCTGTCTTCAAGATCATTTATAGACATGTTAAATAGAAGGGGTCCCAGAACAGACCCCTGAGGGACACCACTTGCCACCTCTGTCCAGCTTGAAAATGTACCATTAACGGCAACTCTTTGTACTCTGTTTTTAAGCCAATGTTCTACCCAAGAACGAGCATTTTCATCTAGACCGATTTCCTTGAGTTTGAACACTAATCTTCTGTGTGGAACTGTATCAAATGCCTTGGCAAAGTCCAAATAGATCACATCCACTGCAACACCCTGATCTATACTTCTACTTACTTCTTCGTAGAATGCAATCAAGTTAGTTTGACACGACCTGTGCTTCATAAAACCGTGCTGATTTTTGCTGATAACCATGTTCTTCTCAAGGAATTCTTGAATATAATCCCTTAATAACCTTTCAAATATTTTACCAGCCACAGAAGTTAAGCTCACAGGTCTATAATTTCCAGGCAAGGATTTTGAACCCTTTTTGAATATAGGAACCACATCTGCCTTCCTCCAATCCTCCGGAACACTTCCTGAAAGAAAAGAATCTTGAAAGATTAAAAACAGAGGTTCACTTATTTCTACACTTAGTTCCTTAAGTACACGTGGAAGGATACCGTCAGGCCCTGGAGCTTTGTTTATATTAACTTTCTTTAGTTGCTGCAGCACCTTGTCTTGAGTTAACCAATTACAATTATTCTGCAAGTTTTTAGTAGCAATCATTTGCACATCTATTGCCATGGGTTCTTCCTTAACATATACAGAGGAGAAATAGTTATTTAAAATTCCTGCCTTTTTCTGGTCTTCATTGACTAACACCCCCGTTTCAGTTTTTAGTGTAGCTACACTTTCATTTTTGTTTTTTTTTAGAATTTATGTACTTAAAAAATGCTTTAGGGTTGGTTTTGCTCTCTTTAGCTATCATTTTTTCATTTTGAAGTTTAGCAAGTCTAATTGCCTTTTTGCACGCATTATTTGCTTCCTTATATATTTTATAAGATGCATCTGATTTGTCCGATTTAAATGCTTTAAATGCCCTTTTCTTATTTTTAATCTCTTGTTTTACTTTTCTAGTAAGCCACATTGGTTTTAATTTGTTTCTTTTATATTTATTTCCCAATGGTACATACTGAGAAATGTACCTTTCTAATATTTGTTGGAAGATGATCCATTTATCCTCTGTGTTCTTTTCACTAAAGAGTTTATGCCAGTCAATATATTGTAAAGCTTCCCTTAACTTATTGAAATTGGCCTTTTTAAAATTATATGTTTTAGTATACCCCATGTGCTTTTGTTTTTTTGAGTTTATTTCAAAGGACACTATATTGTGATCACTATTTCCCAAGTGCTCACCTACTTGAATGTTGGTCAAAAGATCAATGTTGTTTGTTAAAACCAGGTCCATTCTAGTTGGTGCTTGTACTAGTTGTGACATGAAGGTGTCATTTAATAAGTTTAAAAACCTAATTCCCTTTGCTGAGCTACTAGTCCCTCTGTCCCAATTGATGTCCGGGTAATTAAAATCTCCAATAATTAAAGTGTTACCCAGATTTGCAGCTTTCTCAATTTGCTCAAACAGCTGTTGTTCCTCGTCAATATTAACATTAGGTGGTTTATAACATATCCCAACCAATAGTTGGTTTCCCTTATTTTCCCCCAAGCAGATATTTACCCATAAAGCCTCCACATTTTCCTCATCGCATTCCATTTGCTTAAGATTTGGCTTTAAATCATGGTTGACATACAAACATACCCCACCACCCTTCTTGTTTTGCCTATCCTTCCTAAATAACATGTACCCATTTAAGTTAACTGCCCAGTCATGTGTCTCATCCCACCATGTTTCAGTTATGCCTATTATATCATATTGTTTAGTGTATGCTAATGCCTCTAGTTCCCCCATTTTGTTATTTAGGTTCCTTGCATTAGTAAGCATACATTTAATACCATGCATCACTTGTATATTTTGTGAATTATCAACATTACATAGCTTCTCTGTTCTAAGCTTGCCCCTCCCCCCGTCTCCACCCTCCTTATACTGTGCTAAAGCCCATTTCCTTTCTGTCCTATCTCCATTTTGTAAATTGCTATGAACCTCCCCCCTACTACTAGTTTAAAATCTCCTCCAACCTTCTAGCCATCCTATCCCCCAGCACTGCAGACCCTCTCCCGTTTAGGTGCAATCCATCACTACTATAAAGGTTGTACGCAATCGCAAAGTCGGCCCAGTGCTCTAAAAACCCCAAACCCTCCTTCCTGCACCAAGACTTCAGCCATGCATTAACCTCTCTAATCTCCCGCTGCCTTTCCACTGTAGCGCGTGGCACATGTAATATCTCAGAGAATACCACCTTGGAGGTCCTTTTCTTAAGTTTGCTACCTAATTCCCTGAAATCATTCTTTAGGACCTTCCATCTTCCTCTTACTTTGTCATTGGTACCAACATGGACCATGACCGCTGGGTCATCCCCAGCCCCTCCCAATAATCCATCCACTCTATCAGCAACATGCCGGACCCGAGCACCCAGGAGACAGCAAACTGTCCGGTTGAGCCGATCAGAGCGGCAGATTGCCCTATCTGCTCTCCTAATGATAGAGTCCCCTACCACCACAACCTGTCTTGCCTTCCTTACATTTTGATTCCCACCCGTACTAGGGGGGCTGTTAGCTCGGCTGTTAGAAGTAACAGCTTCCTCTAATACAGCTACTCCTGAGCTGATGCTCCCAACATCTTCCCTCAAACGGGCAAATCTGCTAGGTTGCACCAAATCAGGACTAGCTAGCCCTTTCCTCTTCCCTCCCCCCCTGCTTCCTCGCCCCACTGTCACCCAGCTACATGCCTGTTCCCCATCTGTCATATCTCCTCCCTCTCCACTACCTGTCCCCACTAAACTCTGCTCAGTCAGCAGCAGACTCCTCTCAAGATTGTCGATCTCCCTCAAAGTTGCGATTTGCTTCTCGAGATCTCCAATCTGAGCTTCCAGAGAAGCCACTCGCACACAACCATCACAGAGGTATGGACCATGGACGGTACATCCAGGCATCCATACATGCAACAAGATGTGCATTGAGTTAAACTAGCAATCTTGCTAACACTCATTTCCCCAGATACAGATTAAAAAAAAATAAGAAAAAAAAATATATATAAAAAAAAGAAAATATATATAAAATAAAAATAAATAAAAAAAAGTACCTTGATAGTTTAAACCCCTAGTTAGTTTTTACTCCTGGTTTTCTAACTCCTACTTGAAAGAGTCTACTTAATAGAGTCTGCTTCGAAATAATATGAGCAATAGTGTTGTCGCGAACACGAAATTTTCGGTTCGCGAACGGCGAACGAGAACTTCCGCAAATGTTCGCGAACCGGCAAACTGCGCAAACCGCCATTGACTTCAATGGGCAGGCGAATTTTAAAACCAACAGGGACTCGTTCTGGCCACAAAAGTGATGGAAAAGTTGTTTCAAGGGGACTAACACCTGGACTGTGGCATGCCGGAGGGGGATCCATGGCAAAACTCCCATGGAAAATTGCACAGTTGATGCAGAGTCTGCTTTTAATCCATAAAGGGCAGAAATCACCTAACATTGACACCTGTCCTCAAAGCCCAGCCCTGATACACACTGACACAGAGCAGAATAGAGACTGTTCCCCGTCCTCAGAGACCATGATACACACTGACACAGAGCAGAATAGAGACTGTTACCCCTACATAGGGTCACTTGGCAGATATGGCGGGGTCGTGGGAGGGGGAGGATGACTTTCACCTCTCCCCCTGTTACATTCCCGTTGTGCTGTGACATCACCCTTATACGCTGTGTAAAGCATACTATTTAATTTGATCAGCATGGCCACTTGAGTTTTTATAGTTTTCACGCTGCTTGTAGTTTATATATGGTTCACAAAAATCAAACAAACGATAAAGTAAACATGTAAGGATTCAGAATATTCTTTCAAACCCTTACACATTGTGTGTACGTATTTTTTGTCTTAAGTTTGTGGCTTTAAAGAGGTTCACGTTGTTTCTATGATGTGCATAACATGTTCTTGTAAATGTTTGTTAAATTTTTCCGGGAATTTTAATTTTTGAATCTGAATAAAGATAGTCAAATCCCTGATACACACTGACACAGAGCAGAATAGGGACTGTTCCCCCTACATAGGGTCACTTGGCAGATATGGATTGACACCTATCCTAATGATCCCTGATACACACTGACACAGAGCAGAATAGGGACTGTTCCCCCTACATAGGGTCACTTGGCAGATATGGATTGACACCTATCCTAATGATCCCTGATACACACTGACACAGAGCAGAATAGAGACTGTTCCCCCTACATAGGGTCACTTGGCAGATATGGATTGACACCTGTCCTCAAAACCCCTGATACACACTGACACAGAGCAGAATAGGGACTGTTCCCCCTACATAGGGTCACTTGGCAGATATGGATTGACACCTGTCCTCAAAACCCCTGATACACACTGACACAGAGCAGAATAGGGACTGTTCCTCCTACATAGGGTCACTTGGCAGATATGGATTGACACCTGTCCTCAAAACCCCTGATACACACTGACACAGAGCAGAATAGGGACTGTTCCTCCTACATAGGGTCACTTGGCAGATATGGATTGACACCTGTCCTCAAAACCCCTGATACACACTGACACAGAGCAAAATAGGGACTGTTCCCCCTACATAGGGTCACTTGGCAGATATGGATTGACACCTGTCCTCAAAACCCCTGATACACACTGACACAGAGCAGAATAGAGACTGTTCCCCGTCCACAGAGACCATGATACACACTGACACAGAGCAGAATAGAGACTGTTCCCCGTCCACAGAGTCCATGATACACACTGACACAGAGCAGAATAGAGACTGTTCCCCGTCCACAGAGACCATGATACACACTGACACAGAGCAGAATAGAGACTGTTCCCCGTCCACAGAGACCATGATACACACTGACACAGAGCAGAATAGAGACTGTTCCCCGTCCACAGAGACCATGATACACACTGACACAGAGCAGAATAGGGACTGTTCCTCCTACATAGGGTCACTTGGCAGATATGGATTGACACCTGTCCTCAAAACCCTTGATACACACTGACACAGAGCAGAATAGGGACTGTTCCCCCTACATAGGGTCACTTGGCAGATATGGATTGACACCTGTCCTCAAAACCCCTGATACACACTGACACAGAGCAGAATAGGGACTGTTCCCCCTACATAGGGTCACTTGGCAGATATGGATTGACACCTGTCCTCAAAACCACTGATACACACTGACACAGAGCAGAATAGAGACTGTTCCCTGTCCACAGAGACCATGATACACACTGACACAGAGCAGAATAGAGACTGTTCCCCGTCCACAGAGACCATGATACACACTGACACAGAGCAGAATAGAGACTGTTCCCCGTCCACAGAGTCCATGATACACACTGACACAGAGCAGAATAGAGACTTTTTTCCCGTCCACAGAGACCATGATACACACTGACACAGAGCAGAATAGAGACTGTTCCCCGTCCACAGAGACCATGATACACACTGACACAGAGCAGAATAGAGACTGTTCCCTGTCCACAGAGACCATGATACACACTGACACAGAGCAGAATAGGGACTGTTCCCCCTACATAGGGTCACTTGGCAGGTATGGATTGACACCTGTCCTCAAAGCCCATGATACACACTGGGGGGAGCTACTGTCCTCCCCAACCCCTGCGCGGTGGGTGGGGGCCATAAATCACAATGGGGGGACCTACTGTCCTCCCCGCCTTGGCCCCCACCCCTGCGCGGTGGGTGGGGGCCATAAATCACAATAGGGGGGCCTACTTTCCTCCCCCCGGCCCCCATCCCTGCGCGGTGGGTGGGGGGCATAAATCACAATGGGACGGACCTACTGATAGGAGTGGAGTATTGTTCATATCAGTTTAATACCTTCCGCGTCTCCTATCAGAGGACATGTATATGGCAGCCATTTTAGGAACCGCACACCTGGGACCCGAGCAAGGTCACCTCTTTCAACAGGCGACATGATTTGGCCCTGTAAAACTATCCTGGATATTCTCTACAATTTCTATGGATATGGCATTGATTTATGTAACAGGGAGATGGAAGAAGATGCTTGGTCGGTCCTCTTACTTGAAATTTGGGGCACTGCGCGGGCAAGCTAATGTGCCACCAGATAGGAGTGGTGAGTTTAGTATTGTTCATATCAGTTTAATACCTTCCGCGTCTCCTATCAGTGGACGTGTAAATGGCAGAGATTTTTAATTGTTGAATCACCTCCCCTTTTTAGGCCAAGGTGGGAAGATGCTTAGACCACTGGTATATTGGTGCCATCTTGGAGGATTTTTTTTTGGTTTGGTTTTTGAAGCCACAGTGCTGCACCAGTGGGCCTAAAAATTAGGCATGTACACATGCCTGAAACATTTGGTATTGTTGCAGCCGCTGCTGTAGCAGCGGCCAGAAAAATTGATGTTTGTTTCACAGGCAGAAAGTGCCCTAAAACATGGCGGCTTGAACCCTAGTTGGTGGCGGATAAGTCACGCAAGTCAAACGTCATTCAGAGCTAAAATACAGCAGCGTGTGGACCATTTTTAGCCCAAGGCAGCTCATCTCATCAGGCCTTTTTTAATCGAATTCATCTTAATAAAGGTGAGGTAATCTAGACTTTTTTGACCTAGGCGACTTCTCTTCTCAGTGACAATACCTCCTGCTGCACTGAAGGTCCTTTCTGACAGGACACTTGAAGCGGGGCAGGCCAGAAGTTCTATCGCAAATTGGGATAGCTCAGGCCACAGGTCAAGCCTGCACACCCAGTAGTCAAGGGGTTCATCGCTCCTCAGAGTGTCGATATCTGCAGTTAAGGCGAGGTAGTCTGCTACCTGTCGGTCGAGTCGCTCTCTGAGGGTGGATCCCGAAGGGCTGTGGCGATGCATAGGACTTAAAAAGGTCCACATGTCCTCCATCAACAACACGTCTTTAAAGCGTCCTGTCCTTGCCGGCGTGGTCGTGGGAGGAGGAGGAGGAGGATGACTTCCACCTCTCCCCCTGTTAGATTCCCGTTGTGCTGTGACATCACCCTTATACGCTGTGTAAAGCATACTTTTTAATTTATTTTGCAAATGCTGCATCCTTTCCGACTTGTTGTAATTCGGTAACATTTCCGCCACTTTCTGCTTATACCGGGGGTCTAGTAGCGTGGACACCCAGTACAGGTCGTTCTCCTTCAGCCTTTTTATACGAGGGTCCCTCAACAGGCAGGGCAGCATGAAAGACCCCATTTGCACAAGGTTGGATGCCGAGCTACTCATTTCCCGTTCCTCCTCCTCACTGATGTCATTGAAGGTATGTTCTTCCCCCCAGCCACGTACAACACCACGGGTACCAGATAGGTGACAACGAGCACCCTGGGATGCCTGTTGTGTTTGGTCTGCTCCTCCTCCTCCTCCTCAAAGCTACAATCCTCCTCTGACTCCTCTTCCTCACAATCCTCTTCCAGCGTTGCCGCAGGTCCAGCAAGCGATGCTGATAAGGCTGTTTCTGGTGGTGATGGTGACCACAACTCTTCCTCTTCACGCTCATCTACAGCCTGATCCAGCACTCTTCGCAGGGCACGCTCCAGGAAGAAAACAAATGGTATGATGTCGCTGATGGTGCCTTCGTTGCGACTGACTGGGTTTGTCACCTCCTCAAAAGGACACATGAGCCTACAGGCATTGCGCATGAGCGTCCAGTAACGTGGCAAAAAAATTCCCAGGTCCCCAGAGGCTGTCCTAGCACCCCGGTTATACAAATATTCATTAACAGCTTTTTCTTGTTGGAGCAGGCGGTCGAACATTAGGAGTGTTGAATTCCAACGTGTAGGGCTGTCGCAAATCAAGCGCCTAACTGGCATGTTGTTTCGCCGCTGGATATCGGCAAAGTGAGCCATGGCCGTGTAGGAACGCCTGAAATGGCCACACACCATCCTGGCCTGCTTCAGGACGTCCTGTAAGCCTGTGTACTTATGCACAAAGCGTTGTACGATCAGATTACACACATGTGCCATGCACGGCACATGTGTCAACTTGCCCAACTTCAATGCCGCTATCAAATTTTTTCTGTTGTCACACACCACTTTGCCGATATCCAGTTGCTGCGGAGTCAGCCACTTTTCCACCTGTGCGTTCAGGGCGGACAGGAGTGCTTGTCCGGTGTGACTCTCTGCTTTCAAGCAAGTCAAACCCAAGACGGCGTGACACTGCCGTATCCGGGATGTGGAATAGTACCTGGGGAGCTGGGGGGGTGCCGTTGATGTGGAGCAAGACGCAGCAGCACAAGAGGACTCAGCCGAGGAGGTTATGGAAGAGGATGGAGTAGGAGGAGTAGAGGAGGTGGCAGCAGGACTGCCTGCAATTCGTGGCGGTGTCACCAACTCCTCTGCAATGCCACGCATTCCTTGCTTGTCAGCCGTCAGCAGGTTTACCCAATGCGCAGTGTAGGTGATATACCTGCCCTGACCATGCTTTGCAGACCAGGTATCAGTGGTCAGATGGACCCTTGCCCCAATGTGTGCCAGACATGCCATGACTTCCTTTTGCACAATCGAGTACAAGTTGGGGATTGCCTTTTGTGAAAAGAAATTCCGGCCGGGTACCTTCCACTGCGGTGTCCCAATAGCTACAAATTTTTTGAACGCCTCAGACTCAACCAGATTGTATGGTAAAAGCTGGCGGGCTAATAGTTCGGACAAGCCAGCTGTCAGACGCTGGGCAAGGGGGTGACTTGGTGACACTGGCTTCTTACGCTCAAACATGTCCTTGACAGACACATGACTGTGGGCAGATGAGCGGGAACTGCTCAAGGCGGGAGACGGAGTGGCGGATGGTTGAGAGGGGGCAAGAAGGACAGCAGTGGTTGACGTGGCTGAAGATGCTGGACCAGGAGGAGGATGGCGGCTTAGAGTAGGCGTGCTGCTTGTACTCATGTGTTGATCCCATAGGCGTTTGTGATGTGAGATCATGTGCCTACGCAAAGCAGTTGTACCTAGGTGGGTGTTGGACCTCCCACGACTCAGTTTCCTTTGGCACAGGTTGCAAATGGCATCGCTGTTGTCCGAGGCAGACACACAAAAAAAATGCCACACTGCTGAGCTCTGCAATGACGGCATTCTGGTGGTGGACACAGCATGCGTTGATTGGCGTGCTGTCGGGCTGACCCCGGGTGCCAATGCATGCTGTCTGACTGTGCCACTAGCTCCTTGCGACGACCCCCTCTGCTTCCAACTCGTCTCCTCCTCCTCTCTGTCTCCCCATCTGAACTTTCGCCCTGTTCTTCTTCCTGCCGAGCGTGCACCCACGTGACATCCATGGACGCATCGTCATCATCAACCGCTTCGCTTGTATCTGACAACTCAGAAAAGGAAGCAGCAGCGGGTACAACATCATCCTCATCACACCGTACCTCCATGTGTTTAATGCTGCCTGCCTGAGACATATCCCTGTTATCTACATCCTCTAGCAATAATGGTTGCGCATCACTCATTTCTTCAAACGGGTGTGTGAATAACTCCTCTGACATACCAAGTAAAGCGGCTGTGGTGCTAGTTTTGGTGGTGGCGCAGGCGGGTGAGTGGTATCTTGAGAGGTGCCTGAAGCTAAGCTGGAGGAGGATGGTGCGTCAAGGTTCCGAGCGGAGGCTGTACAAGATTGGGTGTCCTGTGTTAGCCAGTCAACTATGTCCTCAGAACTTTTCAAGTTCAGGGTACGTGGCTTCTGAAAACTGGGCATTATTCTAGGGCAAAAGGGAATCACAGCACCACGACCACGACGGCCCCTGCGGGGTGGCCTGCCTCTGCCTGTCATTTTTTGGGGGATTAGTGGTACTATGCGTGCAAGCTACTGTGAGACCAGATATGATTGGCAATGTGAACTGTAACAGTTCTGCAGAGCACACACTGTAGGCCTGACACACCCGCTTGAAGACAAGTAACTGCTATTCAATCTATAACAGTGAAAAAAAAAATTGTTTTTAAAAGCACGCTATAGAGACACCAGATATGATTGGCAATGTGCACTTGAACAGTTCTGCAGAGCACACACTGTAGGCCTGACACACCCGCTTGAAGACAAGTAACTGCTATTCAATCTATAACAGTGAAAAATACATTTTGGTTTTAAAAGCACGCTATAGAGACACCAGATATGATTGGCAATGTGCACTTGAACAGTTCTGCAGAGCACACACTGTAGGCCTGACACACCCGCTTGAAGACAAGTAACTGCTATTCAATCTATAACAGTGAAAAATAAATTTTGGTTTTAAAAGCACGCTATAGAGACACCAGATATGATTGGCAATGTGCACTGGAACAGTTCTGCAGAGCACACGCTGAAGGAAGGACTGACAGAGCTGCTTGAAGGACACTGACTGGCTGCTATTAGCTTACACTAGAAACCTTTTTTCTTTGTAAAAGCACGCTAAAGAGACACCAGATATGATTGGCAACTGTCAAAGCACGCTGGCACAGGTCTGCAGAGCACACGCTGAAGTAGGCCTGACACCCAGACGCTTGCAGACAACTAACTGCTCTTCTATTACAGTGAAAAAAAATTATTTCTTTTAAATGTAAAGCTTAACCTATTGTTAAAACAGATATGAGTGGTGGCACTGGGCAAGTAGGCACAGTATCCAATGTGAACCTCACACAGAAGCTGGCAGGCAGGCACCTGCAATTACATTACACAGGAAAAAAAAAAAAAAAAAAGCAGCCTGATGTTATAGCCCTAAAAAGGGCTTTTTGGGGTGCTGTCCTTACAGCAGAGATCAGATGAGTCCTTCAGGATTGTAGTGGACACTGAATACCCTAGCCTAGCTATCAATTTCCCTATCTAATCAGCAGCAGCTAAACTTTCCCTCCTCTCACTAAGCATGCAGCTTCCGAATGAATCGAAAATGGATGCTGGGAGGGAGGTTGGAGGGTGTGGAAGGGAGGGAGTGCTGCTGATTGGCTGGAATGTGTCTGCTGACCGAGAGGCACAGGGTCAAAGTTTGCCCAATGATGACGAATAGGGGGCGGATCGAACTGTGCATGTGTCCGCCCGCCGTGGCGAACGCGAACACGCTAAGTTCGCCGGGAACTGTTCGCCGGCGGACAGTTCGGTACATCACTAATGAGCAAGCTCAGTGAGTTAGGGGTGTGCCTTTATAGGGATACAAATCCGACACAGGTGCAATTAATAAACACTCCCCCCAATCAATCAAGCAGCAGCAGCACAAAAGAGGGGGAAAAAAGAAAAAACAGAACACCAAAAAAAAAAAAACTTTTTTTTTTTTTTTTTTTACTTTACAGACTGAACCAATTAAACAAAAATAAAATACAAACCACTCTCCACAGTATACAAACCACTCAAAGCAAGGTTATCTAACTCCTACTTGAAAGAGTCTACTTAATAGAGTCTGCTTCCAAATAATGAAGTTGTCTTCAAGCGTGTGTGTCAGGCCTACAGCGTGTACTCTGCCAACCTCTACCAGTGCACAGTGCCACTCATATCTGGTGTCACAATAGCGTGCATTTAAAAACCCCAAAACTTTTTTTCACTGTAATAGATTGAATAGCAGTTAGTTGTCTGCAAGCGGGTGGCAGGCCTACAGCGTGTACTCTGCCAACCTCTGCCAGTGCACAGTGCCACTCATATCTGGTGTCACAATAGTATGCATTTAAAAACCCCAAAACTTTTTTTTCACTGTAATAGATTGAATAGCAGTTAGTTGTCTGCAAGCGTCTGTGTGTCAGGCCAACAGCGTGTATTCTGCCAACCTCTGCCAGTGCACAGTGCCACTCATATCTGGTGTCCCAATAGTGTGCATTTAAAAACCCCAAAACCTTTTTTTTACTGTAATAGATTGAATAGCAGTTAGTTGTCTGCAAGCGTCTGTGTGTCAGGCACACAGCGTGTATTCTGCCAACCTCTGCCAGTGCACAGTGCCACTCATATCTGGTAAACAAAAATAGAAATAGGGTCGCACTCAGTCACAACAATTACACACAGGGTGCTACTGAGCATGGGTCAGCAAAAAGACCCCAAGAGACATATGTAGAATAAAAAGAATCTCAGGCACTCACTGTGATTGTTCTTCAAGCAGGTTTATTGCAACGTTTCGACCTCAATGAGGTCTTTTTCAAGCTAACACCACTGTGACAAAATCATGTTTATATACACACACAAATTAATGAACAAACAATTAATTGATTAAGTGATCAATTACAAATTTTATAGGACACTCATATCTGGTGTCACAATAGCGTGCATTTAAAAGCAAATTTTTTTTTCACTTTAATAGATTGAATAGCAGTTAGTTGTCTGCAAGCATCTGTGTGTCACGCCAACAGCGTGTACTCTTCCAACCTCTGCCAGTGCACAGTGCCACTCCTATCTGGTGTCACAATAGCGTGCATTTAAAAACAAAAATTTCTTTTTTCACTGTTATAGATTGAATAGCAGTAAGTTGTCTTCAAGCGGGTGTCAGGCCTACAGCGTGTACTCTGCCAACCTCTGCCAGTGCACATTGCCACTCATATCTGGTGTCACAATAGCGTGCATTTAAAACCCAAATTTTTTTTTACAATGTGATAAATTGAATAGCAGTTAGTTGTCTTCAAGCTTGTGTGTCAGGCTTACAGCGTGTACTCTGCCAACCTCTGCCAGTGCACAGTGCCACTCATATCTGGTCTGGTGTCACAATAGTGTGCATTTCAAAACCCAAAAACTTTTTTCACTGTTATAGATTGAATAGCAGCTAGTTGTCTGCAAGTGGGTGTCAGGCCTACAGCGTGTACTCTGCCAACCTCTGCCAGTGCACAGTGCCACTCATATCTGGTGTCACAATAGCGTGCATTTAAGAAACCAAAAACTTTTTTCACTGTTATAGATGGAATAACAGTTAGTTGTCTTCAAGCAGGTGTCAGGCCTACAGGGTGTACTCTGCCAACCTCTGCCAGTGCACATTGCCACTCATATCTGGTGTCACAATAGCGTGCATTTAAAACCGAAAAACTTTTTTCACTGTTATAGATTGAATAGCAGTTAGTTGTCTTCAAGCGGGTGTCAGGCCTACAGGGTGTACTCTGCCAACCTCTTCCAGTGCACATTGCCACTCATATCTGGTGTCACAATAGCGTGCATTTAAAACCGAAAAACTTTTTTCACTGTTATAGATTGAATAGCAGTTAGTTGTCTTCAAGCGTGTGTGTCAGGCCTACAGCGTCTACTCTGCCAACCTCTGCCAGTGCACAGTGCCACTCATATCTGGTGTCACAATAGCGTGCATTTAAAACCCAAAAACTTTTTTCGCTGTTATAGATTGAATAGCAGTTAGTTGTCTGCAAGCGGGTGTCAGGCTTACAGCGTGTACTCTGCCAACCTCTGCCAGTGCACATTGCCACTCATATCTGGTTTCACAATAGCGTGCATTTAAAAACCCAAAAACTGTTTTCACTGTTATAGATTGAATAGCATTTAGTTGTCTTCAAGCGGGTGTCAGGCCTACAGCGTGGACTCGGCCAACCTCTGCCAGTGCACAGTGCCACTCATATCTGGTGTCACAATAGCGTGCATTTAAAAACAAAAAACTTTGTTCACTGTTATAGATTGAATAGCAGTTACTTGTCTTCAAGCGGGTGTATCAGGCCAACAGCGTGTACTCTGCCAACCTCTGCCACTGCACATTGCCACTCATATCTGGTGTCACAATAGCGTGCATTTAAAAACCCAAAAACTTTTTTTCACTGTAATAGATTGAATAGCAGTTAGTTGTCTTCAAGCGGGTGTCAGGCCTACAGCGTGTACTCTGCCAACCTCTGCCAGTGCACATTGCCACTCATATCTGGTGCCACAATAGCATGCTTTTAAAACCCAAATTTTGACAAGTTGCACAAGTTGACACATGTGCCGTGCATGGCACATGTGTGTAATCTGATCGTACAACGCTTTGTGCATAAGTACCCAGGCTTACAGGACATCCTGAAGCAGGCCAGGAAGGTGTGTGGCCATTTCAGGCGTTCCTACACGGCCATGGCGCACTTTTCAGATATCCAGCAGGGAAACAACATGCCAGTGAGGCGCTTGATTTGCGACAACCCGACACGTTGGAATTCAACACTCCTAATGTTCGACCGCCTGCTCCAACAAGAAAAAGCAGTTAATGACTATTTGTATGACCGGGGTGCTAGGACAGCCTCCGCGGAGCTGGGAATTTTTTTGCCACGTTACTGGACGCTCATGCGCAATGCCTGTAGGCTCATGCGTCCTTTTGAGGAGGTGACAAACCTAGTCAGTCGCACCGAAGGCACCATCAGCGACATCATACCATTTGTTTTCTTCCTGGAGCGTGCCCTGCGAAGAGTGCTGGATCAGGCCGTAGATGAGTGTAAAGAGGAAGAGGAAGAGTTGTGGTCACCATCACCACCAGAAACAGCCTTATCAGCATCGCTTGCTGGACCTGCGGCAATGCTGGAAGAGGATTGGGAGGAAGAGGAGTCAGAGGAGGAATGTGGCTTTGAGGAGGAGGAGGAAGACCAACCACAACAGGCATCCCAGGGTGCTCGTTGTCACCTCTCTGGTACCCGTGGTGTTGTACGTGGCTGGGGGGAAGAACATACCTTCATTGAGATCACTGAGGAGGAGGAACGGGAAATGAGTAGCTCGGCATCCAACCTTGTGCAAATGGGGTCTTTCATGCTGTCGTGCCTGTCGTATAAAAAGGCTGAAGGAGAACGACCTGTACTGGGTGTCCACGCTACTAGACCCCCGGTATAAGCAGAAAGTGGCTGAAATGTTACCAAATTACAACAAGTCGGAAAGGATGCAGCATTTGCAAAATAAATTAAAAAGTATGCTTTACACAGCGTATAAGGGTGGTGTCACAGCACAACGGGAATCTAACAGGGGAAGAGGTGAAAGTAATCCTCCTTCTCCCACGACCACACCGGCAAGGACAGGACGCTTTAAAGACGTGTTGTTGATGGAGGACATGCGGAGCTTTTTAAGTCCTACGCATCGCCACAGCCCTTCGGGATTCACCCTCAGAGAACGACTCGACCGACAGGTAGCAGACTACCTCGCCTTAACTGCAGATATCGACACTCTGAGGAGCGATAAACCCCTTGACTACTGGGTGTGCAGGCTTGACCTGTGGCCTGAGCTATCCCAATTTGCAATAGAACGTCTGGCCTGCCCGCTTCAAGTGTCATGTCAGAAAGTACCTTCAGTGCAGCAGGAGGTATTGTCACTGAGAAGAGAAGTCGCTTAGGTCAAAAAAGTTTAGATTACCTCACCTTTATTAAGATGAATGAGGGATGGATACCAAAGGGACTGACAGTGGGTGATACATTCGATTAAAAAAGGCCTGATGAGATGAGCTGCCTTGGGCTAAAAATGGTCCACACGCTGCTGTATTTTAGCTCTGAATGCCGGTTGACTTGCGTGACTTATCCGCCACCAACTAGGGTTCAAGCCGCAATGTTTTAGGGCACTTTCTGCCTGGGAAACAAACTTCAATTTTTCTGGCTGCTGCTACAGCAGTGGCTGCAACAATACCTAATTTTTCAGGCATGTGTACATGCCTAATTATTCGGCCCTCTGGTGCTGCACTGTGGCTTCAAAAACCAAACCAAAAAAATGGCACATAACAGGAATAGTACTACTTAACACACCACTCCTATCAGTTTAATCCCTATCTGGTGGCACATGAGATTGCACGCGCAGTGCCCCAAATCTGAAGTAGGAGGACCGACCAAGCATCTTTTTCCATCTCCCGGTTCCTAAAATCGATGCCATATACACCTCCCCTGATAGGGCGCCAGCTCGTTATTGTCTTGGGCGCCAGCTCGTTATTCTCTTTTTCACTTCACTAGGGACACTTTACTGCACTATGGGCACTTAGACCCACTCTTTGTCTTGCACAGTGTTATTCCTAGCCAGCATCTGTGATGGGAAATCAGGCAGTCATCTAAACGTTTAGATTGAGCTTTAGCTTAGAACACCCTTGAAGAAAACAAACGCTATTTACACCACAGTGCAAACGTGGGACACAGAGTTTCTGTTTTTAAACTAGAAAATGGCAGATTGATTTGCTTGACCATGTTGCATTTGGGTCAAGTCATCTGCACAGAGGAATTCTGTTTCCAGCTGTTTTGCTTTGTTTATGGACAGTTTGACAATTCTAGTGTTAACATTTTCTCTTAAGCATTGCATTAATACCAACGATTTTCACTTTCTCTTCTCTCCTTGGCCCCTGCCGTGTCTTAGGATAGTACTCCGGCACCCCAGCAATCCTGTTTTTTGGCTTGTTTTTTTTTAAAGAAAAGGGAAAAGCCTTAATCCAGAACTGTTGGTGCACCTTTAGTAGGCATTTGTTGTATCTTTCAGAGGAATTTCGGAAGTTAGCATGTGCAGTTTGCATATTTTCATGGTCATTCAAAGTTGAATTGGCCCCATAGCAAACCATTCCTTGCACTGCGAAGTCTGGACATTGCTCATAGCACTGTCCGTTGGCAAATAATAGCTTAAATTAGCATGCAAAGAACAAGTAAATGATCATTCACAAATGTGCATCCTGCTGTATGCATTCGGTCTCAATCCTATACTTTGTAGAGGGTTTTAGATCCA
The DNA here is from genome assembly GCF_036172605.1 of Pelobates fuscus. Lineage (NCBI taxonomy): Eukaryota > Metazoa > Chordata > Amphibia > Anura > Pelobatidae > Pelobates > Pelobates fuscus. The sequence continues at coordinate 26,959,361 of NC_086317.1, forward strand.
AAGGCATGGATTTTAAACCAGACACCCAATGTGTCCAGCCTATAGATGCAAATTTGGTCGGGTTGAGAAAATTCTGACCTAAATTAGCTTCAGTAAGTAAGAGAATTGTCAGTCTGGGTTGGAATTTGCCCGTTTTCACCCTACTTTTTCCAACTGAAAAAATAAAAATAAATAAATGAGTTTTCTTCAATCAGAAATACACTGTATTGCAAGTGTCATGAACAGTGCAAGCACTTTATACTTAACAAGTCACAAATAAGAAATAAGATGTAAAAGCGAAAATAAGTCGGAGCCTACTTCAAAAGAGATAGCCAGGTGCCGACAGGGATTACCCACAGAGTATCGAGTATTACACAACAATATATATCTATATATGTATTTCTTTAAATTGGTATATACCATTATTGGGTTGTACTTTGAGAGGTGTTGCTAGTTTTCCAGTCTTTTTTCAACTGACTTGGGATACATTGCAGCACATTACACCCAGGTATAGAAATCCAGCAGTCTTCACTTTTCAAAAGGGATATGTATGTTTAATTGTACTACTATAGACTGCTGCCACAATTTCAACAGTTCTAGTTATGTGTACATCTAATATGATACTTATCTATATTCCGTTATTTTCCTTCTGATTGTACATTGATATTTGGAGCTAACGTTTGTAATGTTGTTAGTTGCCCATTCTCATTGTATTTAGACTTCGGTCGTCACTACAACAACTCTGATTTCCAGGTACCATATAATATCCGGTTTAAAATAGCAATTGGAGATAATTTAGCATTTAAGAGGCCGTTGCTTCCCTATTCAGGATTTATACTTCAGTAATTCCATATCTCACCACCTGCCCTCTCGATATATGCTCTCTAATTGAGGATATACCACTAGCTAAGCAGTACTCAGATAGCTCTAATCTAACTATCTCCAAGTGTTACGTTTGAATTGCAACATTTTTGGCACTGTGTTCATTACTTCTATAAAGCAATTATCAAGTTTGTAACATCGCTTATTAACTATATTGATACTCCATACAAACCTTACTTGGAGATTCTCTAATTCAATATCTCTAATAGCTACCGATTTTTAAACTTTTCTTCACTTTCACATTTATACAGGTTTTTTTGTTTCTTCACATTTGTGAGTGTTTTTTTAGTCCATATGTCCAATATTAATAAAGTTACACAGTTGCATTTCTAATTTTTAAACTGTTGTGTAATACTCGATACTCTGTGGGTAATACCTGTCGGCACCTGGCTAACTCTTTTGAAGTAGGCTCCGACTTACTTTCTTTTTGAATTTTATATGGGGTTAAGCCCCTATTGTTACCCGCATAATCAATACGAATCCGGGGAAGAGTTTATCTCCCTTAAGGAATTTGTCTCTTATAAGATGTAAAAGAGTGAAATTCTGAACTGTGCCCAGTTATACCTCCTGATAAGAAGAGGATAAGTACAAAATAAATAAATAACACATTGCCTTGTATAGGAGAAAATGATAACAACATAATTTAGGCCTGGGTGGCAACCATGAAGGCCCACATAATAGTTGTGGTCCAAGAAGACATAAAAGATCTCAAAGGGGACCAAGGAGAAGGGTGTTTATGTGATAGGCCCTGAGGCATGGAAATCAATTGTTCCATTCACTTAATGACATTCTACCTGTTCAGGTAGGGTGAAACGTTTCCAGTGACAATTAATAATAGATATTGTACCATTAATTTGAGTGCATTTTTATTTAAAATACTCGACAACGTAGGAACTAAAAACAATCTCAGATGACATATGTAAAAAAGAAAGGGAGAAAAAAAGGAAAATTAGTAAACAAAACTAAATACTACACTATAGGTTTTTCTCTAATATAATAAATACTATACCATAAGTCTTTTTTTTATGTTGTAATAAATACTACACTATGTCTTTTTTTCTATTTTTCCTTTTTCTTTTTCTCCCTTTCTCTTTATATGTGTCGGAAAGCGTTACTCGCCCATAAATCGTAAGAGTGCTTTTATTTCCAGTGTTTTAAGGTAATATCGATTTGATACACTTGCACTTTATTGTTGGGGCACAATTTGCACATAAAATATTTGACCCAAAGATACAGTTTTCTTTGTAAATAACCAATCTGAACTGGCTCACTCATGGACACGCAAACCCTTTTGTGTGCAGTTGCAGGCTTGTGCACGCAGGCATGTCTCAACTGAGGTCTGGAGGTGATGCTGATCTGAGATCGGTGTGTGTCTACTTTAGCGTGCTTGCCACTTCCGCACCTGAAAACTTCCTGGCTGTTTGATTGACATTCAAAGAGGTGTTCCATAATTTATTTATAAAAGTGCAGATTGTTTATAGAAATCTGCACTTTTATAAACTGGGGATAAAACAGTATAGTACTTACCCATAAATCACTTCAGCACTTCAGCATGCAAAAGTGCTTTTAAGGTTTGGAGTGGCTTTTTGAAGATGGTAGAGGGGCTACCAGTCTCTTAGCCATTTCTACCAGACCGGAATATCAGTGCGATTACACAGATCTTCTGCACACGCATTTTTAATTTGAGCTCTAAATAGGCCATAGCTAAGGGGTTGCACACTTTGGATTTAAAAGGAACAGATTTTAAGACATAGGAAAGACACACCTATGATAATGTTTAAAATAATTCAATAAGATCCTAAAAACAAAGACTGTCTCATAAAAATTAGGACAGTTGGCAAATATGCCCTAATGCTTTGCACTGAGCTCTAACTCCCAATTAATACATTACACCTAATGCCGAACCCTGTTACTTAATCGTAAATCTTAATGTTTAAATCCTTATACCCAGCAAGAACCTCTAATTCCCAAAGCTAACCTATACCCCAGTGTCCAATTGTGACCCCCTAACTCCCATCCCTGACCTGTAAGTCCTGATGATAACCTCTAATTCCCATTGTGGACCTTTAAATCATAACCTCTGGTCTAAATGCAAATCATAACTTCTCATCCTAGTCTATTCTATACCTCTACATTCTAAGCCATTGTTAATATCCAAAGCCTAACCTATACCCCTTATCCTTGATGTTAAACATTAGCCTTTCCCCCACCCTCGTCATGTCTATTTAACTAAAATGTCTCTATTTTTCAACCGAACAGTCTTATTTCCAACTATTCTTTCTATTCTTGGCAAGTCCCCAAAGCAAACATGTGCAAGTCTACTCAGAGGCAGCACTAGACTGTATGAGGCCTTAGGCGAAATTCAAGTTTGAGGCCCCACTAACATCCAAAGTGTAACATAATAGAGTTGCATACTGCGTGTGTGCAAGGAGCAGTTGCTATTGTTCAGAAGCTTGCATTGTCACGGCTTCCTGTGCCCCTGCATTGTGAGCTCTAGCTGTAGTTGTAGCATAATATGCAATACATCGAATTTGTAATTATTTCAATCGTTTATACACAATTGGGGGGTATGGTTCCTTAGCCTAGCAGTCATGTATACATCGGTACTCGTGTGAATGGGTTATTAAAAACAAAAATGAACATATTGTTTTAGCAAAAAAGCTTTAAAAAAAATAATAATGGGACAGGGTGGGGGGTTGTGAGAGAGAGAATCAGGGAGGGAGAGTATGACATGGTTTGATGAGGGATTGTGTCAGGGCATTAGTGGCATGGTAGGAGGGATGAGTGTGACAGGATTGGATGGGTAAATGTGACAGAGTAAGTGTGGCATAGTTGGGTGGAGGGGTGATTTTTACAGGGTTGGGGTGGAGGGTGAGTGTGGCATGGTTGGAGGAGGAAATATAACAGGATTAAGGGAGGTTAATGTGACAGTGTGAGTGTGGCAAAGTGTGACAGGATTAGAGGCATTAAAGTGATGAGATAAGTGTGGCAGGGGTGGGGCAAGAGTTTGACAGAATTAGGGGGTTAATTTGACAGGCTGAGTGTGGCTGAGCGAGGACAGGTGAGTTTAGAGGAAGTGAAATTAACAGGATTGGGAGTGGTTAATGTGAGTGTGGATGCGTGAAGGCGCTGAAAGTGGGTGGGGTGACAGTGTGGTGAGGAAGGTGAGGTGATGGTGTGAGGAAGGGGGTGATGGTGTGAGGGAGGGTGTATACTGGAAGAGAAAGGGGTGATATTGTGAGGGAGGGGTGATACTGGGAGGGATAGAGTGATGGTGTGAAGGGGGAAACTTGGAGGGAGGAATACTGGGAGGAGGGAGGTGATAGTGTGTGAGAGAGGGTGTATACTGAAAGAGAGGGGGTGATAGTATGTGGAGGAGGTATACTGAGAGGGAGGGGTAAGGGTGTGTGGGGGAATACTTGGAGGGATTAATACTTGGAGGGAGGCAGGGTGTAATACTAAAAGGGAAGGGAAGGGGTAATAGTGTGAGGGAGGGGGTATACCGGAAAGGAGGTGGTGATAGTGTGAGCAAGGGGGTTTACTGAAAGGGAGCAGGTGATAGTGTGAGGGAGGGGGTATACTTAATGGGAGGGGGTGATAGTGTGAGGGAGCGGTTATACTGGGAGGGAGGGGGTGATGGTGTAAGGGAGGGGGTATACTGGGAGGGAGGGGTGATGGTGTGGGGGGGAACTGGTGTGAGGGAGGGGGTGAGGGAGTAAGGGAGGGAGGATACTGGAAGGAAAGGGGTGATAGTGTGAGGGGGAATACATGGAGGGATGAATACTTGGAGGGAGGCAGGGTGTAATACTAAAAGGGAAGGGAAGGGGTGATAGTGTGAGGGAGGGGTATACTGGAAAGGAGGTGGTGATAGTGTGAGAAAGGGGGTATACTGAAAGGGAGCGGGTGATAGTGTGAGGGAGGGGGTATACTGGGAGGGAGAGGGGTGATAGTGTGAGGGAGTGGGTATACTGGACGGGAGGGGAGTCATAGTGTGAGGGTGGGGAGAAACTGGTGTTTGGGAGGGGGTGATGGTATAAAGGAGGGAGGGGGGATACTGGGAGGGAGGGGGTGATGGTGTGAGCAGGGGGAAACTGTTGTGAGGGAGGGGGTGATGGTGTGAGGGAGGGAGGATACTGGGGGAAACTGTTGTGAGGGAGGGGGTGATGGTGTGAGGGAGGGAGGATACTGGAAGGAAAGGGGTGATAGTGTGAGGGGGAATACATGGAGGGATGAATACTTGGAGGGAGGCAGGGTGTAATACTAAAAGGGAAGGGAAGGGGTGATAGTGTGAGGGAGGGGTATACTGGAAAGGAGGTGTGATAGTGTGAGAAAGGGGGTATACTGAAAGGGAGCGGGTGATAGTGTGAGGGAGGGGGTATACTGGGAGGGAGAGGGGTGATAGTGTGAGGGAGTGGGTATACTGGACGGGAGGGGAGTCATAGTGTGAGGGTGGGGAGAAACTGGTGTTTGGGAGGGGGTGATGGTATAAAGGAGGGAGGGGGGATACTGGGAGGGAGGGGGTGATGGTGTGAGCAGGGGGAAACTGTTGTGAGGGAGGGGGTGATGGTGTGAGGGAGGGAGGATACTGGGGGAAACTGTTGTGAGGGAGGGGGTGATGGTGTGAGGGAGGGAGGATACTGGAAGGAAAGGGGTGATAGTGTGAGGGGGAATACATGGAGGGATGAATACTTGGAGGGAGGCAGGGTGTAATACTAAAAGGGAAGGGGTGATAGTGTGAGGGAGGGGGTATACTGGAAAGGAGGTGGTGATAGTGTGAGGGAGGGGGTATACCGGAAAGGAGGTGGTGATAGTGTGAGCAAGGGGGTATACTGGGAGGGAGAGGGGTGGGTATACTGGACGGAAGGGGAGTCATAGTGTGAGGGTGGGGAGAAACTGGTGTTTGGGAGGGGGTGATGGTATAAAGGAGGGAGGGGGATACTGGGAGGGTGGGGGTGATGGTGTGAGCGGGGGGAAACTGTTGTGAGGGAAGGGGTGATGGTGTGAGGGAGGGAGGGAGGATACTGGGAGGGATGGGGTGATAGTGTGAGGGAGGGGGTGAGATTTAATACCTTTTTAAATTCCCTGGCAGTCCAGTATCCTTCATACCCTGGTAGTCCGATGGTGATATCTGGTCTGCAGCTCCGCAGTGTGCAGAGCTGCAGACCATGTATCTCGCAAGATTCAGTCAGGACATTGCCGTGGTAACCCACGGCAATGCTCTGATTGGCCAGAATTTGTGAGACACGTGTTCTGCAGCTCTGAACACTGTGAAGCAGCAGACTTGTGTCTGTGATGGGCACTCTCCTACTTCCGGAAGACTGAAGGGGCCTCGCACCCGGCTGCATACCAAGAGCAGGCCGCCATGCCCCCTCCTTGTGTTGAGTCCTCGGTCACTGACCCTGGACCCAACACAATCTGCCCTTAGGTGATTTAGGCGGCAGCCTAAACCAGCTAATTAGAGTTCCACCTTTGAGTCTACTGTCTGCATACCTTTTGATTCTCACTGCATATTATCAAAATAAAAAATTCTTCCTTATATTATGCAAGCTGTTATCTAGATTTGGCATTTAAAACTGAAAAAATGTCAAACCCTCAGGTTTATTCTGGTGCATTAAGAATGTAAATTCACAATTTCCCTATTACTAATATTTTACATTGGACTTCCTCCTTGCTAATTTCTTGATATCTTTCTTATATCTTTTTTTATAGATATATTTATTATACTTGTGCAGGGTGAAAAATGTAATTAATCCAAAATACTTCAGAATAAAAAATAATACTTAAATAAGAATTAAGTTCATGCTGATGTTCGGCTCAGATTAATTTTGTTACCAAAACAAATTTGGAAATCCATTTCGGAAGGTCATTTTGAACAACTAGAACAATTGGATAAATGCTGCCTATGAATGCACTGACATGCAAAAATGGCTACAATATTGCAAAGCCTATCTGTCAGCACCAAAGTAGCTGTTTAGTAGATAAGAGAGTGCGCTGGATTTTCAATTTTACTGTACTTATTGGCTCCCAGCATGTTCAGCCAGCCCCTTGTTTTCTCATATGTATATATACACTGCTCAAAAAAAATAAAGGGAACACAAAAATAACACATCCTAGATCTGAATTAATTAAATATTCTTCTGAAATACTTACTTACATAGTTTAATGTGCTTACAACAAAATCACACAAAAATAAAAAAAAAATGGAAATCAAATGTTTCAACCCATGGAGGTCTGGATTTGGAGTCACAATCAAAATTAAAGTGGAAAAACACACTACAGGCTGATCCAGCTTTGATGTAATGTCCTTAAAACAAGTCAAAATGAGGCTCAGTAGTGTGTGTGGCCTCCATGTGCCTGTATGACCTCCCTACAACACCTGTGCATGCTCCTGATGAGGTGGCGGATGGTCTCTTGAGGGATCTCCTCCCAGACCTGGACTAAAGCATCTGCCAACTCCTGGACAGTCTGTGGTGCAAGGTGATGTTGGTGGATGGAGCGAGACATGATGTCCTAGATGTGCTCAATTGGATTCAGGTCTGGGGAACCGGCAGGCCAGTCCATAGCATCAATGCCTTCGTCTTGCAGGAACTGCTGACACACTCCAGCCACATTAGGTCTAGCATTGTCTTGCATTAGGAGGAACCCAGGGCCAACCGCACCAGCATATGGTCTCACAAGGGGTCTGAGGATCTCATCTCGGTACCTAATGGCAGTCAGGCTACCTCTGGCGAGCACATGGAGGGCTGTGCGGCCCCCCAAAAAATGCCACCCCACACCATTACTGACCCACTGCCAAACCGGTCATGCTGGAGGATGTTGCAGGCAGCAGAACGTTCTCCACGGCGTCTCCAGACTCTGCCACGTCTGTCACATGTGCTCAGTGTGAACCTGCTTTCATCTGTGAAGAGCACAGGGCGCCAGTGGCGAATTTGCCAATCTTGGTGTTCTCTGGCAAATGCCAAACGTCCTGCACGGTGTTGGGCTGTAAGCACAACCCCCACCTGTGGACGTCGGGCCCTCATACCACCATAATGGAGTCTGTTTTTGACCGTTTGAGCAGACACATGCACATTTGTGGCCTGCTGGAGGTCATTTTGCAGGGCTCTGGCAGTGCTCCTCCTGTTCCTCCTTGCACAAAGGTGGAGGTAGCGGTCCTGTTGCTGGGTTCTTGCCCTCCTACGGTCTCCTCCACGTCTCCTGATGTACTGGCCTGTCTCCTGGTAGTGCCTACATGCTCTGGACACTATACTGACAGACATAGCAAACCTTCTTGCCCCAGCCCGCATTGATGTGCCATCCTGGATGAGCTGCACTACCTGAGCCACTTGTGTGGGTTGTAGACCCCGTCTCATGCTACCACTAGAGTGAAAGCACCGCCAGCATTCAAAAGTGACCAAAACATCAGCCAGGAAGCATAGGAACTGAGAAGTGGTCTGTGGTCACCACCTGCAGAACCACTCCTTTATTGGGGGTGTCTTGCTAATTGCCTATAATTTCCACCTGTTGTCTATCCCATTTGCACAACAGCATGTGAAATGATTGTCACTCAGTCTTGCTTCCTAAGTGGACAGTTTGATTTCACAGAAGTGTGATTAACTTGGAGTTACATTGTGTTGTTTAAGTGTTCCCTTTATTTAATTGAGCAGTGTATTTGGGAGTCTAGGCCAACTCCTTGGTTTTGCACCCCTCCCTGTCACTGGTGCCTCATCCCAGTCCCTATTTAGCCTTGTACTGCAGAGAACTCCAGATGGAATTGTTTCCCCAAGTAAGTGGGTTAATCTCATAAGAGCAGACATTAGGCTGTTAGAGTAGGACCTGCCATGGATGGGGTACATTGACGTTGTGGCAGGCTTATGCGATGTATGATCATATAATGTAACTAAACCCCCATTATTTTTTGCCTAGAATAGGTGTTTTTAATAAAACTAACAAAATCTGTCAGCACCAAAGTTGCTGTTCAGTAGATAAGGGAGTGCGCTGGATTTTAATTTTTATTTTACAATCTGCCCTAAGGTGGTTTCGGCAGCCGCGAGGCCCCAGCCAGCGAGAGTTCTTGGGCGGCCACCTAAACCAGCTAATTATAGAGCCACTCTGAGTCTACTGTCTGCTTACCTTATGATTCTCACTGCATATTATCAAAACTAAACTCTTCCTTAGTTTATGCAAGCTATCATCTAGATTTGGCATTTCAAACCCTCAGGTTTATGCTGGTGCATTAAGAATGTAAATTCACCATTTCCCCATTATTAATATTTTACATTGGACTTCCTCCTTGCTAATTTCTTGATATCTTTCTTATATATATTTTTTATAGATATATTTATTATACTTGTGCAGGGTAAAAAATGTAATTAATCCAAAATACTTCAGAATAACAAAATACTTCCAGCAGAATTAAGTTCATGCTGATGTTCGGCTCAGATTAATTTTGTTTCCAAAACAAATTTGGAAATCCATTTCGGAAGGTCATTTTGAACAGCTAGAACAATTGGATAAATGTTGCCTGTTAATGCACTGACATGCAAAAATGGCTACAATATTGCAATGCCTAGTGACTATGCAATATCAGCTATTTTTGCAATGCCAATTTTAAGTTGACAAAGTTAGAAGATTATATATCTGATTGTAAAAAAAAAAAAGGTAGTGAGAGAACTTGCTTTCATAATGATTGTGGGAGCTGTGGTAGAAGAAGTAGCAGTGCCAATGGAAGTGAAAGCTCAAGTTATTGCAGTAAGAGAAGGCTGAGAAACATTCAATATCTCCTGGGTTTTGAGTCAGGCTTAAACAGACATGCTGTTGAATGCTACTAATAATGGTGGTGGTGGCTGTTGTGGTGTTAGAAGCAGTGGTGGAGGAGGTGTCAACAGTCCTCATGGCTGTGGTTAAGGTGTTGTGCTTCTCAGAGGCCATGGGACTACTGCTAGTGATTGGCAGGACATGACTGGGGAAAATATTTGGTGCTGGCATTTAAAAAAAATCACAGAAGCCCAATGGTATGGTAGTAGGTCAAGAAGGGAGGTATGTGCCACATCCCCTTCAAAGTGGTCATGTTGGTTTAATGATGCAGGTTTTGTGAAGAAACCTTTAAATAGAAAAGCACTTAATTTGCCATGTTTATTTATTAATTTATCAATCACTGGTTTCGTCTGTTACCTCTGCAGTACTGGGAAGCCCAAGTGAACGACACACACACGATGTTGATTCAAAAGGACTACGATTTATTTGCCTCCCACATCAGTATATGAAATGAGAATTATACATGCCCCTTATTGGATCATCCAATAGGGTACTAACCACTGGTGGAACTACCTGCGACCGGGCCCATCACTCCAGGGGGCTCGACCGCCCTGCAGACCCCTGCGACCGCAGGTCCCACCAGCTGAGTGGGCCGTCCTGCAGCCCATGTGGTAGAACCGCCCGGTTTGTAGGAGCCCATTGGGTGGCCCATGCTGTTAGGGCCACCCGATGCTATGTAATTCCAGGGGTGGCCTGTAATTCAGCACTTTAGCAGCGCAACCGGGCTGGGAGAAAGGGACTGTCCCGGTCATTTACTCCCAGCAACCACCGTGAGCCGTGCGGGAGGAGGGAGTCAGAGTGGGAACTCTGACTCTAATCTGGGCTGAGCCCAGGGAAAGGTATGTGTGTTTGCGTGTGTGTGTGTGTATGTATGTCTGTCTGTGTCTGTCTGTCTGTCTGTATGTGTGTGTATGTCTGTTTCTGTATGTATGTATGTGTGTGTGTATGTCTGTCTTTGTGTCTGTATGTGTGTGTGTGTGTCTGTGTGTAAGTGGGTCTCTGTATGTATGTGGGTGTGTGTGTATGTGTGTCTCTGTGTGTGTGTGTGTGTTTGAATGTATGTATGTGTGGGTGGAGGGGGTAACATATGGAAGAGGGACGGTAGATGTATGAGTGATGGTGGCGGGGGGGATAGACATACAGGAGGGGGGGGCAGGGCAGTTTTCGTACCGAGGCCCCGTGGTTTCTAGTTACGCCTCTGGTACTAACACATACGTTCTTAAAGGAGCTTAAAAGAAACAGGGGGTAGAGAGACACACACATTCTTACAATATACAGGATATAGGAGGGAAGGTAACTAAAGTACTAACAGATGGTCACTGCCATGCAAAGACAGGATACCAATGTATAGGAATGTACGACCAACGTTCTGTCTACAATGAACAGAACTAGCTTGTTAGTCTAGGGGCTTTTTCACTAACATGTTAAAAATCAAAGAGTATAAAAATAAAACATTCTATCAAATACTCTTTCATGGCAGCCCATGTGCGGAGCCTTGCTTAACCCCTTAACACCGCAGCCAAATGTACAAGTTGTGAACGAAACAAAACGTAAACAAAACCTGGCATTTGCGCTATATGTCTGTCCAACCGTAATTCACCTCTTTCATATTAAATGCACCCCCCCTTATTATATATCATTTTATTCAGGGGAAACAGAGCTTTCATTTAATATCAAATATTTAGCTATGAAACATAATTTAATATGAAAAAAATGGGAGAAAATAAGATTTTTTTTGATTTTTTTCGTTCTTCATGACATTTTAACTGTCAATGTCATAATACTGTTTGCTTTTACTGCAATAAAATACACATATTTGTATTCAGCAAAGTCTCACGTGTAAAACAGTACCCCCTATGTACAGGTTTTATGGTGTTTTGGGAAGTTACAGGGTCAAATATAGCGTGTTACATTTGAAATTGAAATTTGCCAGATTGGTTACGTTGCCTTTGAGACTGTATAGTAGCCCAGGAAATAAATTTACACCCATAATGGCATACCATTTGCAATAGTAGACGACCCAAGGTATTGCAAATAAGCGATGTCCAGTCTTTTTTAGTAGCCATTTGGTCACAAACACTGGCCAAAGTTAGCGTTTGTATTTGTTTGTGTGTGAAAAATGCAAAAAACGCCAATTTTGGCCAGTGTTTGTGACTAAGTGGCTACTAAAAAAGACTGGACATACCCCATTTGCAATACCTTTGGTTGTCTACTATTGCAAATGGTATGCCATCATAGGGGTAATTTTCATTCTTGGGCTACCATAGGGTCATAAAGGCAACGTAAGCAATCTGGCGAATTTTAATGTGAAAAAAATTAAACACAAGCCTTATATTTGACGCTGTAATTTTTGAAAACACCATAAAACCTGTACATGAGGGGTACTGTTGTACTCAGGAGACTTCGCTGAACACAAATATTTGTGTTTCAAAACAGTAAAAAGTATTGCAGCAATAATATCGTCCCTGTAAGTGCTGTTTGTGCGTGAAAAATGCAAAAAACGTCACTTTTACTGGCGATATCATGGTTGTAATACATTTTACTGTTTTGAAACACTAATATTTGTGTTCGGCGAAGTCTCCCGAGTAAAACAGTACCCCCCATGTACAGGTTTTATGGTGTCTTGGAAAGTTATAGGGTTAAATATAGTGCTAGCAAATTAAATTCCCTATACTTTCGGCATGGGTGGTCAGGCAGGTCCCGCTAATTGTAATTAATTAGGATACCTAATTATGTAAAATTATTACATAAATATATGTGTAGAATTAATATATGTATATATATATACATATGTGTATATATACGTATATATATATATATATATATATATATTTTTTATATTTTTATTTATATATAGGTATATATATATAGTGATATATACGTATATATTTATGTATATAGATATATATATTATTTCGTTATAAGTGTATTTTGATATAAATATATATATATTAATATCAGAATACAGTTAGAACGAAATAAAACACATCTATATATTTTTTAATATTTTATTTTTAATTATTTTTTTTATTTAATTTTTTTACGTATTTACATATTAATTTTTTTTATATTATTTATAAATATATATATATAACAATAATTATATATATATTTAATCAGTATCAGTCTACGTGTAATTTGATATTAATATATATATATAATTATATATATATTAATATTAAAATACACCTAGACAGTGTATGTGTATGTATATGTGTATATATATACTTAGATCATATATATATAATATATATATATGATCTAAGTATATAATTTATTTATTTTTACACTGTTTTAAAAAATTTTTATTTGATTTTCAGCCAGCAGGGGGACTGTCATTACAGTTGGTCCCCCTGCTGGCAATGCAGCAGGCAGCTATACCGGCCATGTGATTGTGAGGTCCTCGCAAGGACCTCACTCTCACATGGCCGGGAGGGCTCCTGGAGGGCGGACGTGCCGCGGGGGGCTCCCTGGGAGTCCCCCCAACCGCGATCGCCGGCGTGGGACCGCCAGCGACCGGGTAAGTTACTAAAAACCGGAGGGCGTACTATTACGTCCGGCGGCGTTTAGAGCCGCTTTTAAAAGGACGTAATAGTACGCCCTCCGGTCTTAAGGGGTTAAAAGCGCTTGCATGAGAAAAAGACACTGTATGTATTCTATGCAGAGAAGTAAAGTTATCGACACACTTGCATTGCTTGTGACTTGTCTCTGGTGTCTCTATAACTGGGTACTAGAGGACAAAAGAGCCAGGTCACATATTGTACATGTGTTTGGAGGCTGCTTGTGGGATTGCATGTGTGTAGAGTGAGCTGATTGTGATGTAGTGTTTTGTGTAAATAGGTTGGCTTCAGTTGTGTTGTAATATGTGTGGCTAGAGGACAGTGTGTGTATATGTGGTTTAGTATGTGTTGTGACAAAAGTACTCCTTTCCCTTGGTACCTTGTCCTGGGATTGGGGTGTTACACACAGTCTTTTCAGGCTTTAGAGACACTTCACACGCTGGATGAGGTAAAAGGACTTGCTCTTTTTATTGTGGTTCCAAAATAAATGCACAGTATGGTATAAAAGGTAACAGAATATATAAAACAAAATCCTTGCTCTTCTGAGCACTAACTAAACAAAATAATTAGCTAACTGGGTTGGATGGCTTGTCCATTTCCCAACATAAACATAAACAACCTTACTGTTTCAGGGTTTTCAGCTCTCTGTTTCCACTCACAGAAATCAAACACAATCTCTCTCCTCCTTTGGCAGGGGAGTACTTAATAGCACCTGTAATTGGCAATCCTTTTCAGGTGAGGTAAATTAGGATTGAAACTCTGGAACTGGACTTCTCACCTGTAGGTTCCAAGCAACTTCCAAAATGTGGAGTGGAGCACTGGCCCACCCTACTCTCCAAGTGCTCCACCCCAGGGCCCAAATATACACATATTTAAAGTGCAATATTCATTTTAACATAAGACATTTCCCTGGGGCTAATTACACAAAGAAGGAACCTTGCAAAATCTGGGGAGATTTATATATTCCCTCCAGCACAATTCCTTGCTTTCGATCACAGTATATATAAAGGTCATAGCGTGTGTATAGGAGATACAGAAAGTGTTATGCATAGCAATATGCATAGGGGCTGTAGTGTATGTGTGTATCGGTGATGTAGTGTGTGTAGGGGCTGTAGAGAATGTGTGTTTAGAGTATGTAGTGTGTTTGTGTACATGGTATCTGGTGTCAGTAAGTGACTCTGGCCTGCAGCTCATCTTGCTGCAGGCTGAGTTCACTCCTCTCACGAGCTCTGGCTACGTGCTGTGTCAGAGCATTGCCATGGTAACAGTCGCAATGCTCCACATTTGCGTGAAGAATATTTTGTCTCCCGGTTACTCCTCTTCACAACAAAGTGCCAGGGGGCCGGTGAAGGCAGACAGCTAGGCCGGCAAGGCTGCTTCTTCATGATCTTCCCTGTTGGCCTCAGCAAATGTCATCTCAACCCACCGGGCATTTGCTGGGTTTGCCTGATGGCGAGTCTGGGCCAAATTGGGGCACACAATGCCTTCCTCTACCCTTCCTCAATTTCTTATTAGATAAGGACACCACATTGATTTTTTTTTCGTCTTTTTACAATAATTGTGGGATATGAATGACTGTGGGTTGTGGATTGTGCAAACTAACAATTTTAGTTAGCAAAAAATGGCATTTGTATTGCAAAATGGGTTTGTGCTTGGTGGATTTATTATTATAGGATTATTGTGTTTGACATTGAGAAACATTTCACTGCTTCACGCTTAGGACTTGTATGTTTGTAGTGGGGAAATGTGATGCAGAATAAGAACAGAAATCTATCCCACTTACCCTCCCCCCCCCCCCCCCAAATAATGACAGACAACGTAATTTGGATGAAACAGGCCACAGCATTTTATTATAACATATAATAAAATACTGCATAACACATCCATTATCTATTTTAAACACAAATCTTTTTTTTAATATAAGCAAAACATCATACAAAAATAACCATAACACATAGTGTCATACAGTATAACCGAAACGTCCTTGCCAATATACTAACCATGTGCCCATGCACCACTTAATCGCACCTCCCCCCTCGACCATAAATTCCTTTTCTTTCCAATGCTTACCATCAGCCGTCCTTTTCCTCGCTCGGTGGGCACGTCCAAACAGCTAACCCGAGAAGAGGTTGAGACCTGAAACTTAACCACATCATGCCACATATTGACATGGCTCCCCAAAACTGAATTGGCAAGGACACACCCTCAGCTAGCTGCGACTACATAACAATGGGGCGGGCGGGAGGGAAGCTATTTGCTGGCCAGAATCCCAAGTGGCACTGAGGTAAGACCATCTCACCACATAATCACACACCACATAACCCCACCGCCACATACTTACACAACCAATCACACGCATCCATCCCCACACTCATACATGTGCCCTTGTCCACTTAGCTGTGCTATTTCCCCAGGGCCTGAACACATTTAGAAAAATTAATCTGCAAGTTTAATATTTATTGATCAGAATCGCAGTGTTTTAGGATTGCCTGAATCATTACCTGCAAGGTGGTCTGAAAGACTGCTTTACATTTTAAGGTATATCTGATAAGGAGAATTCAAAGTGATTTTAACGTGAATTTGAAATAGTTGAACTGGAAACACAGCTGACTTGGATATATATCTAATTTTTTTTTTATTTTAATGAATAACACTTCTCTTTATTTATTTTTTTTTATTTATTTTTTTATTCCTGAAGTCACAGATAAGGCGATACAATGGTACTCGCCCAATTAATAAAGAAATCAGGATCGGATTACCCTTGCAGGTTTCCCTAAGGGCAAATGTTTCAGCCCTGCCTGTTGTTTACTATATCTCTGAAACACGTCACATCATATGTTACCTTACTGCATTCTAAAAAAGCCACAGGCTGAAGAAATCATCTTTACTACAAATTACGCGGTTCTCAAAACCTGAGGAGGGGCTGCAATTCGGGAATCATAGGAGGCAATGCTCAATATAAAAAGCTGATAAAGTATAACAACTTCTTGACTAAACAGTGATTTGCAGGGAACTAACAAATGATTTGCAAAATTCATGGTAAATTCACAGATTTCTTTGGTTTAACGGAAAAATAAAGCTAAACTTTTTAATTGTTAATCAATTGAGGCATCATATTGTTTTGAGGGTCTCAAGGTGCCTGGCTTGAAAGATTTGACTTCCGTTCTTAGCTATAGTTAGCTATGGCTCCTAACAATATAATGGCTCTGTCTGTGGTCCAAACGTTTGCATCAGATCTATGTAATTATTGGGTCAGTGAGTAAAAGCATGCGAGTTGCTGGTTTGCCGTATTTAACCTATTAACGTTGCCAAGCATACTCATACTTCATTTTAACGAAATGGTCTGGTTGCAGTGCTCCTGTCATTTTAACCATTCAAGGTAAAATATTGCTGATTTATCGATTTTTACCTAAAGGGTTAAAACGCACCTCCAGTTGGTGTCTTCCTGATTGGACTGGAGCATGACAGACAAGTGAATCCTCCATAACGTTGTGGGAGCATAGGTGGTAAGCAGCCCTGAAAAAAAGATGCGTAAAACCCTTTATTTTATTATTTTTATGGTACACATGGAGGCATGGGGGCACACTAATTAGGGACAGGGGCCCTGATGAGGAGCATTCTGAAAATAGGGTGCTTGGTCCTATGGACCCCATTAGTATGCAGGTCACACAACACCAGCAACCACAGATGCTACCATTAGCCCCAACAAAGCAGACAGCTAGTCCCTTGTAGGTGCCAGCTTGCCATGTTGAGTGCAGCTTAATATCTCTCCTGTTTTTTATGAGTCAGAGCAAAACCATCTGAATGATCAGAAGAAGTGTGATCTGAGGCATGCATCCTTCAGGGGTGCAGACCACGTGCTCCCAAACAGACCACAAGATATGAAATATTTGACTAGCTCTCTCCCCATAGAAATGTAAAATACATAGTACGGTTTCTCAGTGATATATTTTGGCTACAAACTCTAGATAGAGATATATGTCAAGCTGTCCTCTCACACTCTCTTTAAGAGTGGTATTTAAAGGGTTACTCCAAGCATCATAACCATTAGAGCCCACAGTACTAGTTATAATGCCAGGAGTAGCCTGGTTTGCCTCTGTAGGGAGTCTTGACATCTAGCTATTGCAGAGTTGCAAAGCCAGAAGTCCATCTCGCAAGCTTTTCATTGACTGAGAGCATCAGCTGACCTCTCTCAGTCAATAAATGAAATTCTGAGCATAGGAATACTCTTGTACTCTTAATCTTGTTCCAGGCAGTTTGAGTTACACCTCCGGCAACATAATGGGGTTAAACTCTGTAAGTACAGCATTTTAAAGCAAAACACTGCACATACAGACACCAGTCACCATACCACTTCCAATCACTGAAGTGGACATGGTGCTTGGGTAACCCTTTAAGTCAGCCATCAATTTAATATCTATTCAGTATTTTGCATCTATCATATACTGTAACTAAACCATATACTGTTACCAGTGGTGTATCTTGGATTTGTGCTGCCCTAGGCACACCTAAATTCAGGCACCCCCCTAATCTAAATTTGCACCACCACATTGTGTCATGGCCACTTTTTTGACTGACAGACACATGCAAGGACATACACTCACTGACAATTATACAGTCATTGGCACACACACTGTTTAAACAAGCCACACTTTCACTGACAGACACACACACACTGACACACCCACTCACTGACAGGCACACACTCTCAGATACATATACACTGACATACACTCACTGAAAGACACACACTGACACAAACATCCTCACTGGTTTGACACACTCTGACAGGCACACACATTCACTCACTCACAGACACACATTGACAGCTACAGACACAATGACATACACACGCTCACTGACAGACACACACACTCATTGACGAACAGACGCACACACACTCACTCACTGACAGACACACACTCACTGACACAGACATACTCACCAACAGACACAGTGACAGACACAGCCATACTCACTGCCAGACACATACACACTAACTGACACACTCATTAAAAGACAAAGACACACACTCACTCACTGACAGACACACTCACTGACAGAAAGATACAGTGACAGGCACAGACATACTCACTGACATACACAGACACACTTACTGAAAGACACAGACATCCTCACTGATAGACACAGACATACTCACTGATAGACACCGACATACTCACTGACAGCCACACACACACACACACACTGACACACGTTATCATACTCTCACCGTTGCTGGGCTTCTTGCTGGGGCTGGGGCTGCTGGCTGGGAGGACCGACTCCTGGGGCTGATGGCTTCTGCAGGCAGGGTGGGTGGGTGGGAGGGCGGGCTGGCTGGCGGTCAGGCAGGCACTTAATAGAGGTGTCAAGGGAACTGAGCTCTTCCTGCTCTGCTCCCTCGCGCACCGCCGTCCGCCGGGACTGGAGTGGCGTTATATTCCGATCCCAGAATCGTAGAGGGCGCTCAAGAGAGCAGGAAGAGCTCAGAGGATTGCGCTCCCTCACGCTCGTCTACACTACGAGCCAGCCGGCTACCTCTTGCTCCCCCCAGAACATGAGGCAAACAAAGCACTTGCCTGGGCACTTAGGGCGGCATTTTTTGCCTCCCCCCTGAAAGTGCCGCTCTAGGCAAATGCTTTGTTTGCCTCACAGCAAATACAGCTCTGACTGTAAATAATCCCCATTATTTTTGCCTAGATTAGGTGTTTTTAAACAAACTAATAAATCTAATAAATCTGTGAGCTTTGAAGCTGCTGTTTAGTGGATGAGTGAGTGCGCTGGATCTTGAGAATTGTATCTATTTAGTCTGCAGTCTGAGAAAACTGCCTGCCTGCCACACTGAGACTGCCTTTTGAGAAATCCAGAAATACCCACATTTGTATGAAAAAGAAATAGATTTTATTATTATTTATTATTATTATTGCCATTTATATAGCGCCAAGAGATTCCGTAGCGCTTTACAATATTATGAGAGGGGATTTAACTATAAATAGGACAATTACAAATAAACTTACAGGAACAATAGGTTGAAGAGGACCCTGCTCAATCGAGCTTACATTCTATAGGAGGTGGGGTGTGTGTTAAAGCAGTCAAAATTAAACAGCAACACGGAACAGAACAGATCCCTACAGTCTTACATTTTTCAAGAGTCAAGCATGCAATCTCGTTAGACTCATGCTGGTTTGCAGTAAAATGGGGACATGGGCTAGGTTTACAGGAAAAAGCTTATCTCTCAAAACAGCAGAATTTCAACAGAATGCAAAATGTTTTAAGGTGTAGCTAAGGGCTAATAATGACATTTAAAATGTCAGAAAACAATGTAGCTATAGCTATTTGGCAGGCTATGTTCGATAACTACCAATAATTTATTTTCAGGTGTAGAATTGCCGATTAAATGTTGCGGCATTTAAAATTGTTGTGTCCCTTATGTACTGAGTTTGTTGTATGGAATAAATTAGGGTTAAGAGACTGAACTATTAGATAAGGTAGGGCTATTTAAACTCAGACTATGGAGTGAAGATACGATCCTCTAAAGAAGTGATGCCTTCATCACGAAACGCGTAAGGCAGTGGATCTACACAAGCAGATCAGAAACCAGCTTGGTACTGTCAGGATTCCTGGAACCTGAACACACAGACAGAATAATTAACCCCTTAAGGACCAAACTTCTGGAATAAAAGGGAATCATGACATGTCACACATGTCACGTGTCCTTAATTAAAGGAAATAATCCGAAAATACCGGTCTTTAGAATGGCCGGGTTAAAGAACAAACAGAGTCAGGATAGCAAGCCAAGGTCAATGGAGTACAGAGGACAGGATAAACATTAAACAAAATACTGTATAAATAAAAAGAGGAATGCACTATTGTGCTATCAATAAACCACAACAGGGCAACTGGGAATGGGAATGGGAGAGGTAAGTATAAATAGGCATCACTTAATTCTGATTGGTCCAATCCCACTTGGAATTGACCACTATTTGTGGAAGGTACTTGCCCTTCCTAATCTGACCTCTGACGTAATTTATATGCACCAAATTTGTTCTACTGAATTTCTGGCAATTCTGGCAATGCCGAATTTGCTCGTTTGTTGCATGTATATTTACACGCTATACACAAGCGTGCAGCGTCAGACGGAATGCCAGAGGGGATCACAGCACCCGGAGCCAAGCTGACAGGTAAGCAGGCAAAAAGCATGACAGGTACACACTGGAACCCAAAGCGACATTACATCGAGTGGCTGTTATTAGCGGTGCCCTCCGAATTCCCCCCTATGTTGGCTGGGGTTGAACCAGTTAAAGCAGATTTGCCTACCTAAGGAGGTTGGTGCATGCTTCATTATCCTTGGATACCTTGGCGGCTTATTTGTCTTTGTGGAGATGGTGCTTGTGTATGAAGGATGTTGACTCGAACATGTTGTTGGATTCAGGCAGGATGGTTGGCCACATTATCTACTTATCTAGTCATCGGGCCTTGTGTACATCTGTTTGTTTGGTTGGGAAGAACTTGGCTGTTTTGTTCTTCCTATGCCAAATGGTGGGTTAGAGGGATATTACCAAATACTTTTTTGTTACAAAGTTAAGGGCGGGCACAATAAAAAAAATGGATCTATTGGTTTTAGGGTCCATGGTTAAGATGTTCTTTCAAATTGAGCTTATTCAACAAATTTTAGTCTGTTTGTTTTCAACTGGGTTAATTTTGAAAGCATAGCAATTAAAGGTTTCAGTTTGCAAGGGTGCTCTGGGTTTTCTGGTAGTTTCCCCAGCGAGTTGTTTGCCACATTCTTTTAGAATAGGTGAAGCAATGCAGGCAACTTTATTGGGATTCTCAGATGAGGCGCTTTGGAGCTTGGGTTTCTAGGAGTCTTCACATTAATAGGGTCTCTGTTGCAGAGAAAGTCTTGTTAGACAAATTCTTTCTTTCTTTGAAGGTCTTCATGAGTCCAGTTGACTCTTCTTTTCCTCCTGAGTCCAGTGGACTCTTCATGAGTCCAGTTGACTCCTCTTACTGGATTGTTTTTGGATCGAGGCTTACCTGCACTGAAGCATCACTACACCAATATATTGTAAGATGGTAGAAGGGTAGCAGCGCCTTATGGTTGTTCTCAGGTCCAGGTACCAGACAATGGATATGTAAAATAAGGTGGGAAGCACAATATAGTGAAGTATTTTCTTATAATCGTTGCAGGAAATGTACAAAACACACTAACTATTTTTATTTTATTGGTGCTTGGGCAGTATGATCCTCGCCTGTGGAGTTTTTTTTATAGATGGTGTATCTGGATCTAGTTCTATTCATTTAATTTTTCTTTTGTTTAGTTGTGTCCTTCCCTTAATTTTGTTTTGCCTGTTTTGAATCACTTTCTTTACACGTCTGATTTTTTTTTTATTTTTTTTTATGTTTCTGCTTGGTGTATTACTTTTTCTATAATAAACAAGCATTCACAAGGAAAGTTCCAATTTCTTTCTTTCTTTGAAGGTACACAAAAAAAAACCCACACAATTTTTCTGAGTTTGCAATCAGCTCCAAGTATTGGCGCTTAGGCGGTATGATCCCCGCCTGTGGATATACTGGTCCCGCGGAGTCTTTTGTGGATGGTGTATCTGGATCTGGTCCCAGTATAGGTGTGTAGGGCTGTAAGCTTGGTAGTAGCAGATCATTGTTTATGTAAAAGAATAAAACAGCCAATAGTACTCACTGACAAAAGCAGTAGTAAAAAGTCATGAAACGAGAGGTACTCACAGGAGAAGAGCAAAATATGTGTTTTGCTCAATCCTATAGGCGTAGGTGGTATAATACCCACCAATATAATCCCCATCAACAAAAGGTTTTCTCAATAGTGCTTTTAAGAAAGCCTTTGGTTGTGGTGAAACATGTTAAGTATATTTTAACTTTTATGCTTTTATTTTTAATAAGAAAAGATTATACTTTCTATCTACTCTGGACCCTCCTGACTGTTTTTAACCCCTTAAGGACATGTGATGATTCCCTTTTATTCGAGAAGTTTGGTCCTTATAGAAGATTTTATCAAGAGGACTTCACCTTTTACATCAGTATATGCACAGGCAGGGATCATACCACCCAAACACATACCACCCAAGAATACTTGAAGCTAATTGGAAGCTCCAAAAAATTGTAAGTGTGTTTTGTTTTATATATATCCTGCACCGCTTACAAGAAAATTACTTCACTACATTGTGTTTCCTGCCTTCTTATTTTACATATCCATTGACTGTTACGTTGACCTTAGAACGACCATAGGGCACTGCTACCATTCTACCATCTTACATCATATCCACTACCAGAAATAAGTGACTCTGACTCAGGTAGTTCCAGCTGCCTACCCATACTTGCTAGAAATCCTATCTGTCTATTTAATACACCAATATATGTCTACAAAAGTTTTGTGTTACTAATAGGGAGCGGTCCACCCACTTAGAGGCGCGGCCGGGCAGCAGACTGTCCACATGCTCCGTCCTCATGGTGTCTTCAGAGCAGAAGCACTCTGACACTCTGTGAGGGCGGCACCGTGGCAGGAGAGTCTGTAGCCCGGATCAGCAGAAGGCGGAGGAGCAGGCTGAGTGCTTGCTAATATTGTTGGGGGTTTCTTTGTGCTAAGGTCTTGAGAGGGGGCAGGGTTTTTTGTGAATATGTTTGTGGAGCTGGAGGTTTTTGTGAATGGGGTTTTTTATAGGGGTGGGCAGGGTTTTTTGCTGAGGGGGTGAGCAGAGGTCTTTGTAGAAGTGGTGAGCAGGGTTTTTTGTAGAGGGGCAGGGATTTTGTAGAGGGGGATGGGCAGGGGTCTCGTAGGGGGGGCAGGGGTTTTAGTGAATCAGGGGGCAGGGGTTTTGTAGAAGGCAGACTGGGCAGACTGGGCAGAGGTTTTGAAGAAGAGAAGATTTTGTAGAAGGGGCACTGGGCAAGCTTTTTTGTAGAAGGGGGACTGGGCAGAGGTTTTGTAAAGGTTTTTTGTAGAAGGGGGAGTTTAGAAGGGGGACCGGGCAGCAGGGCCGGACTGGGAAGAAAATGCAGCCCGGGCATTTTTTTAATTACAGCGGCCCACTAAAAAGGGGGCGTGGCCAGATAGGGTGTGTTTTGTCATCACCAATGACAAGCACGCCCCATCACAAAGTGAGCATGTTGGTTCAATGTTCTTCCAGGGCAGACCATGCGCAGAGCTCTGCTGAAGAGCTCTAGCATGAGAAAAAGACCCTGTGTTTGTTCTGCATAGTGCAAGCACATTTAATAACATGCTTGCACTGTGTTTGCTTGAAATTTGTCTCTGGTGTCTCCATAGATGGGATACCAGGAGACAAAAATGCCAGGAAAGAGTATTGTGCAGTGTGTGTGTGTGTGAGGGTGCTGTGTGTGTGTGTGTGTGTGTGTGTGTGAGGGTGATGTGTGTGTGTGCTGTGTTTGCACGATGGGTGCTGTGTTTGCATGAGAGTGCTATGTGTGTCTGAGGAAGCTGTGTGTGAGGGTGCAATGTGTGTCAGGGGTGCAGTGTGTGTGTGAGTAAGGGTGCTGTTAGTGTCAGGGTTGCATTGTGTGTGAGGGTGCAGTGTGTGTGAGGGTGCTGTGAGTGTCAGGGGTGCAGTGTGTGTGAGGGTGCTATGAGTGTCAGGGGTGTTGTGTCAGGGGTGCAGTGTGTGTGTGAGTGAGGGTGCTGTGAGTGATCATATCCCCCCTCCCTTCTTATCTTTAGCTTGGGAGGGGGGATCGTGCTGCTGCCATCCCTGGTGGTGCTAGTGAACTCTAGCCTGTAGCCCATGGCCACCGCAGCCCACCGGGGCTAAATTAAATTAGAAAACATAAAAAACTAAAAATAATTACCGGGTGTTTTTTTACATTTAAATTGGGGACGGCGAATGCTAAACTCCACCCCAGATGCCACAAGCTCTATGTATGCCCCTGAGCTCATTACATTCTGTGCTCCTCCTGCCCATCATCCCGGCATCACTACTGGGCGCACAAGGGACCTGTGCATGAAGAACACAGAGGTCCCGGGCTCCAGCCCAGCAGCAACCACTGGACACCAGGAAGAGGAGCCACTCCAGCCCTCCCAGAGCAAAGTAGGGAGGCTGGGTGGACCTCTTTAGTATTAAATATGTGGCATGTGATTTTTGTGTATGTTTTGTCAGTGATTGGCTGTGTGTGGGGGGGTCTGTGGATATGTCTGTGATTGTGTGTGTAAGTTTGTGATTATGTGTGTGGGTCTTTGATTGTGTGTGTATATCTGTTATTATGTGTGTGTATCTTTGATTATTTGTTTGTATGTGATTGTGTATGTGTGTGATTTAATGTGTGTGTGGATCTGTGATTATGTTTGTGATTGTGTGTGTGTGGGTCTGATTGTATGTGAGTGTATGTATGTGATTGTGTGTATAGGTCTGTGATTGTGTGTGGGTATATCTGTGTATGTGTGTGTGGGGGGTGTAAAGGACCGTTTTGCACACAAGAGGTTAAAAAACATTTAGGCGATATTCCCCTTTCAGATGCACAGGCAGCTACTGCAATCACCAATCTCCCGAACTGCAAACACACAAATTCTCCTGAACTGGAACAATACGAATCCTCCAACTCCCGAACAGGAAACACACGAATGCTGTTAAACAGCCGAACAGGAAAAACCATACGAACAGCTTGTACGTCTGGCAGTCGCACTGTAACAGCATACAATCCAATTCCCCCCAAGAACTAGACGACACTTCGTTTGAGGATCAAGCAGAACTGATTTACTGTGGCTACCTGCCCGGCTTTTATGCAGGTCTCCCACCTTTTGGACACTCCCCTAGGGGACCAGATGGGAAACTGGGACATAAAGGGTAAAAGGACCAATCACAAGCTTACACATTTAAACAGATCCCACAATGCATTGAAATCCCTCCTCTCTGTCCTGGAGATAATACAATTATCTCCAAGGACAGAGGAAAAACTCCATTAGCCACATGTTAGTAAAAATACATAAAATTACACAGTGTTACAATTACTACATAAAACATATACATTCAACATATCCCCAGATAGCTTAGATCTGAGCGCACATTATTACCGAATGGTGCTCAGATCACATACATACAGTTCAATCGCCATGGAGCCAAAGTCTTTCCCATAGTCTTTCCGTATACGAATGGGCTCCATGGCTTAGCTATCTGGGGTAACACTGCTCACATAGGAAAAATAAAAGGTTTTTAATGCAGGGCCATAGTCCAAAGGCAGCAGGGGAGCAACCAGGCTTCTCCAGTGGCGAGGTTGGTTCCGCCACAGGGGGTCTGTAATTGATTGTGTATGTATGCGATTGCATGTGTGTGTGGACTGTGATGCATGTGTGTGTGGTCTGTGATTGTGTCTGTGTGCATTTGTGATTGTGTATGTATGTGACTGTGTGTATAGGTATGTGATTGTATGTGTGTGGGGGTCTGTGATTGTGTGTGTGTGCACTTGTGATTGTGCGTATAGGTCTGTGATTGTGTGTGTGTGTATTTGTGGTTATGTGTGCATAAGTATATAAATGTGTCTGTGTTTAGTAGATAGCTCCCTAGTTTGATATCCTTAAATATGCCAATCCCACATAAGCATAACAAATAAGGGAGTTATCTACTAAACAACTGAAATATCAAAATTAAGAAAAGAGCGTTTAAAGATATATTACTTATATACATTATCCTTAATCTATATGTTTATATTTCTATATTTGATGTGTGGCCCAAGACAATTCCTCAGCGCTCAATGTGGCCCAGGGAAGTCCAAAGGTTGGACACCCATGAGTTAGATAATAAGAGGTGAATTTCCTCCCAGAATGGAACTAACTTTGGACATGTCCACCACATGTAGATCTACGTTCCTTTAAGCTGACATCCTCTCCAGATATATCAGCATTTCATTTGCCCATGTGATATAGCTTTACAGGTGTGATGTACCACCTAACCTTTTTAATTCACTATAATTTAGGGTTTAGTAAATAATCCTGTGTGAGAGTTTGAGAGCATGTCTGCAAGTGTGATTGTATTAGTGCCTCTCAGTCTCTCTGACAGTGCCTACATAATTCTGTCAGTGTGAAAGTTACTACCAACAGATTTCTGTAAATAATATATTTAGGGATTTGATTTTCATTAGTAAATGGTAATAATACATTCATGTTGCATTGTGGGTGGGCAGTACCATATCTCCCAAGTGTCCCTATTTAGAAGGGACAGTCCCTATTCTGGGCCCAGATACATCTGCCCCTTTTCTCTATCTGAATGTCCCTCTTTTCTATCCTAATGTCCCTCTTTTCTAGGAGCTCCATGTTGCTGGTGTGTCTGAGTGTATAACAGAGCTCCACAGCAATAATACTCCCAGTCATGTGTCATTAATCCCTTCAGGACGGAGTCAATAGTACACGTTCTGATCAAAACAAAACTTAAACAAAAACTGGAATTTGCGCTATATGTCTGTTCAACCGTAATTCACCTCTTTCATATTAAATGCACCCACACTTATTATATATCATTTTGTTCAGGAGAAACAGGGCTTTCATTTCATATCAAATATTTATATATGAAACATAATTTATTATGAATAAAATAAAAAAACTGAGAAATTGTAAAAAATGAAAAAAAAATTTAGTTCCGCCTCACATTTTAGCTGTAAATGTCATAATACAGTTAGGTTTTACTTAAAAAAAATGCACATATTTGTAATCAGCGATGTCTCACGAGTACAACAGTATCCCCCATTAACAGGTTTTATGGTGTTTTGGAGAGTTACAGGGTCAAATATAGAACGTTCCATTTTCAAATTGAAATTTGACAGATTAGTAATGTTACCTTTGAGACGGTGTGGTAGCCAGGAATGAGAATTACCTCCATAATGGCATAGCATGTGAAAAAGTAGACAAGCCAAGGTATTGAAAATGGGGTATGTTTAGTGTTTTTTAGTAGCCACAAACACTGGCCAAAGTTAGCGTTCATATTTGTTTTTGTGTGAAAAAAGCAAAAAACTAAGATTTGGCCAGTGTTTGCAAATGGTATGCCATTATGGGGGTAATTCTCATTCCTGGGCTACCATACGCTCTCAAAGGCAACATAATCAATCTGGCAAATTTCAATGTCAAAAAAATGAAATGCAAGCCTTATGTGACTCTCTAACTTTCCAAAACACCATAAAACCTGTACTGTTATTCTCGGAAGACTTCACTAAACACAAATATTAGTGTTTTAAAACAGTAAAACATATTACAACAATAATATAGTCCATAAAAGTGCCGTTCGTTTGTAAAAAATGCAAAAAAGTAACTTTTACTTAAAATATCATCGTTGTAATACAATTTACCAGTTTGAAACACTAATATTTGAGTTCAGGGAAGTCTCCCAAGTAAAACAGTACCCCCTATGTACAGGTTTTATGGTGTCTTGCAGAGTTACAGGGTCAAATATAGTGCTTGCAAATTAAATTATCTGCACTTTCTCCCTGTGTTGTCAGGCATGTCAATCAAATTTTAATTAATCAAATCACATAATTATGTGTATATGTAATTATATGTATTTATCTATATATATATATATTTGCGGTTATTTGTATTTTATATATAGATAGATATATATAGAATATCATTCTAAGTGTATTTTGTTACATATATATATATATATAAATATATATGAATAACAAAATACAGTTAGAATGAAATTACATATGAATATATAATTTATATTAAATTTTGTTTCAATATTTTATTTATTTATTTTATTGATTATTGTAATTATACGTATATATATATATATATATATATATATATATATATATATATATAAAATATATGTGTATATATCTATTATATATATATATATATATATATAATATAATATATATACATATTATATATATGTAACGCCATTCTAAGTGTATTTTAATATTAATATTGTAACAAACCACCTCTTTTACAGGTAGGGTTGTCACAGATCTTGCAGTAACCACCGCCTTCTAGGGTATATAAAGTCCAGGACACAGTCAGCTCAGTTTTCCTTTTTTTATTCAATAAGAAAACAGGTGCTTCAAATAATAACAAAAACAAACAAAATCCTTGGTCTTACTAGAGCTCTTACTAGACAGGAAATTGCTATCTGCAATTGGGTGGCTTTCCCACTTACCAATTTTCCAAACAAAAGAAATGTCTTTGCAACAAACACAGTTGTCATTCACTCTCCTAGCTGTCTTTTCATCCCTCACTCTGCAGCAGGCTGCCCTCTTCATTTAAAGGCCTGTCCACTAATTGACTAGCTATAGGTGAGTGTCAATTTAGTTAACTCTTAAGTCTGATCTAAATTGTGGTTTGTTACACAGCAACTAATGCTGTTGGAGCATTGGCCCACCCTACTCTCCAAATACTCCGCCCCAGGGACCCATACCATGTTTTGCAGAACCTCAGCAATGTAGATTGCAAACACTAACATCTCCCTGGGGCATTTAACTGAAAATTCTCAGGTTGCAGTTTAGCAAATCCGGCCTGATGTATCTTCCATCAACCACAATGCCACTTTCACGCTCACAATATATATACTAATATTAATATTAAAATACACTTTGTATGACGTTACATATATATAATACTTTTAATTTAATTTTAAACATGTCTATTTTTTTTTTTTACACTGCCTACCAGCAGGGGGACTGTCTGATATTTTAGACAGTCCCCCTGCTGGCAGATCCACAGCCAGTTATAGGGGGCCATATTTGCCGGGGGAGGGCTGCCTGGGCTGTGAGGCAGCCCTCCAGAAGAGGATCGCGGCGCAGGTAAGTAGATCTCACCTCCTGGGGGCTTAAACCGTTCTATGCCGCCGCAACGGCTTTAAAGCCCTTTAAAGCCGGGACGGCATAGAACGCCGTAACGGCGTTAAGGGGTTAAACTGCAATAAATGTGTTTAGAAATCAGTCTATGTAAATAAGATACATTGTTCTTTCTCTCAATTACATTTTAATTGCATGTTATTGCAAGTTAAAATGTGTTATTAGTAAGTTACCTAAAATTTCTCAGAACATGCCCACCCTCCCCACAACCCCTACTCACAACCTTAAAATTAAACTGTCCCTCTTTGACCGATTGAAATGTTGGTAGGTATCAGCAGTAGAGGCGGAAAAGGATTACGATACCATGGGGCACATAGAGATGGTTAATGGTTAAAGGGATACTATAGTGCCAGGAATATAAAGCTGTATTCCTGGCACTATCTGTCCCCCTGCCTCGCGCCTCGCTCGCGCGCCCCTCACCCCAGTGAATAAAGGGTTAGAAACCCTTTATTTACTCACCTTATCCCAGCACCGATATCCCTCGGCGCTGGGTCGGTGCTCCGCCCCTTCCAACAACACTTGCCGATCAGGCTCTAATGCGAATGCGCAGCTAATTTTGCACACGCATTAGACCTCCCTATTGGAAAGCATTGATTCAATGCTTTTCTAAAAGGAAAAATCTATGCAGAGCGTGAGGACGTCCAGCATCAGATACCAGACCAAAGGTCCAGTTCCGTTCAGGAAGCCCTCTAGAAGCTGTCTGGTAGACAGCCACTGTGGACAGACTTGGTGCTGCAATGTAATCATTGCAGTTTCTCTGGGACTGCAATGTTTTACATTGCAGCACTAATTGCAAAGGGGACACAGCACCCGGACCACTTCAATGAGCTGAAGTGGTGTTGTTGCCTAAAGTGTCCCTTTAATAGGGCGAAACAAATGCATGGTTCTCGGGTCTCTGTCTAACACATGGGCCACAGGCAGCTGCCCAGGATCACCTTATGGTTATTCCTGCTCTGAGTAGGAGTAATTAATATAAGGAGGTTGTTAAATGTGTCTGATGCCTAAGGTTCACCCAGCCTTAAATAGTGGCGTACTTATCTTTTCTCTACGTAAATGGCTCTAAAAACAGCAACAAACTAACAGGAAGCACTGGTACAAAAGAAAATGACAAAAATGTAATACCCGTAAACAATTTTAAATTTCCAAAAGTGAAGAAAAAACTTACAACCCTCCACATTTTCTTTGTGTTAGACTTTTGTGTCACAATACATTATTAACCCCTTAACGCCGTTACGACGTACCATGCCGTCACGCATTAAATGGGCTTTAAAGCCGTTGCGACGGCATGGTACGCCGTAACGGCTTAAGCCCCCAGGAAGAGAGGTGTACTTACCTCTGCCGCGATCCTCTTCTGGGGGGCTGCCTGAGAGCGATCACATGGCCCCCTATAGCTGGCTATGGATCTGCCAGCAGGGGGACTGTTTGAAATATCAGACAGTCCCCCTGCTGGTAGGAGGTGTAAAAAAATAAAAATAAACATGTTTAAAAATAAATTAAATATATTTTTATATATATATAATATGTATATATATTATATATATAATATATATACATATTATATATATGTAACGTCATACAAAGTATATTTTAATATTAATATAAGTACATATATTAATATTAAAATACACTTAGAATGACGTTACATATATATATATAATATGTATATATATTAGATATATATAATAGATGTACATATATATATTATATATAAATACGTATAATTAAAATAATAAATAAATAAAATAATAAAATAAATAAATAAAATATTGAAACAAAATTTAATATAAATTAAATATGCATATGTAATTTCATTCTAACTGTATTTTGTTATTAATATATATATATCGGTAACAAAATACACTTAGAATGACATTCTATATATATCTATCTATATATAAAATACAAATAACCGCAAATATGTATATATAGATAAATACATATAATTACATAAAAGATTACATTAGTATACACGTAGAATTTAAATACCTATAAATCTCATTTCTGTTTTATTGAGGATCTTCAGATAGTCACCCCCTCTCCAAGGTTTTAAAACTTTCTGAATTCCCATGAAGTGCAGTGCTTTTACATCTCCATTATGTTTTTGATGAATGTGAGCCGATACAGAATGGGTTAAAACCCCATTCTGTATATTTCTTAGATGTTCACCGATTCTAGTTTTTAATGATCGGATGGTTCGCCCCACGTATTGCAGACCGCATATACATGTTAATAAATAGATGATGTTATTGGTACTACAGGTTAGGAATTCTTTGACACTATATTCTTTTTTGGTTGTGGTAGATTGGAATTTTTCTGTTTTTCTAGTTAAAATTCTACTGATTTTACACGCCCTGCAGTTTCCACAATTTTAAAAGCCTCTAAGGGTATTTCCATGTACATCTTTATTTGACCCTATTTCTTTGGGTATATAGCTATGCGTTAAAATATTTTTAAAATTATTAGCACCTCTGTATATTACCCGTGGTTTATCACCTAAAAAGGAATGTAAATCCTCATTTTGCTTTAAAATCTGCCAGTGCATTTTTAAAATTTTATGAAAAGAGTGGCTCTGGGAATTAAAATCACAAATAAAAGAAACTCTTTCTTCTTTGGTGTCATTATTCCTCTTTTTATACATTAAGAATTCTTCTCTAGGCTTGGTATGCACTACTTTAAATTGTTCTTCTATGGCATCTCTCTCATACCCTTTTTGGATGAACTGTTTCTTAAAAAATTCGGATTGGTCTAAAACATATTCTCCTCAGTGCAATTGCGTTTAAGTCTGATGAATTGACCCTTAGGGACATTAGAGAGCCACGGCTTAAAGTGACAGCTATCACAGTTAATATAGCTGTTCACATCAACAGTTTTGAAGTAGGTGCCTGTCATGATCCTATTATTTTTAATAAAAATCCTTAGATCCAAGAAATGCACTTCTTGGTTACTGATCTCAGAGGTAAGTTGTATGCCCCAAGAGTTGGCATTAACATGGGCCAAAAAATCATTGAGAGAGGGTAAGTCACCCTTCCAAATGAGGAAAATGTCATCTATCTACCGCCTATAGATGACCAAGTTCGCGCCCCAGCCATGCCCCGCATAAACGTAAGAGTCTTCCCAGTATGCCATAAACAGATTGGCATAGCTGGGCGCGAGCTTGGTCCCCATGGTGGTACCCCTCCTTTGAATATAAAAGTTATCTTCAAACCAAAAGAAATTGTTCTGTAAAATCATAGAGATGCCTCCAATAATAAACGTAATCTGTTGTTCCCTAAAGGATTCCGTTTTTCTCAAAAAAAATTCCACTGCTTCACAGCCCTTCTGGTGTTCTATAATAGTGTATAAACTACTCACATCACTGGTCACTAAAAAGTATTCCTCTGACCAGGTGATCTCCTGTAATGTTTGGAGAACATGAATAGAATCTTTCAAGTACGCATGGGTACTGACCACTATAGGTTGCAAAAAAGTGTCTATATAGTGGGACAGAGGTGAAAGAAGCGAATCCACCCCTGCCACTATAGGTCGACCAGGGGGATGTACTGGGTCTTTGTGCATCTTCGGCAGAATATAAATCACTGGGATAACAGACTTATCCATATTTAAGAATTTATATTCGTCCTGGTTCAAGACACCTTCCTCCACCCCCTGGTTCAAAAAAGTATTAAGAGCTTTTTTGATATTGGGTTCTGGGTTGGTAGAAAGTTTGCCATATGTGGTCTCTTCTTTAAGTTGGTTATAAATTTCCTCTATATAGAATTCCCTGTTCATAATGACCACACCCCCCCCCCCCCCCCCCCCTTATCGGCCGGTTTAATGATGATTTTTTCATCCTTCCTAAGATCCTCTAAGGCCTTTCTCTCGCCCCATGTCAGGTTTTGTTGGAACTTAGAGAGAGGTTTAATTTTTTTTAGGTCAATAATACAGGCTTTTTCAAAAGCTTTCATGCTAGCTGTTTTTAAATAATGAGGAAAAAAAGAAGATTTAGGTCTTAAACCAGTGTGTTTGAACTCTTCTAACTCCAATGTGACAGATTCTTGGTCTTTCTTAGTGGCAAAAAAAATTTTGAGACATAATTTTCGCATGAATCTATTAAGGTCCATAAACGTGTCAAATTTATTAATATTACAACTGGGGGCAAATTTGAATCCCTTAGTCAAGATTTTTATATGATTTTCATTTAAGATTTTATCTGAAAGATTAAAAATTTTTATTGGTTCCTCTCTTTGGCTGTCCCTATCTAAACATTCCTCGTTCTTCTTTTTCCCCTTTCCTCCTCTTGTTCCTCTGCCCCAGAGGAGCGTCTTCTTTTCAGAGGGGAACGGGGAGGTCTTATAAGGGTTTTTGGAACCCCTAAAAAAAACGGTTCTTCTATATTACGTAAAGACTCATATTTATTTTTGTGTGTATATGATCTTTCTTGTGACCTATCTCTAGTGTGATAGTATTTGGATCTTGGGTCATGTGCATTTTGTATTCTCTCTTGGGACATATTTCTAGGATAATCCTGTCTGGATCGTGGGGCATATGCGTTAGAAGTATTCCTAGATGTTTGGTAATTGTATCTTTTTCTCCTCCTAACTTCTGTCCACTCATCATTATTTCCAAAGTTTCTATCTTTAAACGATTCTCTCTGGTTTTGTCTAGGTGTATTCTTTTCAAACTGTGGTGTATGGTTTTTTTTTTTGTAATATCTATCCTGGTTTTTCTGTCTGTCCCCATAGATGGTGTCTATTTTAGTATAGTAGCTTTTTCTTACATTCCCCTTTTTATAATCATCTAAATCTCGTTTGTATTTTTTCTGTTTAATATGTAGAGTATCTTTTTCAATTCTGTCTAGATTTCGGTTGATCTTGGTTGATAATTCTCCAAAATCAGCTGTATTCGTAAAGGGTTCTAATTTTTCCTTTATACTTTTTATGGCAACATCTAATTTTTTTAGGGTAATTGCTCTCTGGTCTAAAATGATTCTGATCATAGTGACAGAAAAGGACTCCAAGGCATTGTTCCATATGCCTATAAATCTATTATCGTCGTTATCAAACGTAGGAATTTTATAAAATCTGAGTCCCCTGGGTGTGATTTTATCTTGAAGATATTTTTCTAAAGTGAACACCTCCCATTTAATTTTAAGCTCTCTGCTCAGGAGTTTTTCAAGTTCTTCACCCATAATGTCCAAATCATCACTTTCTTTAAATGTGACTTGGTCATCAGCCAAAATCTGGTTGAATTTGGTGGTAATATTTTCCATCCACCCTTCTCTCCTCTCAAATATATTCATAATTGTAGGGAGATTAAGGGGTAGGGATAAGCTGCCCGGATAAATACTAGTGATTATATACAAAAGTACAAAAGTGAAAAGCAGTATAAACCGTGGCGCTGTCAGGAGCAGCTAGAACACACTTAATGGGAATAACCACTAAATCCCACAGTACAACAGTAAGAAAAATATAGATAAAAGTGTGCAGCGCTAGTTATGAATACCACAGAATGAAATACAATACATGCACTGTGGTGGTGTTAATATCCAATCAAAAAAAAACACACATACATATACCCCGAGTATATACAGGATCAGAAGGTAGCCAGAAGTCAAATATAGTAAAATTCTATAGTATATCCCATCACTGAAACTCTGTATTGGGTGATGGTGTTAATACGTGATAGTCCCAAAGGTGTTCCTTTGTTTGAAGCTTGTTCCTCAGAATAAATAGTGTAGAACAGGCACACCAATTAGGTATTCAATATGCACATTTATTAGTAGAAAAATATAAAAATCTTACATTCAAGTAATATTGATGCCATTCACAGGTAAATGCCCAAAGCACAACGCATTTCGACGAACTAGGTCGTCTTCCTCAGGTGCAGCAATACATTACAAGCTTCAAAATACATTTAAATAAAAAATTGCGCGGGAAACGGGTACTTCCAACCCGCCCCCTTCGCCTAACAGCCAATCAGCGATGGATATGATTATTTCCCTATGATCGCGGCTGTTTCACTTCCGGTTTCCGGTACTTTGTGTCGGCCGAGTTCACTTCCGGGTTTCTTTGCGTTCCACCGATGGCCAATCACGCTCTCCATGCGTTCCACAGATCGTACATACAGTCTCTGGATGCAAAAAGGCTGTAATCTCACAGCTATGTCCATAAAAATTTATAATAGGCAGTCCATAAATAAGGGGAGAAGAAAATATAAATAAAATAGTAAAAAATAGGCACATATAAAGAAATATAATAAAAGTGTCTGATATATATATTGTGCAAACCTTAAAGCTAAATATAATTGTACATGTCAAAATCGATATTTAACCCCTGAGGAGAGAGGGTTTCCAAATCGAAGATCCATCTCATTTCTGTTTTATTGAGGATCTTCAGATGGTCACCCCCTCTCCAAGGTTTTAAAACTTTCTGAATTCCCATGAAGTGCAGTGCTTTTACATCTCCATTATGTTTTTGATGAATGTGAGCCGATACAGAATGTGTTAAAACCCCATTCTGTATATTTCTTAGATGTTCACCGATTCTAGTTTTTAACGATCGGATGGTTCGCCCCACGTATTGCAGACCGCATATACATGTTAATAAATAGATGATGTTATTGGTACTACAGGTTATGAATTCTTTGACACTATATTCTTTTTTGGTTGTGGTAGATTGGAATTTTTCTGTTTTTCTAGTTAAAATTCTACTGATTTTACACGCCCTGCAGTTTCCACAATTCTAAAAGCCTCTAAGGGTATTTCCATGTACATCTTTATTTGACCCTATTTCTTTGGGTATATAGCTATGCGTTAAAATATTTTTAAAATTATTAGCACCTCTGTATATTACCCGTGGTTTATCACCTAAAAAGGAATGTAAATCCTCATTTTGCTTTAAAATCTGCCAGTGCTTTTTAAAAATTTTATGAAAAGAGTGGCTCTGGGAATTAAAATCACAAATAAAAGAAACTCTTTCTTCTTTGGTGTAATTATTCCTCTTTTTATACATTAAGAATTCTTCTCTAGGCTTGGTATGCACTACTTTAAATTGTTCTTCTATGGCATCTCTCTCATACCCTTTTTGGATTAACTGTTTCTTTAAAAATTCGGATTGGTCTAAAACATATTCTCCTCAGTGCAATTGCGTTTAAGTCTGATGAATTGATCCTTAGGGACATTAGAGAGCCACGGCTTAAAGTGACAGCTATCACATTTAATATAGCTGTTCACATCAACAGTTTTGAAGTAGGTGCCTGTCATTATCCTATTATTTTTAATAAAAATCCTTAGATCCAAGAAATGCACTTCTTGGTTACTGATCTCAGATTTGACCCTGTAACTCTCCAAGACACCATAAAACCTGTACATAGGACTCCGTCCTGAAGGGGTTAAAGGCTGTCACTTGTAATGCATTGTCATTGCTCAAGGCTTCAGGTGTGGAATGTTTCCCTCAATTTCCTCATTACAAGTGTTTCAAGTGTTTTAACTTTTGTCCTTGATTTCCTCCTTGCTGATTTCTAAATGTCTTGTATCTTTATTTGTATATATTATCCAGAATTGTAGTATTGTACAATTGGCTATATCGATGAATGGAAAGGATTTTTTTTTTATTATGAGATAGCCATTTTGTGGATGTAGACAGATTTTCCTGGAAATAGCAATTTACCAGATAATAAAATATATGTGATAATAAATAGATCATTATATATTTGGATAAATCAAATAATGAGTGAGAGAATGCAGTTTTATAATGATTGTAATTGTTTTCCTTTTGTTGTCTTGTATTAATGAAAACTAGGGAGCAGGAGTTATTTTAAATTGAAAAAAGGGGATTTTACCAAAAAATAAAATGAATTGACCATCTATTCACCCCCTTCCAAGATGACAAGAACAAAGCTTTCATATACATCTTCTACTAGCTGCATCTGCGGAGCAACAGGCACAGTCACACCGCATGCCAGGCAGGCCAAAATCCCTACATTGGGGATGATGTAAAATGCACAGGGAGGTAGGCGTACCCAGGGCCGGACTGGGAACTAAAAGCAGCCCTGGAAAAAATTCTATACCAGCCCAACAATGCGCCGCGGCAGCACAGGCGAAAATGCATAACCCCCAAACACACACACAAAAAATGCATCACCGCCAAACACACACACACAAAATGCATCTTCGCTTGTTTTCTTGTGTTTCTTATTCCCTCTTTTGATTTTTTTTTAACTCGTTTAGTTTATCTTGTCTCTAATTTTTCTCCTGTCTCTTACAACCCCCCTTATGTGTCTTTCAACTCCCTCGTGTATCTTTTACTTCATCCCAGCCTGTGTGTCTCTTTTTACCCTTCTCCAGCCCTCTGTATGTCTCTTCCCCATCGCCTTTTGTGTGTGTCTATGTCCCCCCAGCAAACCTTCTGTTTGTCTCTTTGTTTTCCCCAGTCCCTCTGTGTGCATATTTTTCCCCCAGCCCAGCTTTGTCCCCCACAAAGTTTTGTATGTCTCTTTGTCCCCCAGCAAACCTTATGTGTGTCTCTTTGCCTTCCCCCAGTCCCTTTGTGTGCCTCTTTCTTCCCGCAGACCCTCTGTGTGCCTATTTCACCCTTTGTCTCTTTCTCCCCCCTCCGCCTGTTTCTCTCTTTCTCCTCTGTCTCTTTCTCCTCCTCCGTCTCTTTCTTCCCCCTCCCCTGCCTCTCTTTCTTCCTCATCTGTCTCTTTCTCTCCCTTCCTCCTGTGTCTCTCTCTTACCCCTCTTTCTCCCCCTCTACCCCTCTGTCTCATTCTCCCCTGTGTCTCTTTACCCCCTCCCCCTGTGTCTCTCTCTCTCCCTTCCTCCTGTGTCTCTCTCTTACCCCTCTTTCTCCCCCACTACCCCTCTGTGTCATTCTCCCCATGTGTCTCTTTACCCCCTCCCCCTGTGTCTCTCTCCTACACCTCTTTATAACTATCCCTCCTCTGTCTTTCTCCCCATCCTCTGTCTCTTTCCCTCCCTTCCTCCTGTGTCTCTCTCTTCCCCTCTTTCTCCCTCACTCCCCTTCTGTCTCTCTCTTCCCTCTCTTTCTCCCCTACTAGCTCTCTGTATCACTCTCCCCTGTGTCTCTCTTCTCCACCTCCCACTATTTCTCTCCTTCACCCACTGAGACTGACCTTGTCTGAAATCGGATCTGGAACGGCAGGGACAGCAATGTGATGTTGTCTCTCTCTCTCCATCATGCTCCCATGCGGTTCCCACAATTCCCTGCATGGACACATCATAGAGTAATTACTACTCTATGGTGTGTCTGTGCTGGGAATTTTGGGAACCGCATGGGAGCATGGTAGTTAGCTCCGCCCCCATCCTCATTCCTCCAATGCTTACTGACAGCTGCACGCCTGTCAGTATCAGTGAGTGTGCCGCCAGACCCAGTGGCGGATCCAGAGCCTGATCTCGGGAGGAGCACTTATAGATTATTTAAAAAAAAAATCCTGGCACAATAACCACTACAGCTCAGTGTAGTAGTTATGGTGCCAGTAGTGCCAGGATCCCACCCCAGAGTAAGTAGTCATACCGTTTAAGAACAGTTTGACAACTTACCTGGGGTCTGCTGGGATATAGGGCATAGGAGAAGTGGTGTGTGTTAGGGGTGAAGTGTGTGTGTGTGAAAGGTGCAGTGTGTGTGTGAGCGGTGAAGTGAGTGTGAGTGCGTAAGGGAGGCAGTGTGTGTGTTAGGGGGCAGTGTGTGTGAGGGTGGCAGTGTGTGTATGGGGGCACTGTATGTCTGTGTGGAGCAGTGTGTGTATGGGGGGGCACTGTGGGGCAGTGTGTGTATGGGGGGGCACTGTGTGTATAGGGGGGTCGTGTGTGTGGGGCAATGTGTGTATGGGGGGCAGCAGTGTGTGTAGGGCACTGTATGTGTCTGTGTGTGTATGGGTATGCAGTGTGTGCAGGGCAGTATGTGTATGGGGCAGTGTGTGTAGTGTGTGTATGGGGGCAGTGTTTGTGGGGCAGTGTGTGTATGGGGACAGTGTTTGTGAGGCAATGTGTGTATGGGGACAGTGTTTGTGGGGCAGTGTGTGTATGTGGGGGCAGTGTGTGTATGTGGGGGCAGTGTGTGTATGGGGACAGTGTTTGTGGGGCAGTGTGTGTATGGGGTCAGTGTGTGTATGGGGTCAGTGTGTGTAGTGTGTGTATGGGGGCAGTGTTTGTGGGGCAGTGTGTGTATGGGGGCAGTGTGTGTATGGGGGCAGTGTGTGTATGGGGACAGTGTTTGTGTGTATGGGGTCAGTGTGTGTATGGGGTCAGTGTGTGTATGGGGTCAGTGTGTGTATGGGGACAGTGTGTGTATGGGGACAGTGTTTGTGTGTATGGGGACAGTGTTTGTGTGTATGGGGTCAGTGTGTGTATGGGGTCAGTGTGTGTTTGGGGTCAGTGTGTGTAAGGGGGAAGTGTGTGTATGTGGGGGCAGTGTGTGTATGTGGGGGCAGTGTGTGTATGTGGGGGCAGTGTGTGTATGGGGACAGTGTTTGTGTGTATGGGGGCAGTTTTTCTGTATGGGGGCAGTTTTTCTGTATGGGGGCAGTTTTTCTGTATGGGGGCAGTGTTTGTGTATGGGGGCAGTGTTTGTGTATGGGGGCAGTGTTTGTGTAGGGGGCAGTGTTTGTGTAGGGGCAGTGTTTGTGTAGGGGGCAGTGTTTGTGTATGGGGGCAGTGTTTGTGTATGGGGGAAGTGTGTGTATGGGGGAAGTGTGTGTAGTGTGTGTATGGGGGACAGTGTTTGTATGTGGGGCAGTGTGTGTATGGGGGGGGAAGGAGGGAAGGGAGGCTTTTTAATAAATAAATAAATTATTTAATAAAATAAATATTTATGTCCCCCCTCCCTTCTTACCTTTATTGAGGACGAGGGGGGACATTTCTGGATCCCTGGTGGTCCCAGTGGGGAATCCCCGGTGATCCAGTGGTTACAGTGAACTCTAGCCCGCGCTCCAGGGCTAGAGTTCACTCTCGCGATATTTGGAGAGTTGCCGTGGTAAACACGGCAACGCTCCAAATCTCGCGAGAGGAGGACCCGGAGGAGCTGCGCGCTGAGCTCCCGGGTCCTCTCTCCTCCCTCTCCCTCCCCTGCCGGCTGTCAGCACAGTGCCTGCGGACCGGGGAGGGAGATCACAGATGTCCCTCCACGGTCCGCTGGCACATTGCAGGGCTGGCGCTTGGGCAATGCCAGACCTGCACTAGCCGGCAGGGGTGGGTCTCGGGGGAAGGGGGTGCAATGGCCAGACCGGCACACTCACTACCCGGCCCGGCGGCACCATAATACACTAAGGGGCCGGCCGCAAGGTAACTATTGAACGCGGCCGGCCCCCTCAGAGTGTGCCACGGACGGGCTGGCAGTACCTAATTGAGAATTAGAGCTCTGCAGCCCCCAGGTGCCGCGGCCCACCGGGAAATTTCCCGGTATCCCGGTGGGCCAGTCCGGCCCTGGGCGTACCTGGAGGGGGTGCTGATAGTAAAAACGCCATAAACACCCTGGAGTCCCTGCCTGCAAAGGAGTCTCTCGGGCTCCACATGTGTCTGGCGTTCTATCTGAACCAAACATAACCGTGATCCGCGAGCTGAGAGCCACTCAAACAGCCAAAGTAATTTCTATTTTCTACTGAATCCAAGTGTGTAGTCGACTTCAGGGTTGACTACCCCTATAGCACCCCTGCTCCTCATCTACCCCTATAGCGTCCCTGCTCCCCATCTACCCCATAGTGCCCCTGCTCCCCCATCTACCCCTATAATGCTCCTGCTCCCCATCTACCCCTATAGTGCCCCCATCTACCCCTATAGTGCCCCATGCTCACCCATCTACCCCAATAATGCCCCAGCTCCCCATCTACCCCTATAATGCCCCTGCTCCCAATCTACCCCTATAGTGCCCTGCTCCCCCATCTACCCCTATAGTGCCCCTGCTCCCCCATTTATCCATATTATAGAGGTAGATGTGGGAGAAGGAGCACTATAGGGTTAGATGTGGGAGCAGGGGCATTATAGGGCTAGATGGGGAGCAGGGGCACTAGAGGGGTAGATGGGGAGCAAGGGCATTATAGGGGTGGATGTGTGTATTGACACACGGTCAATACACACAAATATCAGACACAGTCATTACAAATATGGCACAGGCACACAGCCAACACATCACACAATCACGTCTGACACACACATGATAAAAATATATCTGTCTCCCGAGCTCCGGCCAATGAGAACTCTGCCGCGGATTACCACAGGAAAGCTCTGATACTGTAAGTGCCTGAGCTCATGAGACAGTTACTGAGTACTCCCTCATCCACCCCTATAGGAACAGCGCTACGTAATTTTCTGGCGCTATATAAATAATAAAATAATAATTATTATTATTATTATTACTGAACCAGAGTACCTTGAGAGCCCTCTAAACACTCTTATCAGATTAATTTGAGACGTTATGTTAGTGAGACAATAGAGGAAAAGTGAGGAAGAAGAGAGGAGAAGGGGGAGGAAAAATTAAGAAAAAAAAGAATGGAAAAGGAAGAGAAGCAAAAGGAAGGAGGAATCAGAGAAGAGAAAGAAAGAAGAGAAGTAGGAGAAAGGGAAATAGGGAAGGAAAAGGGGGAAACATTTAAACCCCTAACTTGTCTTTAGAGAAGATCTCTTGAGATTAAAGGGACCCTATAGTCACCAGAACAACTACAGCTTATTGAATTTGTTCTGGTGAGTAGAATCATTACCTTCAGGCTTTTTGCTGTAAACACTGTATTTTCAGAGAAAATGCAGTGTTTACATTACAGTCTAGTGGTAACTTCACTGGCCACCCCTCAGATGGCTGTTAGAGATCCTTCCTGGGTCATGGCTGACTAAAATGCATCCAAACATTAAGTGTCTCCTCCCTCTGCATGCAGATACTGAACTTTCCTCATAGAGATTCATTGATTCAATTCATCTCTATGAGGAGATGCTGATTGGCCAGGGCTGTGTTTGAATCATGCTGGCTCTGCCCCTGAGCTGCCTCTTTGTCAGTCTCAGCCAATCCTATGGGGAAGCACTGTGATTGGATCAGGCTACCACTTCTGCTGATGTCAGCAGGCAGTGGGCAGGTCTAAAGGAAACAGGGACAAAGTAAGCAGCTCCAGACTTGAAAACAAGTAAGATTTCTATATTTAGGGAGGCATGAGGGGACCAGGGTGTCTGCACGGTGGTTTTAACCCTATAGGGTCAGGAATACATGTTTGTGTTCCTGACCCTATAGTGCTCATTTAAGTTAATATCCTACTGGCTGAATTTGTACCTGCTTGCTGTTTGTTTGTTGCGTAATCTGTGAGAATTCTCTCCGCAAACCCAATGCGATGCCAGGAATTACAGTGGTTTAATTAATAGTTGTTTTTTTGGAATGGGTGATCTATGAAAAGAGAAACATTTGCATCCACTACTTATGTAGTATTTATTATTTAATTGTGAGTTCTCTGAGGGAAATTTTCTGTATCCATAGGAATTTTGAGTATGACTATTGGATGATTGGATGATTAAATTAAGATTACATCAA
Organism: Pelobates fuscus; assembly: GCF_036172605.1. NCBI lineage: Eukaryota > Metazoa > Chordata > Amphibia > Anura > Pelobatidae > Pelobates > Pelobates fuscus. The sequence continues at coordinate 27,001,911 of NC_086317.1, forward strand.
TGTATGTTGATGTTGAAACACCATACCATAGACACTTTTATATAAGAGTTAATTAAGCGATCAATAGGGACACAATTGGAAAATTTGGGATGCTACTTGGTGTCTCTTTAGGACACAGTTTCATGTTGACCATTAGGGTCCACGAGGGGATACATTTTGGATGCCACTTGGCATTTCTTTAGCATTCAGTATCATGTTGACCATTAGGGTCCATGAGGGGATACATTTTGGATGCCACTTTGTGTCTCTTTAGGACACAGTATCATGTTGACCATTAGGGTCCACAAGGGGATAACTCGTCTTAGAACTGGGATTATGCTCCAACCAGTTTTTAACTTTTTTGTTTATGTGTGTGTACATGAAATTTGTGTATGTATAAATTGGTATTGTGTGGGCGCCAACGGAGAGAGGGTTACTTTTTTGTTCTAGGATGTTTAAGATGATTTCTCTGATCGTCTGAAGGTATTAATTCGCCAACTAAAAGATTTTGTTATATAGCCTTTTAAACAGAAAGCATATTCAGCTATGTTTCCTTCAAGAAACACACTTGAGACAATTAGAGAAACTAACCTGGGGAAGTAAACATTTCTCAAATATTATTCATGCCTCAGATAGTATTAAAAAAAAGTGTGGTGTAGCTATAATATTTGATGAGTCGATGCACACCGAAATATTATATAAGCTTTCTGACCCAGAAGGCAGATATCTGGTGTTAACCTGTAAACAATATATACTCTATGTGCAATATATATATTCAAAATAGAATCCCTGCCTCAGATTTGAGACAATTATAAAAAAAATGTAAGAGTCCATTATTCTTACGCCAGATAAGATATGATCTGGGTGGATCCAACACTTATTGATGAAGTATAAACAATTTATATAAAAGGATATCATCTGGACAGATCACAATGCGGTAATATGCAAAACAGGAATATCTAAAACATATTTCAAAGTCAAATGACACTTGGCGACTAAACGATAATTTACTTAAAATCTCCATTAATAGAATTAATAGGAAATTTTAAATGATATTTCAAAGAAACCACTAACTCACCTATAACTCTTTGGTGCACTGTTAAAGCAGTTATGAGGGGTAATTTCATAAAATTACAGGCCCAACTTAATTAAAACTTAAATGTTACCATTCTGACTCGCCTGACTTCATAGGCCTTGCCTTTTAGAGATACTATGACTACTTATACAATCACTCTCATTCAACCTCTTCTACCACTACACCTCACCACCAGAATACCTCACTATTTATGGAAGCTCTTTTATTTTCCAGCCTACCAAGAGAGTCTCAAGATATCTTGGCAGCGGAGGTTACAATTGAGGAACAAGTGGGTGTCTTGGGTTCCTTCAGACTCCACAAACGGCCAGGTTCTGAAGGCTTTGCAGCCTTTTAATTAAAACATTCAGTTCCCTTTTACTCCCACACTTATGTGCTGTCTTTACAACCTTTCAGGGTACTAGTTTTGACCCAGACATGTTATCTGTTAACATATGCCTTATTCCCAAACTTGATAAGGACCACAGTGATCCTGCTCCCTATCGTCCCATTTCATTTCTGAATGTGGATATAAAGTTGATGCCTGTGGTCACCTTATGATCAATCCTGCTCTGTGTAGGGGTCAGCAAACTTAGATGTTGTAAAATGTGCTTGATTGCCTAAGGTTTACCCTGCCTTAAAAATGGGCGTAATCATAGTTACATAGTTACATAGTTACATAGCTGAAAAGAGACTTGCGTCCATCAAGTTCAGCCTTCCTCACATATGTTTTTTGCTGTTGATCCAAAAGAAGGCATTAAAAAAAAAACACAGTTTGAAGCACTTCCAATTTTGCAACAAGCTAGGAAAAAAATTCCTTCTTGACCCCAGAATGGCAGTCAGATTTATCCTTGGATCAAGCAGTTATTACCCTACATTGAAAGATTATATCCTTGAATATTCTGTTTTTGCAAGTATGCATCTAGTAGCTGTTTGAACATCTGTATGGACTCTGATAAAACCACTTCTTCAGGCAGAGAATTCCACATCCTGATTGTTCTTACAGTAAAAAAACCTTTCCTTTGCCTTAGACGAAATCTTCTTTCTTCTAGTCTAAACGCATGACCTCGTGTCCTATGTAAAGTCCTGTTTGTGAATAGATTTCAACACAATGGTTTGTATTGGCCTCGAATATATTTGTATAATGTTATCATATCCCCTCTCAGGCGACTTTTTTCTAAACTAAATAGGTTTAAATTTGTTAACCTTTCTTCATAGCTGATATGTTCCATTCCTTTTATTAATTTTGTAGCCCGCCTCTGCACTTTTTCTAGTGCCATAATATCCTTCTTTAGAACAGGTGCCCAAAATTGCACAGCATATTCAATGTGTGTTCTTACCAGTGATTTATAAAGAGGCAAAATGATATTCTCGTCCCGAGAATGAATGCCCTTTTTCATGCATGACAATACCCTACTGGCCTTGGCCACTGCTGATTGACATTGCACATTGTTGCATAGTTTGTTGTCTATAACAATTCCCAAGTCCTTTTCGTGTGTTGTTATCCCTAATTCGCTTCCATTAAGGGTATACGTTGCTTGTGTATTCTTTACGCCGAAGTGCATAACTTTGCATTTTTCAACATTAAATTTCATCTGCCATTTGAGTGCCCAGTCCTCCAGTCTATCTAAATCCCTCTGCAGCAAAGTAATATCTTGCTCACATTGTATTATTTTACAAAGTTTTGTGTCATCTGCAAACACTGAAACATGACTTTCAATGCTGTCTTCAAGATCATTTATAAACATGTTAAATAGAAGGGGTCCCAGAACAGACCCCTGAGGGACACCACTTGCCACCTCTGTCCAGCTTGAAAATTTACCATTAACGACAACTCTTTGTACTCTGTTTTTAAGCCAATGTTCTACCCAAGAACAAGCATTTTCATCTAGACCGATTTCCTTGAGTTTGAACACTAATCTTCTGTGTGGAACTGTATCAAATGCCTTGGCAAAGTCCAAATAGATCACATCCACTGCAACACCCTGATCTATACTTCTACTTACTTCTTCGTAGAATGCAATCAAGTTAGTTTGACACGACCTGTGCTTCATAAAACCGTGCTGATTTTTGCTGATAACCATGTTCTTCTCAAGGAATTCTTGAATATAATCCCTTAATAACCTTTCAAATATTTTACCAGCCACAGAAGTTAAGCTCACAGGTCTATAATTTCCAGGCAAGGATTTTGAACCCTTTTTGAATATAGGAACAACATCTGCCTTCCTCCAATCCTCCGGAACACTTCCTGAAAGAAAAGAATCTTAAAAGATTAAAAACAGAGGTTCACTTATTTCTACACTTAGTTCCTTAAGTACACGTGGATGGATACCGTCAGGCCCTGGAGCTTTGTTTATATTAACTTTCTTTAGTTGCTGCCGCAACCTTGTCTTGAGTTAACCAATTACAATTATTCTGCAAGTTTTTAGTAGCAATCATTTGCACATCTATTGCCATGGGTTCTTCCTTAATATATACAGAGGTATGGTCTTCATTGACTAACACCCCCGTTTCAGTTTTTAGTGTAGCTACACTTTCATTTTTGGGTTTTTTAGAATTTATGTACTTAAAAAATGCTTTAGGGTTGGTTTTGCTCTCTTTAGTTATCATTTTTTCATTTTGAAGTTTAGCAAGTCTAATTGCCTTTTTGCACGCATTATTTGCTTCCTTATATCTTTTATAAGATGCATCTGATTTGTCCGATTTAAATGCTTTAAATACCCTTTTCTTATTTTTAATCTCTTGTTTTACTTTTCTAGTAAGCCACATTGGTTTTAATTTGTTGCTTTTATCATCTTTTTTCTACATACAATGCTCCAAACACAGCTAAAAACTAGCAGGGAGCACTGTTGAATAAAAATCTAAATGACCACAAAACAAAATGAAAAAAAAACAATACTTGCAAACAATCCTGAAATTTCATAAGTGAAGAAAAAAAAATCCACAACCCTCCACATTTTCTTTGTGTTACAGACTGCTGCGTCAGAGGACATTATATTATATAAGCTGTCACATTTGATGTATTGTCATTGCTCAAAGCTTCAGGTGTTAAATGTTTTGGCCGTCTTAATTACAATTTCTCATTACCATTTTTTTTAGCTTTGATTTGCCCTTTGATAATTTCTTTATTTTTATTTAATGGTCTGGATTGTATTAATGTACGATCGCCTAAATCTTTAAATGGAAAGTGAATTGTTATGGGACAGCCATTTTTTGTGGATGTAGACATATTTTCCTGAAATCAGCAATCTACCAAATAATGAAATAAATGTGAGCACAGGTCTTAATTGTTCTCCTTCGCTGCCTCAAAGAGCAATTTTGTATTCAACTCCCTATTCCCTCTATTTACATATGCAAAATAATTTTACAGTAACTTCATAAATTATATTGTAATATGTAGTATGTTTCTTAAAAATGCACTACAAATAGACCACAGACTGTGAGTCATCTTTTCATGCCCTCCCCCCTCTCTACCCAATCGTCTTGGAAACAGCAGGGCAGTGACAACGGGTACCCCTTAACTGCTTAGACCTGAGATCAAACTCGAAATCAATATAAATCCTCGCCCAAAGAATACAAGACACATTAACATTTAGCTAAAGTAGTAGGCCACAGCTGTATTTACTTAGCTTATTGTGCCAGCACATACTATTAACTCTGCCAGCTGTTGCTCCACAAGCAGCAGGCAGTTCCCTCAATAAGAGGCCATGAGCTCACGTCCCCCTTTACATTACCTTCCCGGTCCAGACATGTCTCCCCATATCTCACTCCTACAGTGGCTTATCCAATTACTGGCGTGCTGGCAAGGCACCTTCCACTGCTGTGATAAAACCAAAGGGGAACAGACAAACCCACAGAAAACACACCAGCATATTTAGAGCGAGCAAGCGGTTCCTCTGCCCGGATCAAAGAGGGTGAGACCCCCACTCTTCACCTCAATTTAAACCCCAAAGTGGCCATTCCAGCAGTCATGCATCCCCTACCCAATGGGACCAGAGAGCATACGTTTTTTCCACCTCTGTGAACACCAGAGAAAACCCTCATAAGTTGTAGAAAAGTACAGTATTAAGTTGGCTAAGGGCACTTCTTCAGCACTCAGCATATGGGCACCCCAGTAGACTGGATGGCATAGGGTGCTCCTCAGTAGCATCCCACCATTGACACAAAGGCATGCCATATATTAAGGCACATAAAGCTTGGCAGTAGGGGAGTTGAAGATGTACATTATTTCATATTTACACTTTCTGAGCGGTGTTGGGGTAACCACAGCAATGAATTGTTTTTGTAAATAATCACACATTTTTAAATTATGTTAAGTAATTTTCACCTTGGTTTTTCACGTTATGTACTAAATTACTGATGTTTGTTAGCTATGTTTCCTGATGCACAGCCAGACGATCGATGGCTGTATTGTAGCAGCCGAGGAAACAGTAGAAATTGGGGAAAATTACGAATTTCAACACACACTGCCTCTATCATCTCCCT